>NC_083477.1:9800383-10110383 GCF_030014155.1 Tachysurus vachellii
TGATTAACATGTGATCAATCCGTATCACAAGACCATCGGCTACTATGCCAACAGAATCTCTCCGTCCTGCTTCGCCTTAGCTGGTTCTCTTTCTAGAAAAAAAAAAAAAAAGATTAGAAAGTTAGAAAGAAGGAAAGGGAGACACATACTGGCCGTTATAATTAATGCTGCATCTGTGGTGTAAGAGATTCACACCCTTTAGCTCATCCACTACAGGCAAGGGCTCAGTGGGCACTTCAGGAAGCTCAAATTCATCTTCATCCTTTAAAACAGAAGTAATCAGATTGTTTCAGCGAATAAAAAAAGGGGGGGAAAAAAAAATCAGGTTAAAATAAGCAGAAAGGTGCTGTGACAGAAATGAGCAGACCTGAGTGATGGCCTCTAGCTCTGCCAGCACAGCCTCCTCATCCTCCTGACTCAGAGAGCCTGCCACCATCTCATCGATTTGCTGGGGAAAAAAAATACATTCATTCAGAGATGCATCCAAGCCACATTAATACTCATCTGATTCTACCATCCTGTTATTGACCAAATACTAATGCTTGTAAATATCTATATGCATCATGTGTAGTAATAATCATATCAGCCATTAAAGAGTAATAAGTACATCAAAGACAAGCACATCAAAGACATCCTGTGTTCAGAGGGTTTGCAGGTCATCTGTGCTGTCAGTCCTAAACGTCACACACATGAAATCCTGCTCATGGTAATATTAGTTCATATATTAGTCCAGTATTAGTTCTACAGAGGCCATTTTATATGCAATAAACGACCAAAGCACGTATAAGCTTTAAATAAAAACAAAGTCTGTGTCCTGAGCTTTCTGAAATGTTCTAACATTCACTTTGGGATACAGTCGTATGCAAAAGTTTAGGAACCCCTGACAATTTCCATGATTTTCATTTATAAATATTTGGGTGTTTGTATCAGCAATTTCAATTTGATCCATCAAATAACTGAAGGACACGGTAATATTTCAGTAGTGAAATGAGGTTTATTGGATTAACAGAAAATGTGCAATATGCATCAAAACAAAATTAGACAGGTGCATAAATTTGGGCACCCCAACAGAAAAACATCAATATTTAGTAGAGCCTCCTTTAGCAGAAATAACAGCCTCTAGACGCTTCCTATAGCCTGTAATGTGTCTGGATTCTGGATGAATGTATTTCGGACCATTTCTCCTTACAAAACATCTCCAGTTCAGTTAGGTTTGATGGTTGCTGAGCACGGACAGCCCGCTTCAAATCACCCCACAGATGTTCAATGATATTCAGGTCTGAGGACTGGGATGGCCATTCCAGAACATTGTACTTGTTCCTCTGCATAAATGCCCAAGTAGATTTTGAGCAGTGTTTTGGGTCATTGTCTTATTGTATTGAAATATCCAGCCCCGGCGTAACTAACTTTGTGACTGATTCCTCAACATTATTCTCGAGAATCTGCTGATATTGAGTGGAATCCATGTGACCCTCAACTTTACCCAGATTCCCAGTACCGGCACTGGCCACACAGCCCACAGCATGATGGAACCTCCACCAAATTTTACTGTGGGTAGCAAGTGTTTTTCTTGAAATGCTGTTTTCTTCGTAACGCCCCTTGTTATGACCAAATAACTCAATCTTTGTTTCATCACTCCACAGCACCTTATTCCAAATAAGGAAGCTTGTCCAAATGTGCGTTTGCATACCTCAAGCGACTCCGTTTGTGAAGTGTGTGGAGAAAATTCTTCTTTCGCATCACTCTCCCGTACATCTTCACCTTGTGCAAAGTGCGCTGAATTGTTGAACGATGCACAGTGACACCATCTGCAGCAAGTTGATGTTGTAGGTCTTTGGAGGTGGTCTGTGGGCTGTTTTTGACCGTTCTCACCATCCTTCGCCTTTGCCACTCCAATAATTTACGTGCCATGCCACTTCTGGCTTTAACAAAAACTGTGCTTGTGGTCTTCCATAGCCTCACTATGTTCCTCACAGTGGACACTGACAGCTTATATCTCTATGATAACTTTTTTTTTAGCCTTCCCCTAAACCATAATGTTGAACAATCTTTGTTTTCAGGTCATTTGAGAGTTGTTTTGCAGCCTCCATGTTGCCACTCTTCAGAGAAGAGTCAAAGAGAACAACAACTTGCAATTGGCCACCTTAAATACCTTTTCTCATGATTGGCTGCACCTGTCTATGAAGTTCAAGGCTTAATGAGCCACCAAACCAATTGTGTGTTCCAATTAATCATTGCTAAGTAGTTACAGGTATTTAAATCAACAAAATGGCAAGGGTGCCCAAATTTATGCAGCTGTCTAATTTCGTTTTGATGCATATTGCACATTTTCTGTTAATCCAATAAACCTCAATTCACTACTGAAATATTACCGTGTCCTTCAGTTATTTGATAGATATAAATGAAAAACATGGAAATTGTCAGGGGTTCCTAAACTTTTGCATACAACTGTATATATTTTCCTATAACAGCACATCCTGGGTTGTTTTATTCCTTACTCAACCACTGCTACAGCCGGCTCACATCCTCCTGTAATGATGACTAGATGACAAAAGTGTTTTATTCACTGAACATGACTCAGAAAAGAGAAAGGTCACCGCACTGGGGCAGCAGTAACTTGTACTGTAAGTGATGAAAGGACAAACCTTCTGATATTCGATGGCATCCTGTGTCTCCTCCATTATTCTCTCTACCTCCTCAATAGAAAGAGCCTGTAGAGACGAGAGATCGTTTACATGCAAGATCTTCATCTATTCTTTGTACTGCTTATCCTACACAGGGTCACATCCAACCTGGAGTCTATTCCAAGGATTTGGGGCATTACATGGGGGGGTTAAAACTGTAGAGTTTATCTATAATCTCTTAATATGTAAACAATAAACCCTACAGAGCCTTTGAATGACACAAATCTGGAATGTGGAGCAAGCTATGATACAAATAATAGCCCTCGTGTAAGCGCCTCACCTCATGCATTTTCTTTAGGCAGTCATTGCCGACCTTCAGACCTTCTAAGAACTTTACTTCAATCTGAGCAAATTCAAGGTCTTGGGCCTGTAAAGAGAGCACATATGCACATTAGTAGCTTTTGACATACAGTGTTCTGGTACTTTTAAAAAAAAAAAAAAGGAAGAAAAGAAAAAAGTAGGACATGTCCACAGAGTGAAGTGCTCTTCAAAGAAGTGTCACTCATTTGGATCATTAGTGCAATCTCAGGAGAGCAGGAGACGACTCTCACCATGCGCTCTAGGTTGTTTATCTGGGTCTCAGTCTTGTCCAGGAGCTGATCCTGGTAGCGCTTTTTTTTGAGCAGCAGAAGAGCTCTTCTGCAACCACAAGACCACAGGAATCAGTTAGAAACTTTACCATATTTGCCATAAATATTTACACTAAACCCATCTATAATGGAACCAGAAGCTGAACTCTGTTACACTTAACATCTTAACAATAAAGATCCTAGAAATTTGCAGACATCAGAGATCAACGTAGACGAAGCTGATCTAATGTAGTTTATCTAATGTTCCGAAATTGAAGCAACATTTAATTTCAGGTAATTCTCTTTTTCAAAATTCTGGTTTTTAATTATATTTAAGCATAAAAATTCCCTGTCCGAATGATTTAGCACTTGACTGTAATGCCATTCAGTATCATCCTCTTTGAACTACACAACTGTATGAAGAGTAGAAAGAGAAGAAAAATTGAACTCCAATAAAGTTACTCTTTTTTCCCATTCTTCAGCAGTTGCTTGGCTAGAAGCCTCTCTTTCTCCAGCTGAACGGTGAGTTTTCTCTGGTACTGCTTCAGTTTATCTCGCTGCTGTTTTAATTGCTGGAAAAAAAAAGAAAAGAAATTAAGAAAGCGATAGGCGTTGATCAGCCATAACATTAAAACTTCTGACCGATGAAGTGAATAATGTTGATTACATTCATTCATCCATCCATCATTACAATGGCACCTGTCAAAGGATGAAAAATATCAGGTAGCAAATGAACCCTGACAAATCAGAGCTGTTTTTCTGGCACAAGGGAGACTTAATTAATATTAGGCAGGTGGTTTGAACGTCATAGCCGATTGGTCTATATGTCGAGTTTAAAACAAATCTATCAAAATCACCTGCATGGGGCTTAATTTTTTGCTGAAATGTTAGAAGGTTTTCTTTCTTAGCGGATATAAGTTTATATTAATGCTCTAGTTATTAATATGGTTTCTGTAATAACACACAGGTTCTGAGAAGGAAGAACATTCCACATAAATGTACTCAAATCAAATGTAAGTGTAATTATTCATATAGTGACAGTAACTGTGAGGAGAAATCTATTTAACGTTCCTGGAAGGAGTCTCCAGTGTGAGTGCTTTTTAACAGTAGGAAGAAAATAGCACAAGTTATAGCTGATTTTTTTGTTTGTTTCATTTTTTTCGTCTCATCTTCTTCAAGCAGAGAAAAAAAGAGAGACTGCAACTACAAAATGATTTACAAAATATATCAATTGTATATGCTTGGAAAATTGATGTATATAAGGGGAATAAAACAACAGGGCACATTATTATTATTATTATTATTATTATTATTATTGCTGATTGGTCCCCCCCTGCCCACTCCCCAGGACTTGTACGACACAAGAACCAGAAACCGGGCAGGAAAAATCCCTTTGCTTACACAGGAACAGTTTCTTTCCCCAGGCCCCTTATCACCCTGATTAACAACTCACCATAAGTATATTCACTGCTTCATATCTATAAGTACTGCATTATCAGAGCTGTCAGTCATCACATCATCCGTGTACGTTACACACACTACTGCTGCTATATATTGTACAAAAAGCATAATATTGCACAATGTTATTTGCACTCCCACACTTTATGTACATAACTGATCAGTCATATATTCTGTAGTCATATTTAATACTCATAATGTCTATTGTATCACATCTGTATTGTTTTGTATAGTCTGTATTATCTTGTATAGTACAGTGTTATTTATGTCTGTACTTTTGAGAGAGTCACAAACAGCTGGAACCAAATTCCTTGTGTGTGTGAACACAATTGGCCAATAAACCTGATTCTGATTCTTTTCCTATAACAGCCTGGTGGTTACTCATTCACAGCTGTAAACAATCCCCAGACCAGATAAATAGGACACCTGACTAATCCCAGTGCGTGCACTAGTTTATCCATGAAGGCTAAAATTCTGTCCATAACACAAAGAGAACACATATGAATGAACAGTACCAAGATAGCCAGGTCCTGCTCTGTTACTCGACTTGAACATCCTTTTCTGGCGAAAACGTTTCCCATTGCGTTTTTCCCACATCCCCGCCACTTCTACTACACCTGTCACTTTTCTGAAATAAACTAATTAAGTACAAAAAGTCCACATCGCCTGAGTCACACTGTGGCTCCCCTTGAAAACGTTCACCTGCTAGCCAACAACAAACCGGAAGTGACGCTAAAAAGCTACCATAAGACCAGTTTCCCTTTAAATTCTGATCCAAGATCAGCTTCCCCGCCCGCATAACGCTTAAAACAATTATTAAACCTGATCTCAGATCAGATGCGTAACACCGAGACCAGCGTCCACAGGGAGCGAATGAAATAAAATATACGCGACTTCCGGTTTCTTGTTCAAAATAATAAAAGTCTCCTTAGATCCTGTAGTGAAGTTATTTTTGTTGTAGTTTGATTTTACACATATGTGATTATTAAAAGCAGGTGTCAATCGAATCTCTTGCAACAATGTTATATATATCTATATATATATACTATATATCGTGAATACCGTATGTAATTATATCAGTATTTTATAAAGGTAATCCACAAAATAATCACATAATTCTGTCACAAAACACACGACGTGGTTTTTGTTTTGTTTTTTGTTTTTTTTAAGAAAAAAAACATGATCTTAAAAATGTTTCTGTCGGTACATAAAAAATGTGAGTTATGTGATGTGTCATTCATAAACGAGTCGACTCTTTGAACCGACTCTTTCAGATAAACATTGTGGGGCAGCTTGTAGATCTGAACTATATATAGTAAGAGTTTCTGTGGTGTTTTGACGAACATTTATTAGTATTTTGTATTCATAAAATTCTAAGGTGGTAAATCACATACAATGTCTAAAATGCATCCAGTGAAGCATATCATCGGGGCACGGTGGCTTAGTTTAGCACGTTCGCCTCACACCTCCAGGGTCGGGGTTCGATTCCCGCCTCCGCCTTGTGTGTGTGGAGTTTGCATGTTCTCCCCGTGCCTCGGGGGTTTCCTCCGGGTACTCCGGTTTCCTCCCCCGGTCCAACATGCATGGTAGGTTGATTGGCATCTCTGGAAAATTGTCCGTAGTGTGTGAATGAGTGTGTGTGTGTGTGTGTGTGTGTGTGTGTGTGTGTGTGTGTGTGCCCTGCGATGGGTTGGCACTCCCTCCAGGGTGTATCCTGCCTTGATGCCCAATGACGCCTGAGATGACACAGGCTCAATGCCCAATGACACAGGCTGAGATGCCCAATGACACAGGCTCCCCGTGACCCGAGGTAGTTCGGATAAGCGGTAGAAGATGAGTGAGTGAGTGAGTGAGTGAAGCATATCAATGTATGAGCTGGAATTCCAGGAATTGGAGCCAAAATTCTAGTAAGAATGGTAAAATGTTTTGTGAGACTTGATGATCCTTCTGCATTGCTTTGTTATACTGATATATGTAAACTAGTGCACAGAATCTTGAACCATGCTACATGGCCGAAAGTATGCAGACATTTTTCTGAGAAGAATTTCCTCTAGATGTTGTATCATGGCTGTGGAGATTTGTACTCATACAGCCACATGAGCAATAATGAGGCACTGATGTTAGATATGGAGGTCTGTAGTGTTTTAATTAATCTCAGATGTGTTGAGTGTGTTTGAGGTTAGTGCTCTGTGTGGGACACTCAAGACCTTTCACTGCAAACCTTGTCTTCAGGGACCTGGGGAGAGAAATTGTAATGCTACAGCTTACAAAGTACAAATGTGTACTTCCAACTTTAGCTTTGTGGCAACAGTCTGGAGGAAGAACCGTGTATGTGTGTGATGGTCAGGATCCATATACTTTTCCATAGAAATTGTTCAAATGTAAATGTAGAACATGTTGGCTATTTATTAGAGCAATAGATATTTGTTACTGAAATTTCCAGCAGCAGATCTGATAAAATAGATCCGAGTCAATATTATTCATTGGCTTATTTGTTTTTGAATCAATTTATATTCAATTCATTTAGAGACCAATAGGCAAATGAGTTGTGATTTCCATATGATTGTCTGAAATCGAATGAGTTATTCCACCTGGTGAAGGCAAAATGTAAATAGTGGTACTGATAATAATGATAACTACTGGTAGATGAATATTATTAGTTCAATTCTAACCTTAACAGGCTGATTTACATCATAAATATTTTCTGATGGAGGAATTTATACTGGATTCATTTGCAGCACCTTTCTTGTTTTACGATTTATTAACATATACAAGGCAACTATGTTGTTTTGTTAATCAAAAGGTGAAGTAAGAATTTATGGGAGTTCTATTAATTAACTGACACAATGCCAAAGAATAAAAATGCATAAAATTCTAAAAAATAAAACAAACAAAAAAAAAAAAGCATGGCAAGCCATCCAAGGACAAACAAATGCAAATCCAATGATTGCTTGCTTACATTTAGTTTTTCTCACCTCTTGTGTACAAATTCAATGAAAACTGTTATGATCTGACTGGAAATCTGATCTGTAAATAGTGAACTCCGTTTAGAGTGATAAACACAGCCACAGTAAAATGAACAAATTATTTATTCAAACAAGTTTTACATTTTCCAAACTGGTTCCAAAGCATAAACAATAGAAAACATCTGAGAATAAAGATTTCATAATTGTTAGAATTCAGGCTATATATCATTAACAGTATAAGTACAATTTCAGTCTTGTTCATGTCATTCACAGAGTGATGTAAAACTTCTTATTCAGATCGGATGCCTATAAAAACACATGGAGCTCAGGTATATTCATACATTCATTACATCAGCATACATAGAATAAAATATTTCCTGCTTCAGCCTTGACCTTGCATTGGGTAACAGAAAGCTATTTCAACCCAGAGATTCTCTTAAATCTCAGCCTAAAAGATATCAGCCTAAAAATATAGCAGATCTTTCAACACATGGAAAACCTACGGTCCTGGCATGTGATAAAGTTCTCAATGCTTGAGAATGTAATCGACTAGAGATGAAGTAAAACTTCATTGCACTGAGATGACAAAATTATGTACAGAAGCTTAACAGGTAGCAGCACCATTATTCTTTACAATGCAGAACATAAATTGTGGTGGAATCTATTTCAGTTCCTGTGTGAATTCATCCCATCACACAAAATCAAAGATAACTGAAATGCTTGTTATGGAAATAAGGGTGTTTGTGTAGCAAATCTTTTTCAGCAGTTTGTATATTTTTCTGTACTGCCTAAAACGTTGTATTTACATGGTGGTTGATGGTTGCCTGGATGGCCTCCTCTTCAGAGAGGATTTTATATAGAGTCTATTGGTCAATAACACTGAACTGTAGATCTTGAATTCCTCCACAAGAAGAACGGGGGACATGTATCCAGAAAGATAAACATCGATCCATCTATGAGTTTTCCAGAGCGGTTGCGGCTATTTCAGGTTTCGGACACTCGCATGTTACACCTGGTAGTCATTTCCAAAGTGTCGCATCTGGGCATCAGTCATAGACAGGTATGTGGTCCTCATGCTGGGTGAATACTAAAAAGAAGAAAAAGAAAGGAAAACGCATAGAACCAGAACCTCTATTAGCTGCCAACTGTCTGCTATCACATGCTCTAACAATGTTTTTTAATTAATTTCAGTGAATAGGCATTGGAAAATTTGAACTGTTCTGTACATACGGTCAGATCATTTGCATATTCAGAATATGAACAATGACAAGTAAAAGCACTTTCAGAAGCAGAGGTGAAGATGTGAGATTAAGGAGCACTATAAACAAAATAAACAAAAACTATATAATCTCCAGCTATATATGCAACTGTGGTTAAATAGGAGGTCACAATGAACCTGGTGCCAGCTTGTGCATGTGTGTATGTATACCAAAAACCTTCCAACAAATTCACAAAGTGACCACATTTGTGGACCACAAAGTGACCAAGTGACTACACCCATATAAGTAAATACCATTATTCTACAATCATGGCTGCATCTTGCCAGGTTTCCTCCAGAACGGTGCTGGTTCCATGACAATGACAAGGAGAATATTGTCTTGCACTGTTTGCACATAAAATGTGCAATGTACAACAGCTATATATGGCAATAAAATCTTTTTGACTTGACTTGAGACTATCCAGTGTTCATAAAATGACCAGAATCCAAGTCTTTACTAAGAGGTGAAAGCTGTACTGAGCAACAGAACAGTTCTCATTGTAGTAGCCTGGAAGTTCTGGATAAACTTCATAATGTACAATAATATGCTTGCTTATCTGTAGCTGTGGAGGACAGGCTATCTGTAGCTCTGACTGTAGCTGTGGAGGACAGGCTATCTGTAGCTGTGGAGGACAGGCTATCTGTAGCTGTGGAGGACAGGCTATCTGTAGCTGTGGAGGACAGGCTATCTGTAGCTGTGGAGGACAGGCTATCTGTAGCTCTGACTGTAGCTGTGGAGGACAGGCTATCTGTAGCTGTGGAGGACAGGCTATCTGTAGCTGTGGAGGACAGGCTATCTGTAGCTGTGGAGGACAGGCTATCTGTAGCTGTGGAGGACAGGCTATCTGTAGCTGTGGAGGACAGGCTATCTGTAGCTCTGACTGTAGCTGTGGAGGACAGGCTATCTGTAGCTGTGGAGGACAGGCTATCTGTAGCTGTGGAGGACAGGCTATCTGTAGCTGTGGAGGACAGGCTATCTGTAGCTGTGGAGGACAGGCTATCTGTAGCTCTGACTGTGCTCACAATCTGTTATGCAGCTAGCAACAAGGTTTAGATGATTCCCATGAGGGGTAAAGAAAAAGAGCACTGGCTTTATGACAACAGTTTGTATATCAAATACTTAATTGTACAGACACTTTGAGGAGTTGGAAGTAGAGGTCTTCATGGGTCTACTTAGATCCGAAAACCCGAGGTCCGACCCGAGACCCGAGCGGGTTCGGGTCTAAAAGTTTCACGTGTGCCTCGGACGTGTGGGTCGGGTATAATAATAGGGACATCGGGTCTCAGGTAATTTAAAATGAATGTGTTTTTACCGAACGGACCCGAGAAGACCCGAACTACTGTATCTCGTGTGTGTGCATCGACTTGAGTCCTTTTCCAACCTCTCCTCTGTTTGCCAAGACCGCTTGCGACATCGTGTTGCTGGCGGTAAGCTAATTTTCGTTGAAACAGACCTGTCAATCAATTTTGAATCCACCCTGTAGCGGTTACTTTTCTGTCTGACTGCTGCGTGCAGGGCTGCATCGGTGTGTGCAACATTCGGGTCCAGTAGGGTTAAAAAAAAATTGCCAACGGGTCGGGTCTAATTTTTTCAGGTTTGTCTCGGGTCGGGTCTTTCTTTATGAAAAAAATTATGCACGTCGGGTAAAAAGTGATTCGGGTCACTTCGGGTCGCGTATGTTTCTTTAGACCCAAGAAGACCTCTAGTTGGAAGGGCTTGTATGCACTTGCACAAGGAGGTATCCATTTGATTCTCACCTCCTAGGGCAGGTAGGACAGATGACATTGAACAACAAGAACAGAGCAGTCAGTCTGAGCTCACAGTACTATGTCTAATTCAATCCACAACAAACTGCGTAGCTGTGCTGAGAAACAGTGATGATGAGTGAACAGCAGCACTGCTGGACCAGATATGATTATCTAAGAGGAAAGCAGTATAAAGAAGACAAAGGACAAAAAGGAAAATAACAAAAAACACTGTACTTGTTAAAAAGGCCACTTACTGTATCTATATCCCTGCAGAAATATATCCAGAAATGAATAAAGAAAAGGGGGAAACAGTATTTAAACGTGATTGGATTTTTAGCAATAGAATGGATTTTACATTCGTATTTCTATAAAATACACATTTTTAAAAATGTGTTATAACTCCTGCGAACACTGATACCAACCAACATCAAATCGGTACAATTGGAATTCCAATACTAAAAAAAAGGGTATTTTGACATATGCACATGTGAATTTGTGCATTTTTATTTTTGTCTTGAGTTTGTGTGTATATCATATCACATTGTATAACTATGTGCTTTACTGTTGATTCACAACAAATCTGATAACAGCTAACAATAAAACACCAATAACTTTATATCAGTTCTCATAAAGCATAAATGCACTTGTCAATCAGCCTTAACACCTTCCTTATAGAGTTACTATAGAGCCTTTATAACAACTGACACCTGTTTGAATAAGCCATTATAATATATGTTTACGTTGCTGAAGGGGATATGAACATGTCATGTAGCCTCACACTTTAGTAACGTTACTGAAGAGTTTATACACTTTGTTGAGGCAGGTTAAGTTCTAAACCACACACACACACACACACACACACACACACACACACACACACACACACATACTGAAACTAAACTGAAACAATTATTAAACTTACATCATTGAAGAGCAAAAGGCAGAAAACAGCAGCGAGCAATGAAAAGTGATAACAGGTGCTGAAATTACTTGTTACTGTCACCTCTGGCTTGCTTATTAAGCATTTAATTTTAACTCAACCTCCGGATATCCGTGAAGCTGCTTTGTGACCATTATTAAAGTACTATATAAATAAAATGAAACTGAACTGAATATTGGGAATGTATCACCCTAGAACTTAAAGGAAGTTCAATGTGAAAGCTATTGGGGCTTTGATTCAGTTCAGTTTTAATTCTTTCTAATGACCTCCAGGAGCACATAAGTAATAACAGTTTTATGCCCGAAATAAAAGAAATGATACAATAAAGATGATTTAAAAGTTAATGTAGAAGCATAAGCACTTAGGTCACATGTAACATTTTGCCCTCCTCCCCTCCCTCTGGGCCTACATACAGAGATGCGGTGAGATAATCAATACTCCAACAGTTAACCTGAACCAGGTCAGGGCAAATGTGCTCTTTAGTCTCTGTGAATATTGCATAATATTTCATTTGCACTACATTAAGCAGAAACCCTCTCATATTGCAAAATACTCAATTTGCTATAATTATAATTGTATAGATTTATAAAACAAATAGTTTCAGTTTTAAAATCTGATTAGCTGAGCCGTGTTCAAAGCCAATGTATGTATCTACAATATACACAACCACAATATTACATTCCTTTTATATTTATGTAAAGGTTTTAAACCAATAAGATTGTTACACGTTTTGCCATTTTTCTGTCCATATCATGCTTTTTGTCTGTTATGTTGCTAAGCAACAAAATCTTACTGTTTATAGCTAATGTAATTAATAATAAATATATACATAATAATAATAATAATAATAATAATAATAATAAGAAGAAGAAGAAGAAGAAGAAGAAGAAGAAGATGTATCATATAATGAGGAACTGACAGTATTAAGAGAATCACCAGAGACAAAGAGGAGGCAATCAAAGCTACTCCCTAATTCCAGCAGGGGGCAGTGTTGCACTAGCCCTAAAACATTAATTCATGTTTATTATTTCAACATATACAGAGGAACTTATTAGAAAATGAGCTTGGCTACTGCATGGCTCACAATTTTACCCTGACGTACCGAGGGCGGTGGTGAACCTCTTCCAATCAGCGGCACATTTTCATAGCGAGGATTTCCAGCAAACAGCATCGACTGATTCCTAATTGACAAATAAGAAGTAAGAAGGAGTGAAGTATGGGTGTATGTCGATCCACTTAGATTATTATGCTCCAAACAGCTAAGAGTTGAGAGAAAGTGCATAACTCTTATTTGTATTTTGCTTTTAGTTTGGTTTATTTGCATCAGTATAAACTCACATGTATTCTGGAGGGGGAGCAGTGGAGGCGATGGGCAACGGTGGATGCAGGCTGCTCTGGCTGCCCAGGCTGCTGCTGTAGCTGCAGAAGCTGTGCACATTTGCACGGCTTGTGCTGTATGGGGCCATGTGTCGTGACTGTGGGTTAAATGGGTCCTCTTCGTCTATGTCGTCACAGTTTGTGTTCCTGTGTGCATAGACAGTAAGCTTTGGCTTGAGGCACTGTGAACATTAGAGTCTCCGTTCTATGTCAGCTTTGTCTCTTTTTTAAATTAATAATTTTAAAACAACTTTTCCATATCCGTTTCATCTCGGTGGTTAGGGGAGAAGTTAGCATTTGCATATATATATATATATATATATATATACATACACACATTATGCTTTAAATCTTACTTTATTTCATGAGCTTCAATAGAATTTGTTGGTATCAAAGGACAGTGCATGAGGATGCATAACTCTGTGAATGCAGCAAAAAAAAAAAAAAAAAAAAACAACTCTGGACATTTCAGCATTTGGGAGAAAATATGGACTGATGAGTCAGATTTTTTACAATATTTCCTGCATCTGGATGGATTTATATTTATAGGAAGCCAAAGAATGCCTTTAACCCTCAATGTCTGCTGCCAACTGCTAAGTACGATGGGGATCCATAATTATATGGGCAGCCATATCGTGGAAATTATTACATCCAGTAATTGCTTTGCATGGCTGTATAATAGGGAACAAATTTTAAAATCATTTTACAGGACCAGGTGCAATATGAAGTGCAATCACACTTTCCTGATAATGTTTTGATATTCACTTGAATGGTTTGATGAGCACTAGGCTAAACTTCCACAGTTTGCCCAATCACCAGATTTAAACACTACTGAACCTTCTGGGAACATATGGAGCACAGACTGTAAAGTAGCAATACACATCCTTCGTCTTATATATAATTATTTATTTTGCTTGAAAATGGTTCTCATCCCACAACTGGCCATTCAGGACTTACATGACAACATGATAAAAACCTTTCGAAGCTTTTCTGAAGGCAACTGGTGATCCTACTGATTGTTTTTAATATACTCTTTTATCTTTCTATTATTTCCTTCATTTTATCCATCCGTTATAAATTTTTCTAAATAATAAGTTATTCATTTTTAAGCAGCAATAACAAGGGTAGGTTTTCTAAGCAAAACAAGGTGAGGTTTACCTGCTGGCCACAAGAATATATGCCCGTGGAATGGTGCACAGCATGGCGCAGAAAGCACCGGCTGCCAGCAGGGAAAAGAGGCAGAGGTAGAGTAGGCCTTCCACCCCATCATAACACAATCCCACCAGGGCATCCAGATAGTCCTGCCAAAGAAACACACACACACACACACACACACAGACAAAGACAAACACCAAGGCTGGTTCAGATTCTACTACAGTCTGCAAGACAGCTATAGTGTGCTAAAGAGTGCTTCTAACCTTATGCAAACTCCGGCAGTCTAACCAGGCTGTGAGCTGGTGCAAGCTGAATTCTGTGGCATTTAAGACTCCTTGAATACCCAACAGATCCCTCTAACAACATGCATGCACAAACAGCTTAAATGAGAATGCTTAAATGAGAAAAGGCAGAAACTACAGAATACATGAACCGAATGGAGGTGTGGAGCTCTTACCTCTGCAGTAGGGAAGGTAGAGACAGATATCTGTAGCAAGCCTTGGACCTGAATCTGCATGGTGGTCAGGGACCTCTGGAATATGGTCAGTGACTACAACACAGGGATATGACTTTAACATATTTATGCTTCCTTTAATTTGAGACATTTCATGCCATGGGCTGATAAATCACAGCAGTATGAAATGTTCAAGTAACTGTTTTGTATTTCAACATGAGGAATAATCGTCAGTCTGCAACCAGAATGTACAGCAAACATTAATATTATGCCAATATAAATAATCTAATAAGAAAAGTCATTTTACTGCTTAAATGTTTCAATTGCTCAAGGGACCTCGATACATCTCTGCACTATTGCCCTTACTGAAAAAGCTAGGATCTGTGAATATGCATGAATATGCAATTTGGAAATGCCACCTGGTATCCACAAAAGCTGGCACTTAACAGCCAGCAAAATAGTTCAGATTTGTCACACGGTGACACAAGTGACATTTCATTTGGTTTGCATTTATTTATTAAGTCATTTCCAGCAATGCTTTATCTTGGTCAGTTCACAATGGATCCAGGGCTTATACTGGGAACACTGGCAGTGAAACAGAAATGCACTCAGGATTCATACAGTCATTTTTACCTAATGGTCATTTAGAGTAACCACTGCATATACCAGTATGTTTTGGGAGCTGGTTTTCATTGCAATACCAGTTATTTACTTTACTCATCACCTGCAGTTATTTGTATATTAGATGTGATTTAGATGTGACAGGTTTTAGCTGTTTCAGTCTATGGCATACTGAGCTCATTACCTGACTCAATTTTACTGGGATACTGAAAATGTGTATTTTAAAAATATAAATTAGCTGTGCTAACAAATTCGACACCATTTAAGCCTTTGTCGTGGTGAGGCAAAGGCGAGTGAGGATCCAAATGCAGTTCAATCTTTTATTAATCCAAAACAAGAAACAGGCAAACAGACGGGCAGGAAAAACAGGGCAGAACACTGAGCAAACAGGAACATAGACACAAACATTCAACAACGACCAACACCAGGGAAGTGAACAAACAGAGTAGATATAACCAACAGGAACCAATCACCAAGCAGAGACAATCAGAGACTAAGACAACACACCTGAGGGAGAGATGGAGTTCAATTAGTGTCCATGGTAACCAACGAGTGGGTGGAGCAAACAATTAACAGCAAGGCAGACCAGCAGACAGACTCATTATACGGTCAGGGGTATTTAATGAGTAAAGGTTAAGCCACATTTTGCTATATGCTTCTGCTTCATGGTTTTGGTTCTAACAAGCAGACTTAATAAACACTCAAATGCAGTCTAGTTCCAACAAACTAACCTGACGCCTACCTTTGGCAGGAATCCCACAGGACGCAAGACAAAACTAATTACCACAAACCTACAGATGAAAGGATTCTATTTGATCCGAGTTTATTCTCATATCTTCTTTAAGTAATTAAATTAGGCATGCTGATATTTTAATCATGCCATAATAATGGGGTTAACACAAAGCTTTCTCTCAATTAACTGGTTCAATTATGCCATTGGCCCCTAATAACAGCTCCGTCTGTGAGTTAATAAGCACAGAATATATAATGCTTACCTGCTGAAAAGGATTGGGTAACGTCTGGCTGCAGTAAAGGTAGTAATGGACTACATCTGTAAGGCACAGTAAGGAAAAAAAGAGCATTTTAACAACTCACTGTTCATGTGTGCTTATATGAATAAACTATATATAAGATATATATATAAACTCACTTGCCTTCTCTCAGAAAGTCTTTTGTTTGATTCATGATAAATTTATCAGGTGCCACACAAAAGTCACTGGCACCCTGGGAAATAAAAAGTAAAGTAAATTATTATACAGAAGATCAATATCAGAAATTATTACCTGCATGAGACAGTCAGTTAATTGATATGCATATGGGAGAGAGATAAGCATTGGCAATAACTGATATAAATGTAAATACAGCTGAAAGAACTCCTCTCAGGCATTTCAGAGAGACAGACCTGTGTAATTTAGTGGATGTTAGCTGTGTTGTACATTCCATACACTAGACCCAAGAGGATGGATCATCCATCTTCAGAGTTGTATATGTAAGTGAGCCAAGGATGTGAACGTGTGATAAAAGAGGAAGCCAGTTATAAACAATGTAATGGAAGGTTGTATAAATAACCCCTGAGCTTTCAGAAATGCTGGCTGCATGTATTAAACTAAATTTAATGGATGTTGTGTGTGTTGTAGATGCTGTGTACTTTACAATAAAACAATTAAAGCCCATTGAAAACACAAAAATCTGTTGTTACTCTATTGCACTATTGGAGACCACTTGCCACTTTCTAAATATTGTAAATATTGTATATTGCACACGCCACTACACTGCACAACGTTTCTCCACATCGCACATAAAGAAATCCAGTGCAGAGATTCCCAACTGTAGTCACACTCAGATGGAGTTTACTCTTCATGGCAATAACTAATCAAACCAATAGTACAACTGTGTCCTGAGGTACAGCAAGGGCAACCAAAAAACTTCTTTTCTTAAGCGAATCTATTCACACAGTGGTGAAGTACATTTAGAGTACATTAGTATGCAATGACACCGGTGGCCTCAAGGGGTTATCGAAAAAGAAAGTTACAATTTATTAGCAATAAAGGTTTAAGGGAAAAAGCAACATATTATTTCAGGAGAGGGTAGTGTTTGAACATATTTTATCTGTCATCATTTGACTGCCCTATTCTCCTCTGTCACTGTAACACTCATTTTTATTCTACTGTGTGATAGTAGAGAATTTATTTCATTTCACTTTCCTAAATTGAATTAAGTGCCAGGCAGAACTAATAAATGTCCACACAACCGAAATCCAAGAATACATTGCATAAATAATTATAAATAAGAGAGCAAGTGTCCAAAGTGACACCACATTAACATGTTCATTCACAACCATATCTGAACAAAGATATCTCATACTACCATATTTACTATTCTTCAGATAAAAGAAAAAAAATTTTGCCTGCATGTCCTATTGCCAAGAGAAAATATATGTACATAATGGCATAAAGGGAGGGATATATTATGCACAAGATGTTCATAAGGCTGTAAGGATCTGAACCTTCAGTCCAAAACTGTGATGGCTGAATCAGAGCTTCGAAGAAAAAAACAACAGTTCTTTTGAGGCTGTTCCTTGCATGCTGTGACCAAAAGTGGTCCAAAATAAGACAACCAGTGAACTGCTGACAAGGTCATGGGTGCCCAAGGCTCACTGATTCACACTGGTGGTTTACATGGTCCGATCCCGAAAAAATAGTCCCTGCTGAAACGTGCTAAAAAGGTTCATGCTGGCTATGACAGAAAGGTGTCAGAACATAGAATGCACTGCAGCTTGCTGCCTGCAGGTCTGAGTAGCCACAGACAGATCAGAGTGCCCATGTTGGTGCCATCCACCACCAAAAGTGCCTACAATGGGCACATTAGAATCAGAAGTGGACCATGGAGCAATGGAATCAGGTGGTCTAGTCTGATTAATCACATTCTTTTATATCATGTGCATGTGTGTCATTACCTGGTGAAAAGATGTCACTGGGATGCACGCAGGTCAGGGGGGGCATTTTGATGCACATGGCAAAGTTCTGCCTAAACATTGTTGCAGACCACCCTTTCATGGGAATAGTATTTAATAATGGCATTGGGTTCTTTTGGCAGGTTTATGCACAAAATTCAAGGTAGAGGGCCTACTTTACCAAGGTGTTGTCTTTGCCATTAAATTCCACCAAAAATAAGTCCCATTGAGCATGTGTGGGATGTGCATGTCTAATCCATAGAGTCCCCGTCCTGCAGTTTACAGGACTTGAAGAAGGGAATGAAGATCATGTGGTGTCGAATGTCCAGTCCTATTCCAGAGATTTAACTTCAAACTATACAGTACTAATGTGTCCAAAATTGTCCTTTCAGAAAGCTGATGAACATATCATTTACATATCTCTGTAGTTAGTACAGTACTTATTGTGGTGCTCTGATCCTTAATATGTCTTTAGCCGTTGGACCCATTTGTAGTGGATAGCAACATGGACGAGAGACTAGTCTCCGGTCCAGCCTACTGTAAACCCTTCTGCTAGACCAAAACGCTTAATGCTTATTAAAATATCAATAAGGTTTTTTTTAGTCATATAAATGAAACAGAACATCCAATATTCTCTTCACCAAAACCACAAAAGAGAAAAAGGGAATAATCAAAACAAATGACACTTATCCCCTATATTTTCCACACATGTCGAGAATACAACAAGTCATATGTAACCATGAAATAGCTTGTCCAACAGCACTGCTAGAAAAAACAAAAGCTACTGTATCTCAGAGTGAAGACAGTCATTATGGGAAAGACAATTCTCCACATGCTATTGCAAAAAAGAAAAAGAAAAAAGAAACAAAAATAAGTCAACATATACTGACAGGGAGCATTATGTCAGATTACATTAATATTAGTTTTTATTTAAAAAAAAAAAAAATCTGACAAAAAAAAAACTCCATAGAAACTGAGCAATTAAAAAAATATATTGTCCCTTATATGGCGGCTGAATTTTAAAACAGCACAGATTTTATACTTATGAAACTAATCATCAGCTTCATTAGCATACGTTACCCTTGTTTGAGCTGACCTAGACTGAAAAACATTATTTACTCAGCCTTTAGTATCACTGCCTTAACTGAAATCAGAAAAAAAAAAACTTCTTTTTTGAACAACATTGAAAATTCTTTTGCCTCCTCCACACTCATTTGCATGAGTGTAACAGCTGAAAGACACTGCAATTACAGCACATCATCATATTCATCTTCTTGCAAATGAAATCTGGAGGAGACCTGTTATTTTCTCTAATTGACATGAAGCACAGCTGCAGCAGCATTTGTTGCTGCACTTCAGTGGAAATATTTGGACAGGTTTCAATGTAAGTGTGTAGCATTTACGGATGTGCAAAGGTACAAATTTTCAAAAATCACTAGTGTTATGTTTGCTTTTGAAATTGATCAGAGGAAAGTCCTATATCGCTGTGAGTAATTATTCTATTTTAGGACCATATCCATCTAAGACATTCTTGATTAATTAACACAAATAAGTTCAATAAATATCTATCTTTTACTGCACCACAATCAACAGTGCTGTTTTCCAAATAGTTATTCAAAGACATTATTTTTGCATCATGAATCGTTACCCCATTTTGTTATTTAATGGACTTTATTATTTATAGAATAGGCACGGATGCCTATACAGTATCTCACAGAAGTGAGTACACCCCTCACATTTTTGTAAATATTTTATTATATCTTTTCATGTGACAACACTGAATAAATAGCCCTGTGTTACAGTGTAAAGTAGTAAACAGTGTACAGCTTGTATAACAGTGTAAATTTGCTGTCCCCTTAAAATAACTCAACACACAGCCATTAATGTCTAAACCGCTGACCACAAAAGTGAGTACACCTCTAAGTCAAAATGTCCAAACTGGGCCCAAAGTGTTAATATTTTGTGTGGCCACCATTATTTTCCAGCCCTGCTTTAACTCTCTTGGAGCATGGAGTTCACCAAAGCGTCACCTTGAGTTCACCTTGGGGCATGGAGTTCACCAGAGCGTCACAGGTTGCCACTGGAGTCGTCTTCCTCTCCTCCATGACGACATCACAGAGCTGGTGGATGTTAGAGACCTTGCACTTCACCACCTTCCATTTGAGGATTCCCCACAGATGCTCAATAGGGTTTAGGTCTAAGGACATGCTTGGCCAGTCCATCAGCTTTACCCTCAGATTCTTTAGCAAGGCAGTCCTAGTTTTGGAGGTGTGTTTGGGGTCGTTATCATGTTGGAATACTGCCCTGCAGCCCAGTCTCTGAAGGGAGGGGATCATGCTCTGCTTCATTATGTCACAGTACATGTTGGCATTCATGCTGGCAGCACTCATGACTGTAGGCAAGACATACTTGTATTTGTACTCCTCACCTTGCTGTGACACACACTTGACAATATTTGAACCAAATAAGTTTATCTTGGTTTCATACAACCTCTGGATATCACGCTGACCACCTGCACGCAACTTCTTTGGTCAACCATGGCGAGGCCTGTTCTGAGTGGAACCTGTCCTGTTAAACCGCTGTATGGTCTTGGCCACCGTGCTGCAGCTCAGTTTCTCCCCTGGCCTATGCCATCTTTATGTAGAGCAACAAAGCTTTTTTCAGATCCTCAGAGAGTCCTTTGCCATCAGGTGCCATGTTGAACTCCCAGTGACGAGTATGAGAGAGTGAGAGAGATAACACACCTGCTCCTCATTCACACCTGAGACCTTGTAACACTAACGAGTCACATGACACCGGGGAGAGAAAATGGCTAATTGGGCCCAATTTGGACAGGAACACTTAGAGGTGTACTCACTTTTGTGGACAGCGGGTTAGACATTAATGGCTGTGTGTTTAGTTATTTTGAGGGGATAGCAAATATACACTGTTATACAAGCTGTACACTGTTCACTACTTTACATAGTAGCACAGGGCTATTTATTCAGTGTTGTCACATGAAAAGATATAATAAAATATTAACAAAAATGTGAGCGGTGTACTCACTTCTGTGAGATTCTGTATGTTTAAATGTCTATAGGTTTCCAAATCAATGTGAGGATCAAACATTAGATTTAAATACCCATTCTTTCATGCCGACATGTTATTGTCATGATATTTCTATCAATACAAAAATCTGTTCTGTACTGTACTGTTGTGGCTACTTATTCTAATGGCATTTATAACACACTGTATGAAGTGTGATGAAGTGTAAACCTGTAATATCTTTTTTATATAACCAAACAGTTGAGAGTTGAAGGCCTTGCTCACAGGCCCAGCAGTGGCAGTACTGGGATTTGCACTCACCACCTTTTGATCAGTAGACCAATTTCTTACCCCAGCTTTATGTACTATGACTCTATGCATCTGTTCAAAATCATTTTTCATGACTAAAAGAAATCCAACACTAATAAACTTTCAGTTCTGAAATAAAGCAACCAAAGACTCGATTCTAATCTTAAGGTAAACTGTTTGCAAAAAGTCCAGATCTAAAAATCATTTAAAAATATGAACATTTTTTAAGAAACTGGGTGTTGAAATCAGTGTTGTATAAAGTACTAGAAAGCAATACTTGAGTAAAAGTACAAGTATCGTACTAGAAAAAGACTTTGGTAGAAGTGAAAGTTACCTTTTAGAATATTACTCAAGTAAAAGTCTTAAAGTATCTGATATATACTGTACTTAAGTATCAAAAGTAATTTTCTGATATTTAATGTACTTAAGTATTTGAAGTAAAAGTAAAAAGTAAAATTTCAGTGATTTTCGGTAGGCATAAGAACAGGGGCGGTTCTAGTATTTCATCTTTAGGGGTTTTAGCCCTCAGTGAGAATTTACAACAAGAGTTTTATATTATATATTATATGACTACATAGTAAGCCAAAAGTTATGGTATTATTAAATGGCAAAAGTGGACACCAAAACTTTATGCACGATGTAATGATGCCAGTCTTGAATCAAATCAGTTCATGTATGTGTGCATTCTCTACAAACAGTGTGTCCAATGAATGCAGTCATTAATAAAAAATATTCACAAGACAAAGACCAAATCAATAAATGTTATTTTTATTTAGTATTGAATGGATTGTTTGCATTAATATTTTGTTTGTGCTATCAACTCTGGTAATAAGAATAGTGACATTTCACTGCTTTTGGTTGCCGTCTTTGCGGCTTTCCGCCGATTAACGTTATAGATAAACGCCTCCAGCTCTGACTGCGCGTGCGCGCTGCACGTGCCTGTGCTTCTCCGTAGAGCGTGCGGAGCGTAGTGCAGTCTAGGAGCAGTGATTCGCCAAACCTCCCTTATTGCAGTCGCACACATTTCTCCTGATTTTATTTTGTAGTAACGAGTAACGAAGATGCTTAGTGAAAATAAAACAGAGTAAAAGTATACATTTTATCTAGGAAATGTAGTGGAGTAAAAGTGAAAGTTGACAAATTTAAATAGTGAAGTAAAGTACAGATACGTGAAATTTCTACTTAAGTACAGTAACAAAGTATTTACATTACAACACTGGTTGAAATACATTTTGAACATCTTGATTACACTGCTCGTCTCATTTTATTCCACGGTCAATATAATATAAATGACACTGTGTTTTGCCATTGAGATACCGTCATCAGATTATCGTTAACCATTTGTCGGAAAACAAATAATGCTTAATAGAGAATCCCACCAGCCGGCCACTCTAAATGACTTGTCAGCTGTCGGACATTGATTGATCACCCAAACCCACTCCTAATAGCATTTATGTTCTACATTGTATTCTACATGGATTAGGAGAAAAGGGTCGTCAGGCCTGTGGGACTTGAATCAATGTGGCACAGTTGTAGGGGGGCAATCCACTTTACTGAGAGTGACCGACCCCTGATCCTGCCCTTCATCAACCATGCTAAGACTCAATCCCTCTAGAGACACAGAGTCAATGGCTTGTGTCTGAAGAGTGACATCATTAAACGCGCTTCTGCTTCTCTGTAGAGAAATAGATCTGGCTCCAAAAGGCTAGTTCCACAAAGCAAACAAGATGGAGAGCAACTGTACTAGTTCCACATGGGTTAACAGCACAGGAAAACTGTAGGGTAAACTACTATCTAAAACCATTTATTCTGCTTAATTCAATCAGCTTACATTTCATCTGTAAAAAATGATAAATACAATACAAATACAAAGTGATGCTTGTATTTACAATGTTCCTGACATTGCCTGAAACACTGATTCCATATTGGATGGACATTTTTCTACACTGACATCTTTTGTACACAGGCCATGAATATGTATAATGTTGACAATACAGATCTTTGCAAATGAACACAGTTCAGAACTGTTCTGGACGCATGACACCTTCACACTATTAATGTTTTACTGTGAAGACAATTACATTAACTCAGTAATGATTATTAACCAGTATTCACTGATGTGTCCCAGCAAAATATGAAGATGCATCCTGATGCATATATATTTATACACTCTATAGTGTCTATGTCTATAGTGATAACAACGGGAGTTTGGAAAAGGAACAGCTGTGCAGATAAAGAAGCTTTTTCTTGATAATCCATCTGTGACATGCACAAAGCTAAGAAGTCTTAGATGCTGGCACAAATACTGAATATGAGAGAGAGAGAGAGCACAAAAGAGCAGTGGTGCAAGCAGAACCTTGACCTATTTATGATATGAGTGACCCAGAAGGAAGAGCTGTTTACTGCAATAAGCCTGAAGGTTGTTTAACCTGAATGACCAGGAGTAGGGCTTTATAATCAGCTTTAGTAAGCAGCCTGCTCACCAGTGAGACATGTGGACTAAACTGAATAGCAGTTGCTGAGCCTCAGTAATCTTCTAAAGGAAGACGTTTAACATTATTCTTGCTGACTCTGTACTATCAATCTAAAAACACCCACTTTGTTCTTTACATTCATTTAAAAGACCTGGTCAGCTGTAAATTTGTGATTGCTCAGGTGTTTAATCTGAAACAAGGTAGTGTTTAATCTGAAACAGGTAGTGTTTAATCTGAAACAGGTAGTATTTAATCTGAAACAGGTAGTGTTTAATCTGAAACAGGTAGTATTTAATCTGAAACAGGTAGTGTTTAATCTGAAACAAGGTAGTGTTTAATCTGAAACAGGTAGTGTTTAATCTGAAACAGGTAGTGTTTAATCTGAAACAGGTAGTGCGTTAATTGTAACAGGTAGTGTTTAAACTGAAACAGGTAGTGTTTAATCTGAAACAGGTAGTGCGTTAATTGTAACAGGTAGTGTTTAAACTGAAACAGGTAGTGTTTAATCTGAAAGAGGTAGTGCGTTAATTGTAACAGGTAGTGTTTAAACTGAAACAGGTAGTGTTTAATCTGAAACAGGTAGTGTTTAATCTGAAACAGGTAGTGCGTTAATTGTAACAGGTAGTGTTTAAACTGAAACAGGTAGTGTTTAATCTGAAACAGGTAGTGTTTAATCTGAAACAGGTAGTGTTTAATCTGAAACAGGTAGTGCGTTAATTGTAACAGGTAGTGTTTAAACTGAAACAGGTAGTGTTTAAACTGAAACAGGTAGTGTTTAATCTGAAACAGGTAGTGTTTAATCTGAAACAGGTAGTGTTTAATCTGAAACAGGTAGTGTTTAATCTGAAACAGGTAGTGTTTAATCTGAAACAGGTAGTGCATTAATTGTAACAGGTAGTGTTTAAACTGAAACACATGGTGTTTAAACTGTCACAGAAAGTGTTTTAATTGTAACAGGTAACAGTATGAACTCACCACAGCAGTAACCATGCCCACTCCGAGTGATACCCAGCTCAGTATAAGTGTCAGCATACCTAACCCCATAATACTGAAACACAGAATGATATAAGGGTTTGGTAAGAGGACATAGAAAAGATGTACATTATATAGATAGAGCTCTTACAGTTAGGTATTGTAAACAGACACAGTTATTACAATTTTACACAAATATTTCAAGCAGATATTGAGGTTTACCTTAAAAAAATACAGAAACTAGTAAAAAAAAAAGGAATGAAACAGATCGGGAGAAAACAAGGACAAACACCGAATATCGAGTACATATCATGATGTGGGCTCCAGTGGCTACACCATCAACTAAAAAAACCTTGAAATGAATTGTTTCATCTTGAACTCCACCTCTTAACACTGACCATGAACTGTAGTCAAGAGTGCAGTTATGTACGTGGAGTGAGGGTCTAATACCGAAACTATGCACATCAGTATTCAGACCTCAGATGAAGGATGGACTTACCGGCTATTCAGACTGTTGTGCGTATAAACTGTTTAAACTCAATGCCACAATGAAATAGATGTTCTCAGCTGTAAACACACTCAAGGACTATGGCATGCCATTAATGGCACAATGAATTAATTAAATGTATCAATCCTGTAAAATCCATAAAAGGTTCTTATCAGAGGAAATAAGCAAAGTGCTTAAAAATACTGCTTGTAAAACTCTAAAAAGTGAATTACAAAATAAACTACAAATGAATGCCTTGGTCTTCTCATCTTTTAATCTAGAGTGTTTTCTTTTCAAAAGAGTGTATAAACAAATAAACAAAAACTTTGGCACAATTTTATTAATAACAAATCACTCTGGTTAATTAATTTGTTTAAATTAATTAACCAGAGTGATTTGTTATTAATAAAATTGTGCCAAAGTTCTTGTGCAATAACAAATTCTTGTGCAATAACAACTGTGCAATAACACCATTTTTTAAACTTTGCAATATTACCTGTACCTATCGCAGTTTGTTTGACTAAAAGTATAACTACTGTATTGTTTGCTTCTTTTCTTTTGTATCTATACACATCTGTACTGTATGTATTTGTATTTGGACTATTTTTCTTTTATGCTTCTAATTTATATTTGCACATTTTTCTTTGCTGCTGTAACACTGAAATTTCCCCACTGTGGTATGAATAAAAGTACAGTATCTTATCTTATCTTAATTAAACATATGATAAAAAAAAAAAAAAAAGCCTACATCCTGCACAATTTTACAACCTTGGTTTAGTATCTTGTTATGCACAAAATGTATAAATTTTATGCACAGTTAACTGTTTGCACATATTATAAGAAATTACAAGAAATATTCATTTTTATGACCTGTCCAGTCCCGTGATGCAACATTCAAAGCAGCATTTTTCACCTCTGATATCTTCACACTTCAATATATGGCCAGATGTATGTGGACCTCACACCTCCAGGGTTGGGGGTTCGATTCCCGCCTCCGCCTTGTGTGTGTGGAGTTTGCATGTTCTCCCCGTGCCTCGGGGGTTTCCTCCGGGTACTCCGGTTTCCTCCCCGGTCCAAAGACATGCATGGTAGGTTGATTGGCATCTCTGGGAAATTGTCAGTAGTGTGTGATTGCGTGAGTGAATGAGAGTGTGTGTGTGTGTGTGCCCTGCGATGGGTTGGCACTCCGTCCAGGGTGTATCCTGCCTTGATGCCCAATGACGCCTGAGATAGGCACAGGCTCCCCGTGACCCGAGGTAGTTCGGATAAGCGGCAGAAAATGAGTGAGTGAGTGAGTGAGTGTATGTGGACGCCTGACTGTCCCATTCCAGATTTAGTCTCTCCTTACTGTTCTAATCTCCCCACTTCCTAGAAGGCTTTCAACCAGATTTTGGTGCATGGCTGTGAGAGATTTTGTTTATTCAGCCAAAAGAGCGTTAGTGAGATCAGTACTGATTTGGGCTTAGGTTTGGGTCCCTTTGCTCTAGTGTAGGAAACTGCAAACTCATCCTATACCATACGGGTATACGGACCGCATACGGGTGCAATGGTCAGGTGTCTACAAACCTTTATCCGTAAAGTGTATCAGCCAATCGGCTTTCAGTTCATTGTTAAACAAACAAGCTTATTCTGTGCACTTATTTCTTACGCTTCGAAATAATGAGGAGTGGAAGCCAGACTGTTAAATGAAGCCAAATTTGCAGTGATTAATGTGATAATTATGGCTAGGACTATTCATGCAACCCCTACGTAAATTGAATGAAAGAGTGGGTTTCAGGCTTCTGGATCTGCAATTACACCACTGGGCAGCATAAATAAATGTTATTATCAGCTGGGTACACACTCAATAAAAATGAGTGATGGACACATATTAAGGAACAGGTCATTTACCCAGTACAATTAGCATCACTACCCTTTATTAATATTATAAACATGTAGATGGTTGTTATAAAACATATTTGATTCATAATTGAATGAACTTTTGACAGGAAACAATGGTATTAAGTTGAAAAGCTAAGATATTACTTTAAAAATGTTTCTGAATTATAAATTGAATTTGATAATGATACAAATATCAACTTTGATATTTAATAAATTATCCTGTAAAGGGACATTTTCTCATTCATGTTTCCTTTCAATGGTTATTCTTTTTAATCTTGCATGTGTTGCGGTTGAGAGTAAACAATAATAAGTAATCTGCTTCTTCATAAATATCAAACTTATTGAAGTTACCAGCTCTGAATACAGACTAAATTAACATCTCCCGGAATCAGTAGTGGCCAGGAGTAATCCTCCAATTGGCCAGGTTTCAACTTTCCACCATCCCAATTTAATTGTCCAGTTACAAAATTACCAAAAATATAGACACTTGTCAGGGATGCGGGGTAAAAACAGACCCGAATGCAGGATAGCGTAAAATAAACCAGGATTTATTAAATAAAAACACAAAACAGGGACAAAGTCAAAACCAAACACAACTAGACAACAGAAAAAATGACAAAAAAATAGATAAATGACAACAGACAGAGGATTCCGTGCTGCTTAAGGCAACGCAGCTCGACTGAATACTAATTGCAATTAGACACATGAGGAAAAGGTGTGCAGAGGCGGGGAGGAAGAGATAAGTGCGGGGCAGACATGTGACACAAAACATAAACAAAGGCACGTGGCCCAATCCCGGGCTGAGTCCTGACAGATAATACTGACGCGCCAAAACTCGTGTTGTTTAAGGATGGGTTTTGAAGTCAAAACATGCAAGCGAGTTTGCATGTTTATGGTTTATTTCAGGCTCCTGGATCAGTTTTATTCTTATTTTTATTTCTTTTATTTTGTTTGTCATTATATATATATATATATATACACACATATATATATTGGGTGGCTTGGTGGTGCAGTGGGTAGCATCATCTCTTCTTGTTACTATTTGTGCAGTGTTTCACCAGCCCTCTCCGTGGCTTTCCTCTAAGTTCTCCTTTGTCCTCCCACCTCCCAAATAACATGCTAGTAAGTAGACTGAATGCTATGATAAATTTCTCCTAGGTATGAATTAATGTGTGTATATGTCTGCGTGGTGCTCTGCTTACTAGAACCTACTCCCACCGTATCCCCAGTGCTTCTGGCTAAGGTTTCAGGACCAGTACCACTCTGGCCAGTATAAAGTAATGACTGAGAATGGATGAATAAATTATCCCAACAATCTTATCAGGCAACACTGGCGGTATAGCACTTGATTCTGCTACATTTGTTTTTGCTGATTCGTTTGCTTTAATCGAAAATTGCTTCAATAATTATGTTTCATCATGTTACCCAGATTGTTTCCCATTAAAAATGAATTCCATGTAAATATTGACAATCACTTTGTTGACCCTTAATCTGACACAGTTAAAAAATTGCTCTAAATTAATTTGACTCTTTTTTATTACACCAAATCCATAATTTAACAAAACAATGACAAAAAACTTATCTGCAAACTTTGAGATGGTCAGAATGCTCAAATAAACTTCAGAAATATTAGTACTATAGAAACAACCTGGAATTATGTATTTGTCAGGATTCAGCCCGGACTTTTGGCCATGTGCGTCTGTTTAGGTCACGTCTCTGCCCCGCCTTTTACTCCTCCCCTTTGTTTATCTCTACACACCTGTTCCCTATGTATTAATCGTCGTGTCTATTCAATCATCATCAGTGTATTGTTAATGTAACATCTGTGTATCGTCATTGTTTTCTCGTCCTTTGTACTGTTTAGTTTTCGTCTGTGTTCCTGTTTTATGTATTATTATTTATTAAACCCTACTCATTTGAAGCTATCCTGTATCTGGGTCTGTCTTCCTCCTCACGGTTGTGACAGTATTAGACAAGACAGGAATTATGATCACATTTAGCAAGGGATATTGTGCCACCCTGCCATGTTTATGTTATGTGCATAGTTGAGATGGAGAGAAAGAGAATAATTGAGGGAGAAGGAGAAAGAAAGAAAGAAAGAAAGAAAGAAAGAAAGAAAGAAAGAAAGAAAGAAATGAAATAGTGCAAACGACTCCCTGATGGGCGCAAAAGTGTAGCTGAGATTTTCACGAACCAAATCTCTTTTCTGATGATGGTCTTAAAAGCACCAATAAAGTGGACTGGAAGCACTTAAAAATTAGTTAAAGGCGCACTCGTGCACAGACACACAATCTAGCGCACACGCATTCACGCACATCCTGGCAGAGCGATCAATAGGCATTAGTGGAGTAAGTGGAGAGAGCAGGGAGAGAGAGAGACAAGGATGAATGTATGAGAAATGAGAGAAGGAGAGAAGGGAGCAGCCAGCATATGAGAGACGTGCTAACACACTGCCAGTTCACATCCAGCTTGTTTTTATAATGCCACTGTGTGATGTCATTACATGCAGTAAAAACTGCTGTGAAATGTGATCTGACCAGATAGAAGTGACCACACATCTGTTTCACCTGCAGGGTGAAAAAACCAACAACACGCAGGAAGGAAGGTATTTAAAAATAAGCCACCGTCTGATGACTAACTGCCATCGAATAAGAGGTGCTCAGAAATGAGCATGCTATAATGTATTTATATTATAATGCCCACTACATATTTATTACTTATTTATAGTCCAAAATGTGTTTCCATTCAGTACCTATAAAAGACGAATTAGCCTGAAAGCCCCTTCATATTTCCCTTCACATTTTCTACTATATATAGTTGTTACTCATTTTGGTTTTTAAAGTAAAAGGGAGAAAACTGAATATAAAGACCTTGAGCAGCATCACAAATCGTATGACAGCTTTTAACTAGTTATAAAATGATTTGATTAGACTTGTTTCCACTTTGCTAAAGCATGTAGCAATTTGAACAGTGTGAGACACTGTTTGAGACAAATCACACTTAGCTAGTAATGGAAAAAAAATATGAATGAAAATCCTTATCAATCCCTATACAGGTTTGTTCTTGTGTAGAAGCCTAGAAGAATGAAACTTGATAAAACATGTTGTGGAAGTCTGTGCACTCCTAGATGCTAGGTAAAAGGAAGGTTTAGTGTCGGTAACCACACTTGCTAGATATCTGAGACTGTTGAAAGCTGCTGTGGTTACACAGGAAAAAGGTGTGTGTGTGTGTTTTTTGTTTTGTTTTGTTTTTTTGGGGGGAATGGATGCCTTTTTGAGTGTAGTCATAAGAGAATGATGACAGGAAGGCAAATAACAAATATTTGCAACTATGGTGAGAAAGCTCTGAAACTTGAGGTTATCTACCTCCAATTACATGAACCAGAGGGTTACAGCAAAAACACTCCAAAACTGGACAAGTGAAGACTGCAGAAAAGCCAGTCAGTGTTCTTTCAATTCTTCCAAGCTATCCAGTTCCAGTGAACCTGTGTTTACTGTAGCCTAAGATCAGCAAAAAAATATTATTGTTCAAATCCACTTTTTCTCTATGAAGCGTGAGGGTCATTTGGCTGTATTTAAATGTCAATTTCACTGGCAGAAATAATAAAAAAAAAAATTCATGAAATTTCTTAAGACAGTAAGCGTATATACAGACACAGAGGAGACTTGTGCTCACTTAGTAAGTATACAGAAACATGAGAAGCACTCACAGAGCGAGCAGCCAGCGAGAATGCTTCACCAGTCCTAAACAGCATCCCAGACAGATGACCAGGTCTAGAATCAGCAGCAGAAGATACATCAGCCATCTGAAAGAAGCAGAATCAAATTACACATATAATCATATATCACTTTTTTATCGTTTTCACAGTAATGAACTATAAATGTGCAATACAGTGTAGCCTTTAAAAGGGATATAATTCATAACACACCTACAGGAGTTTCATATGTGTGTGTGTGTGTGTGTGTGTGTGTGTGTGTGTGTGTGTGTGTGTGTGTGTGTGTGTGAGTGAGTGTGTGTGTGTGTGTGAGTGAGTTAATAATTCAGTAGTGCAAATCCATAGACATAAGTATTTCATGAACTAGAGAACAGACACTATGGGCATCAGTCCTCTCTCCTATTAGTGTGTATTAATCTGGACTTACAGCAGAAACTGATGCCACCTTATTTGGACCAAACCAGTTCACAAATAACTTTGAAGTCATGTTTAACATGTCAGCATAAGAGCTTTTTGATTACAGCTAGACAAGCTGGTGATGAGCAAGTCAGCCTTTGAGCTCTTATCATGTATATTCTATTGACTCCAGGTATTTATAACAGCTACAGCAATACTACAGCATGTACATAAAGCCATGATCCTATATACTTATGCCTTGAGACAGAAAGACTGAGGAAGTTGCCTGATTCAATTTGCCCTGTGAGTAATGCAGGAAGAAGGTGTGCACATTCTCGCTCAATACCACAGTCCTCCGGTCACCAGAAATACGAGCCCTTCATCAATAAGACTGCTGCTAGTTCATAACACACTAGTCTACAAGCGGGAATGCGATCTTCATAGAGAATATATGAGTCAATTCACCATGCCTAACAGCTCTGAAAGGGCAGTGGAAATGAGGGCCTGCTTTAAAGGCTGGAAAAAGGTCAATGGCACAAGTGACTCCTACATAATTCTGAGCTAGTTAATGGTGCTTGTCTGCAGGCCAGAAATCTGCTGGGGCTGTTAATAGTACATGCGTGATGGAGAAAGGAAGTGACCATTATAATCTTTCACATGCAAGCCACGTACACTAAACTACTAAGAGCTTTCTCTCATGAGAATTAAATGAAAGAATGTTTGGAAGGAAGGCTTACAGGATTGTCTACTGCATGGAGCAATTTTGGATCTAATAATCTAGTCGAATAATAGCCCAGGACTCAAATTGCATTTATTCAGCTTCAGGAAGCGCTTTGCCCTGGTCATGGTGGATCTGCAGCCCAGGTGGGAATACACCCAGGCCACCATTCACACACATTCACACATATTAGCATAAACAGTCTGCCTACTAGAATGTTTTTGGGAGGTGGAAAAAAAAAAAAAAAAAACAGAATAACCCAGAGGAAAAAACTTGCAAACTCCACAGTAGGGCTCAAAATGGAAACCCTGATGACTCAAACTACAGTCTTTTAAAAATAGCTTATAAAGAAGTAGTACAAAAGCCATTAACTCAATGCAAGTCACCTGTAGTACTCCATGTAGCTGGCCCGGTCGGCGACTGTTGCAAGGTCCTGTCTGGCCTGGCTGATGTTGGGCATGGCAGTGAGCTGTCGGATGATATTGTCAGCCATCTGCTGCATGAAGCGAACTGTCTGGGTGTAGTCCTGCCGAGGCGAAAAGATCTCATCCAGCCGTGCGAGGTGCTCCTTTAGCCGCAGCCGCATGTTGCTCAAAGAGCCAGCCACCTAAAAGAGGAGAGAGCCAGCAGAGAACTGAAGCTTGGAATTAGGTAATACACTGTGGATCTGGAGCCAGAGTCAAGCCTCATAAACAACTTGTGTTTGTGTCATTTCCTTTGATTCTTATGTATACAGTTAAACAAATTTTTATGTGCACTTGTATAGAAAACAACCTTTTTGTGCATGTGTGTCTGCATGTTGACGGCCAAAAACCCAGAGTATTTAACAAACTTCTCAAAAGCTGTAATCCAGGATCATCTTCTAATGGATATGATTACCATGTGCAAATCTGTTTATAAATATTGGCTAAAGCCCGAAAGAGATGGCAGACAGAAACATTTTGGTCCAGCATGGCTGCTGGACAACTAGCACAGTCACACAGCTGCATGCTTTCAAATCAGCCTGCAATCTAAAAACTCTAAATCTGCTTGAGATAAAGACCAATAAAGGGTTATTATCGTGCAGTAGCCCAAAACAACAATTTACAGAATGAATTTAAAAACTATTAAGTAAGGAATAAAACACGATTGTATTATTGCAGGAAAATAATCATAGATAGGATGGCGTGATGTTTTGGCACCCTAAAGATTTTCCACTTAAGCCGTAGACACTATGTCTATTTATTAAAACAATGTAAATCTTTTTTATTTTTACAAATATACCAAAGAAATTTCCACATCAATCTTCCTCACTTGCATTATAGCAGTCTCCAGACACTAATCAGCCACTTATAATTTTTTTTTAATCTCTCGAAGTAAATACTACTTAAAAAATGCAGCATGTCACATTTCTAAGAAAGCGCAAAATTATATGTCAAAGGCAGAACTGGTTGCCACTTCATCTGTTCTGAATGTTGACAGGACTTTTAAAGATAAGAAATTTTCTGCTTCAAACATAATTCAATATGTAGAGCATCCACCCTTAAATTTTATTATTTTTTCATTTATTAAATAAATTAATTTTACCCTAGAACCTATCAAACTTAATATGTATGTAAAAGCCATTAATACCATATTATACCATACTATCTAAATAGTAATGTGTATTTATACACATTACTAGTATATTACTAGTATAATTATATATGTATAATTATATATAATTATATATAATACATAATTATATTTATATTAGATCAACTTTGTACACCAATGTTAATAATTAAGACCGCTTTTGTAATTAAATCCTAGTCTGGGTGATATGAAAGCAAAGGACTGTTAAATGTTCGATTCTGTTTAGTTATGCATGTGCTGAATATTCTCTAACACTATTACCGACTAATTAGACTGACAGATTAATATTAATGTGCTCATTCACAAGGATCTCTATGGCAGATAATCTACATAACCTAAGACTAATATCAGATATGTTATTTAACATAGAAAAGCGCTCTGTTAGAAGATGTTTATTTAAGATTTATGAAAGGAATCTCAAGTGTCAGCGCTCTGTAAGAGTCAGTAGGATTATCTTCAGGTAAAAGGACTATGTGCTTTTTGTAACATCACCAATTATTGTCTTGTAGAAAAAGAAAGGCGGGCAAAGTGCAATTGTTTATTATTTCATCATTGTAACCACTATAGTGTACGTAATAACAGGAGCTAAATGGTCCCCTTCTCGTTTGTTATGGCTCTATATCTGCATGTCCTGTAATGTTTAGTTCCTTACCTTGTACTAATATTGCTGTCATTTTGTTGACATATCATATGTATTATCAGTGATTTTATTACACTGGCCAACTTGTCAATTTTTTCATAAGAGTATTATGTTATAAATGTGTCTTTATCCTAATCTGTTTACTCTTTTCAGACTACTTTCTATCCAGCACTTTGTGACGGCAAACTCTGATTGTGCTACAAGGATAATAAAATGTTTTCAAGTATCACAAGACTCTCCGTTTTACAATTACCTTGCAAATCATTAGCTCTTGATCTGTACTTTCCAGTCCCTCCTTTCTTTCTACAGGACATTAGGCTTCCTGTGTCCTCCCCTCCATTACAATCTCCGGGACTAATTCCAATTCATCTTATACACAGGTCCTCAAACGTGGTGCTTGTAAATCTAAGTACTAAAGATTGCATAAACTTTATGGTACTTTATTTGAAACTCAAATAAAACTCATTCCTAACTCCATCACAGCAACTCAGTTACAACTAAGTACATTTATCGGGTGACAAATCCACTCCACATGCGTAGCTCGTTGTGATTTATTCAGCCTTGATTTATTTTTTGTCCACTTCACTTGCTGAATTGACTGGTAATACATTCCTCAGCCTTAGAAGAAGATACTAAAGCATGAGTATGGTGGGTGGGATAACAGTGCCAGGAATCACCTGCCTTATATCAGAGAGGACAGATGTCAGGGATTAGAAACTGCCATGACTCCTGAAGCCAATGGTGAAGAGATTGAGAGTCGATTGGATTTTTAGCCAATCCTCAGTGGCACTTCCTATGAACCCAACCAGTAATGCAAACAGTGCTGCAAGGAAGCTGTTTTTAAAAAGTACCGCAAGCTCTGAATGAAAAAAGTAATACCATGTGGAGTCTGAAGGCTTGAAAACATGACACAGCCATTGAATATTCTGTGAGAGAGGACGGGTGCCCCAGAGATAACCATCAGCTTATCACACAATCCAGACAACTGTGAAGAAAGCTAAGATAAGACAGAATTCTCTCATCTCAGTCTACAGGCAGTTGAGTAAAGGAAGATTTCACAATAAAACACTTTTTTTTAATCTCATATTTGTTTGAGTTGTCCCTCAGTCATACAGCATTTGTTATTGGATTTTTGATTCTTGTATAATTTAAAAGAAAACAAATCATTTCAGACATGTCATATGATGTGTCTTGAGTCATTAAACAAGGAACCAATTTATGAGAGATACATGGAAGAATCAAGGCACTAAAGTGGAATTTCCCTGAAAGTAAGGATGTCTCAGCACAACACAGGCGTCTTTATTCTAAGTCTTCATGTTATCACTATATTGGACTGCATGTGCTTTGTTCTTCATCGCTCATTTGTTCTTTGTTTCATGAGGGAACCTTCAAGCTTCTCATGAAACTGAATTGATGCTCATGAAGAATTATGTTTTTTTCTGGTTTTTTTTTTTGTTTGTTTCAAACGTTTAGAGACAAGCTAAAACATTAAAGTTGTTTAAGGTGTGTACTAAGAGATAGAAGCCTAACTTTTAACTAATCTTTAAAGTCCTATACACTGGACCTCTAATGTAATGCCACTGTCTGTATTTGTATAATTAATGCTCTAAATAGCCATATGTAAAGACACGCATCTTACACACACACACACACATATATATATATATATATATATATATATATATATATATATATATATATATATATATATATATATATATATATATATACACACACACACATATGTATATATGTGTATATATATATATATATATATATTTTTTTTTTTTTTCTTTTCTTTTTTTTATTGAAAAATCAACAATCACAAATACAAGAATGTATACAGAAATTCTCCATTTTCCTTTTTCAAACAACAAAGAGCAGACACTCCCACCCCGCCACCCAAAACAAAAACAAACCCCCAGACAAAGACACACACACACACACTCACGCGCGCACGCACAAACACCCCACATCCCCCTGTTAAAACAACTGAAGAAACGGAAAAAAAGGTTATGTATACAGTCCAATTATTGACCGAATTAGAACTCTAATCAGGTAACACCTGTAGTCTCCTAAAGTAAGAAATAACAAGTTGCCACTTGCAAAAAAAGGTATCAGTAGAACCCCTCAGTGTATATTTTATTTTCTCCAACTTAAGAAAGAACATCAGATCCTTAAACCACTGAGAGATGGACGGACATCTTATTGCCTTCCAGTGTAGAAGTATACAACGTCTGGCCAACAAAGATGAGAAGGCTAAAACATCTTTGTGTACAGAACTCAGTGATACTGACTCATTGGTAATACCAAATATAGCGATCAGAGGGCATGGCGTCAATTGCACTTCAAATATGGAGGACATAATGCCGAAAAAACCTGTCCAGAATGCGTGTAGTTTTGGGCACAGAAAAAACATATGACTTAGATGACAGGGGGAAGCATGACATCTGTCACATCCGTCCTCTACCCCAGGAGAGATTTTTGCCTGTTTAGATTTGGAAAAATGAATTCTATACAAAACCTTAAACTGAATGAGACTGAGGCAGGCACAGGAAGTGGTAGACCGTATCCTATCAACGGCTTTCTCCCAACGTTCGTCGCCTAACTGCAGCCCTAACTCCTCCTCCCAAGCGGTCCTGGTTTTATCTATATTACAGCTATTGAGAGATAAAATGAAAATGTATATCTGGGAAATCAAGCTACGCTGGTGTGGAGTGAACATGACTAAACTCTCCCAAGGTTGCTTGGGGGGTACAGAGGGAAAATTGGGAAGGCATTTAGATACAAAGCTGCGGACTTGGAGATATCGAAAAAAATGAGCTGAAGGCAGCCCATACTCCAAGGACAGGCTGGCAAAACTTCTAAAGATGCCATCTTCATACAAATCATAAAGTTGCTTGATGCCTTTTTCGTGCCATAGTGAAAAAGCTGAATCTAAAAAAGACGGGGGGAACAAATGATTTTTATTCAGGGGGCCCAGTGCTGATAGAGCCCTAAATTTAAAATGACGCCTAAACCGAAACCAAATCTTAAGTGTGTTCAGTACGACTGGATTGTCAGTGTATTGAGATGGTTTAATCGGAAGGGGTGAGCAAAGCAGGGCTGATACAGAGGATGATCTACAAGACAGTAGCTCCAGATTGCACCAAGTGGATTCTGTTGAATTGGTCCAGGAGTTTAGTTTTTGGATATGTGCAGCCCAGTAGTATATTTGAAAATTGGGCAAAGCAAGCCCACCACTGAGCCTACATCTCTGCAATAGAGTCTTACGGATTCTGGGAGGTTTTCCACCCCAAAGAAAAGAATTAATGATTCTATCTAAAGAATCAAAAAAGTACTTAGGTAAAAATAATGGAAGCGATTGAAAAAAATAAAGAAACTTGGGCAGAATAATCATTTTAACTGCATTGATTTTTCCCATTAAAGACAGAGATAGACTGCTCCACCTCTGAAAATCACACACACACATATATATATATATATATATATATATATATATATATATATATATATATAGGTATCTGTTTCAAATCTATTTAGATCTACAGTATTTTATGTGTTGACTTGGAATAATTTATTCTTTATGGCTCTACAAAACAGAATTGAATCATGATGCTGCATTACAAGCACCCACTGGAACACCATGCTCATTCATACAACTATTCAATCAGTAAATCATGTGGTCTCGGTGCAATTGCATAAACATTGGGGGAAAAAAAAAAACATTTTAAACTGGCCATTGTTCAGTTTTGGTGAACCTGTGCCCACTGCAGCCAGAAAATGTCTGTTCCTGGCAGAGAGGAGTGGAACCCGATATGGGCTTCTGCTGTTGCAGCCCATCGGCCTCGAAGGTTGGCATGTTGATGCTTTGTTATGCTCACTATAGCTGAGCTAAAACTTATTATTTAAGCTACTGTAACATTCCTGTCAGCTTGAAAGAGTCAAGCCATTCTCCTCTGACCTCTCTCATTAACACTTCCCGTCTACATCACTGGATGGTTTTTGATTTTCACAACATTTTCTCTGTAAACTCTTGTGTGTGAAAATGCCAGCATGTCTCCAACCTTTCATTAGACATGTTACACTCACTGAGGCCAAATTTTCAATTCCTTATTCTGATGTGAATATTAACTGAAGCCCTTGGCCTGTATATATGGAGGATTTTATGGACTGTGCTGATACCAGATGATTGGCAGATTGAATAATTGCATGAAGCATGGGGTATAAGTGTTCCTATTAAATTCACCTGTGAGCATGTACACAGAAAGAAGGAAATTCTATAAACTGGGATGTATCGTGTGTGTACGTGCTGTGCTGTGTGTTTGTGTGTGCTTGTGTGTGTAGTGTGTATGCATTATTAGCCCTCAGGCAACAGTAATATGAAGCAGCAAATGAAACACACTCTTACCTGACTATCGATGCCAGACAAAGTGTGATTGGTGTTATAGAGTGAATAGGTCATTTGGTAGATGCCGTCGTTGGTTTCGCTGTTGCCATAGAAACCCACTCCCACTGCAGAACTGAGAGAAAAAAGGTACATTTTCTATTATAAAACCTTTTCTAGGTTTTTCCAATAGCTGTGTATTGAATTACCTTTACAGGCCTGGGCTAATTGATAAGTTCTAGTATACAATTCCCCAAAAAAGAGGCTTCATAGTCAAATTGAAAAAGATTCTAGAAATGTAAAGTGTAATATTCATAAAGATAAAGATTCATACAATAAGAAAACAGGCTCTATGTGGACATTCAGATTACCAGAATTGGCAATTTGTAGTAAGGAATAAATCTTTTATGCCGCTCTCGGACATACTTTACTAGTTATGTTCATCCACCTGTGGGTCATAAAACACAAATTCCGCTACAGAAAAAAACTACACTATCAAGGCACAAAACCTGCAGGATTTAATGTCTGTATGAAATCTGGACGTGGTGTGGTATCCGTATTTCTCACCCTGCTCTATCCTTCCATGCACTTGGTGCCTCTCACCACTTCTGAGTTTTAGTTTTGAAGAAGATGCTATCGCTCCAAAAAGGCAAAAAAAAAACTGTACTAGATTAACCTCTCCTACTATTGGAAAAGTATTGCCTGTTGAATCACAACATACCTTAGAGGCACTGTTATGGCACTTAAAAGTCACTTTTCTTTTTTTTCTAATCCAATAAAACCTAAAAAACGTTCAGAAGTCCTTCCCAGAAGCCATATCCTCCTTAGATAAATATCACTACTTGCCTTCAATTATTACTCAGCGTCCCTCGCTACCCGAAAGCTGCTCGCACATTCGCATGAATGATGACATCATTTTGTGTATCAGATCAAACAGGAGTTGCATTTTTCAGGGGTCAGCAGTTAACTCAGTCGCACAAGTAATAAGAAGATTCTTTTGTGAAACCACAATCAATCACAGCACTTGTATAGGTTGCACAATAAAGGTAAAGAGAAGGTGGCCGTCATAAATTACCTTTAAAGAGGAGTTTAATGGGTGTAAGACACTAATAACCGGTGTGTTCCTTTGACAATCACTGTTTCACAGTGGTATGGTTACTCATCAAAATCCAGAACTATCCATACAATAGCACCTGTGCTAGTACCCTAGTACCTGTGCTAGTACCCTAGTACCTGTGCTTCTAATCAAAAAATATTACCAAATGGAAAGTCACATAGAATGTCGCTGTAAAAATGTACTTACCTAACCCTAACCCTAACCTTAGTATCTATCCAGTTTGAACTTCCAATTTGAATTTGCACTTATTCTGCATAATCAAAGTCTCTGAAGCTATGCTGTTTAATAATTTGAATGAAAAAATACAAAAAGGAGAAAAATTAACTAGAGATGTTTCCTTTGCTGCTTCAGGTAAATGCTTTTTGACACCTAGTTTTACTGTCAATTCAAAGGAAGAGTAAAACAAAACATATTTTATGTTAATGGTACTGTGGTGTTGGTGTTTGTCATACAGAGACTTTCAGAGCTTAATTTGCCAACTTAATATTGGAAGCTATTCAAGATTGTTCTTTAAATTGTGAAATCAATTTTGTTGTGGAAAAATTTCCCCCTTAAATGAAATTAAAAAATTCCCCCTTAAAAAATTTACATAGTTCAGAAGATTGTCAGATTGTCCAGGAGAAAAACTATTCTGTCCAGAGGCAGTATTATGATTCTATAATGACTATTCACAATGGTTTGCATTATTTCTAGCTACATCAACAGCAATGTTTTACACACATTATCGCCTACCTTGAAGGGTAATAAGTTTCAGTGTGGGTGTTTAAGCTCAGAGAGCAAAGAAACATAATGTGTGAACATAGTGCATTTATCATGCCTTGTCATAACGCAATGTCTTTTGGAAAAGCTCTCAACACATGTCCATAGCACAAATACACGTTACACAAACTGACATAAACACATAGATAGAAAAACACAAACTTCTGTCGGTTTCACACTGGTAGGAACAAAAGTGGGTTTAAAGTCACAAATAATGTAAACACAGGGAAATCCATGGGAGGACAATGGAGACTGAACAGATGGACCACTCAGTCCTGCTGTTAGATCTCCTCCACAAAGTGGGTGGGAGCAGCAAGAGAAGTCTTCTGCCTGTTACATATCCTCTCACAGGGAGTGTTTTGTGTGTGTGTATGTGTGTGTGTGTGTGTGTGTGTGTGTGTGTGTGTGTGTGTAGATGACCATCCTGTCTCTGGAGCCTCCTAATCATGATGGATGTCACACTCTTTCTCTGTCTAGGCCAGCTTCAGCTCCTGCTACTGAGTTCTCTATATTCTCTGCTTCCCCCACAGCCCACAATGAAAGAGTTTCATTACATTACATTTTGCTTAAAGCCTGCATATTTCTGCACATTTCCTTAACTAATTAAATTAGCAGATGATGAAATTATGAATAGATAGGGAATTAGGAAATAGAGAGTCTGGACCTGTGTTCATTTATGATGAATAAGGCACAAAAACACAACAAAGAAATTAATGGTGCCTAACCTACACAAGTCCTAACACTAAGCTGCTGATTGGTCGTTTCAAGGTAGAACAAGATCAGAGGCCTCAGAGATGTCCTCATTTCCTTCAGCTGGGCTTTCGGCCATCAATTCACATAATGGTTTTGGTTATATGATCAGAGCTTTGTGAACAGCTAACTGGCCACTCCCTAGACTCTCTGTGCTGCAGCTAGAAAGGAAAGGAAATTAGACAGGAATCAGAATTAATATATACCGAGGCTTCAGGCATTCAGAGACACAGAACACCAATGACAAATGCTCATCTAAGCTCCACAATCAGTTATTCTCATAAGAGCAGAAAGGTTGTACTACATTCAAGAAAATTAATCTGTCTAACACATCTGTTGCTTTTGTTCAGTTAATATGAACATGGATCAGTCTGGCAATATTTAGTCAACATAACTGATTGCATCAATAAAGAAATATACATAGGTTGTCTGTTCAAGTATAAATTACAGAAATGAACATGTCGAAGAGTCAGACAAGCTCTACATTCTACATTGATTGAACAATAAGAAATGTTCAAAAGCCTTAAAACAAGTTTTGAAATAAATGTTTCCCAATAAAGTCTGGGATTTTGTATAACCTTCCTCAGATGAAGCCACAATAAAAAAACATCTGATTTTAATGGGCAATAATAAACACAATATCATGTCTTATTGCCCCACCCGTTAGTTTGATGGACAGTTCCTACTGTCCCACTGAAACAATATAACACACAAGGCCTTCTGTTTGTGTGGAACGGTGCATATAAACCATATAAAGCTAACAAAATATAAACCATGCTTTAATTGCTTCCAGTGTAATGATATGGTTGAGAGAGAGAGGGAGAAAGAGAGAGCGTGAGACCCTCTTTGCTAAGCAGCATCATGCTGCGGCATTTAACACCATAAGGATCTCTGTGTTCAGAAGTAGAATGTTAACAGGGAAAAAATTTAATCAGACCCCTGTCACAAAATGAAGTCGAACCCTCTATAATGCAATTAGACACTTTGTCAAAACTCCTTGTATTAGGAAAAGCTTTGTAATGTGAGCTTTGTATGTATTTTGAGCATTTTTAGAGCAGTAAAGAAATGGTGACGGTAGGAGGAAAGACCAAAATATAAAAGTGCTAATGTCTTTCTGCTTACTACTCATACTAAGGACATTGTGTCCTCACTTACTTCCTGTTACTGCTCCTCTTAGGGGGTCTCCAAGGGACTTTATGGTTTTGTTTATTCAGCTGTAAGTATCAAAAGGCACATGCATTGTCCAGGTCTAGTGCAGGTGTAATTTTTTTTTTTTTACTTTATCGTTGCCTATTTTAGTTTGCAGAACTGGGCGTAGTGAATCATAAGTCTGGAGGAGGCTACAGTATTCTATCAAAGTGACAGCTGCAGCCCTGATGCATGATACTCTCTCTAAGAGTAGGAGTGCAGAAGCTAACTGTTCCCACACTAGAACTAATCCTCAGAAATAAGCAAATAAGCAAAGAGGGAAAGTTTCAGGTTAAGAAGATGTTAAGAAGAACTTTTGGTTTCAAACTGAAACTTTCTCACTCCCTACAAATTGCTGCAGCATTGCAAATTCAGGTCTTAGCATAATTATGTCCTTATCCTTAAAAATACTGTACATAAATATACATCAGCCGGCCCACATGATATATCACAGGTTAGAGTTTCATCCTCCCCCTCATTATTATCACCCTCGCTAATATCAATAACAAGCAAAAAAGGCTATCTAAGGTCTTACTGCTAGTAAAATATCTGTTGTCAAGCACAGGCACATCCTCCAATATTGTGAACACATAAACTCAGATATTGCAGACTGTCCAAATGTTTAGTATTCTACATTTTCTTTATTACCTTTTCATACTAATGCAAGTAATGGGAGTGATTTTCTATAAAAGCATGATGGTCTGACAGTGATGCCAGCTGTATCGCAGGTACACAATATATTAACGCACTTATTTAAATATTTTATTGTTTCTATAGAAACAGCCCATTTACAGAGACGAATGTAAAGGCCTACTAATTAACTAACTTCTCATTTAATTGTTGTCATTTAACACATTTAGAAAATAGAATAATTGAAATGTTTAAGCTTTCTGTAGGAGAATTTATTTAGCATTTGTGGAAGTCTCTGGGTTTGTAAAATCAGTCATTTTTCGTCCACAGGACTTTGCACATACTGTTGTTTCGGTAATAATCTTACAGTATTTACAAGAAACAGGAAATATTTGTCTGGTGAGGAAATGATGTGAGGTAATAACTGTTATAATATAAGTAATAACAGGAACTAACTTCCCCAAAATAAAACCCGAAAATGTATTATTTTTATATAGTGAAATGTTTTTTAATCAAATTCTCATTTTTATATAATAAATGCCACATAAGATTATAAAACAGGTGACTGGGTCAAGCAGATTAAGTATCTGGGCTTTTTCAGTGAGAAGCATGTGTGTGGCTCCTCAGCACACTCCAAGGGTTTTGATATATTTCTTACAGACAAAATTTAAGTCCTATCATTCGACCTCAGATATCAACTGATGTGCACATAGAATTAAAATGTATCTGGAGAGTTTCTTATACATATCTTTGTGGAGTAAATGGAGAAATGTCCAACTCTGTAGAAATCTATGCAATTCCTCTTCCCTTCACATACCCCTACATGGCCTCATGAGATTGGGGCTAAACTGAGAAATTAAGATGGATTTACTCACCATATGACCAGGCCTGTGATCACCGCAGCCCACGTGACACAGCAAGTGTCGGGCCTCTTGGTCTCTTCGGCCTCTTTCCTACGCCAGAAGCACAGGCAACTTAAATAGATGCCCAGCAGCAACAGGCTCAAGCCCAGGCACACTGCTGCTATGCAGGCTAGAAAGATCAGAGACTACAAAAAGGACACACACACACACACACACACACACACACACACACACACACAAACAAAGTTAACACCTACTTGAGAAGATGATAAAAATAACATCTGACATATTTAATCAGTTAAAATTACATACTTCTGCGTCTATGTGTGTGTGTGTATGGTTTTTTGAGGATGAACACAGATATTGCACAATATTATGGAATCCCATATGGATTCGGGCAAATGAGAAGGTTTCAGAGGATCACTCAAAATAGAGTCATGTGATAAAATGAGCAAAGTAAAATAGTTCCCCAGTCTCATGACCTCTGAGATACAACACCCTGAAGGAGAGGCACACAAAAGACAGAGCAATGAATAGAACTGAGAAAATAGGAGAGGAGAAACCTCTGATTAGGAGACTGCAGCCACAGCATGCATTCGAGCACACTAAACTATAAAACAATTACCGAGTGATAGCACATCTGAATAACAGTCTTTTACACAGGACTGTGAATTCCTCTAATGTCAATTACATCAGACTCCTGCTATTACACCAGCAAAGAGCAGCACTAATAAAGCAGCTCAGGTTGCATAATAGAATCAAAAAACCCAGCTGATACTGGATGTAGACTCTTTTGCAAAATTAGTCCAACACCTTCATATTTTGAACAAATAATACTTCCTTCCTTTAAGCTTTAGTTTGTAGCCATAAAAACACAGCCTGGTGCATTCTCTGATCAAATTACAATTCAGAAAGACAGATACAATGGCTGTATCACTGACACACAAACTTGATGAGCTAACCAGAGAGTCGCAGAAGCACAGGCTAAGTACCTAAATCCTTGAAATTATTATCCTTGAACTACTGATTAAAATACTTGATTTTGACTCTCGTCAACTGTCAGAATACAGGACAGTGGGCCCATCAATCCTCCCGTTTATCTCCAAAATCTAGAAACGTTTGTAGCACAGCAGCTTAGCTCAGTACAGAGACCGCATATTTTAAATGGTCAGTTACATATTCTGGGCCTGTTGGAGAAGATCCATATATTTGTGTGATGACACCTTTTTTATACCATATAGTGTATATCTGGATTTTTATAAACTATTTCTAAGTCCTATATCAATAATATAAACTGAATAGCATTAATTTAAAAAAAGGATGCGGCATATCTAAAAAGTACAATTTTTCAAAGTGTTCCTGGACTGGACAACTGTGCAGCTAGATATATATGAAACTCACAAACATGCACGCTGAAACCTATATTTAGATGGTGGTGCTATTGTTATCAGAGGCCATGCTCATGGTCTCAGAAGACACGCTGTGTGTAAATCACAATAAACATAACACACACTGTTGCCTTTTAAGATGCTTCACTAGTGACATCCCGTCTGAACAAAAGCAGTCTAGGGCTATAACTTGTTATCATGTGGTAATGAGATCAATGGCTACGATTAAATGACTTTGTGTTCCTGTTTTTTTTTTGTTTTTTTTTTACAAATTTGTTGCCTCACATCAATGTTATTAGTTGGGTTTCATACCTGCTTCAATATAAACAGTCTTTATAACCAAAAAGCATTTCACAACATGCCAAACCTTGAGGCAGAAAAGCTACACCAGCAGAAGACTGATAAACTAAATGTCAGGACTCTGCCCGGACTTTGGCCATGTGCCTTTTGTTTATGTTTCTTGTTCACGCGCCCTTGTCTTTTCCTCCCTGCCTCTGCACACCTGTCCCTTATGTCTAAATAATTATTTGTACTATTTAGTTGAGCTGCGTTGCCTTGTGCATCCTCTGTTGTCATTTCCTGTTGTCCTTGTCTGCTGTTGTTTACGTCTGTTGTTGTCTTTGTCCTGTTTCATCTTTTTTAAGTTAATAAATCCTGTTTTTTTGTTAAGCTGTCCAGCATTTGGGTCCGTTTTTATCCCGCGTTCGTGACACTAAAGATTGATAGTCTTTATGCATTGAACAGCTGAGAGATGATTGGCTACAGTATTTATTGGGCTGATATGTTTTTTGGTGTGGTGGGTAGCATTGCCCCCGCACAGCTCCAAGGGCTGGGGTTGGTCCTGAGCTCCAAGGCTAAAGGAGCTAATCTGACACCAGATCCACTGCAACACTGACTGGAGATAAATGAATGGTTATGTTTTTTATCCAAAGCTGAAGCACAAACAGTACTTAATAAAGGCAAAAATCATGTGCAAAACAGAGATTTCTAAATGAAAATTAAGACAATTAAGAGACTAAGAGGTAATTAAAAATGAAAGGCTTTCTGTTCTCTTGTGAAGTTCATTTCAGTTACTTACTTTAGTAATTAATACAAATAAATTAAACAAGTAGGTAATTACTGAAGTCATGTAAGATAATCTGGTTAAAGCTAAAGTCATTTTACTATAGAAAACTAAAATACATTTCTTCATGCTTGAGTAATAAAAGTACATTTTTATTCTCTATCCCTTTTGTGTACATTGTATAAATATAGTAAAATACCAGACTGACAATAGCATCATCACATTTAAAGATGGGGTCTCCGTTGTTTGAGAAATGCTTCAGAAAACTGTGTTGGGCCATCAAACAAAACAAAAACAAAACTAACGTGTAGCCAATGAGCAAAAAGGGGCGTGTCTTGTCAATATGGGCGGAGAGCGTGTTCAGTGCGCATGAGTGACATTAGAAGAAAGTGGTTTTAACATTGACATGGCGGATAAAAACAAAGAAAAAGCGAAGAAAGGCTTACGATAAGCAGGACCCGTGTAAATATACTGTAGGATCAGCTTACCAGTGCTGAAGAGAACTGAACGTCTTCTGCGTGAAACGGAGATAAACCTTTCATGGTACAACACACAGTACTACAAAAACACATTTGTATTACCATAGTATTACTCATTGAGTTCATTTATTGATAAAAATATACCCTCAGTCAGCTGCCCCAACAGGTTCCGCCATAATACTTTATACTTGGGTTATACTTGGGCTATACTTGGGCTATACTTGGTGTATGTGTGGGGCGGAGCTATCAAAACAGGGGTGGGACCCATTTGGGTTAGGGGCGTGTTTGTTTTGGTGATTTCAAATGTCAAAATTGGCTTTCAAACAACGGAGACCCCACCTTTAAGCATGAGAACAAGAGGTTTGTATCCAAGCCTGTAGTCTGTCAAATGTCTAATTGATTGTAGCATATTATAGTGTAAATCAACGAGTTGCTCTAAAAAGGAACTAAGGATTTCTTTCACTTTGGTGAGCTGATATAGGAGCAATTTTCAGCTCCAATACAATGTTCACTGCACTTACAGTCTGATAGCTCTTTTTCGTCAAGTATCTACTTATCTACTTATGATATGGTAACAAGAATCAGCAGTTCTTGAGCTGAAGTGAATGGAAAGGGATGACAACACATTAAAACCATCACAGCAAACACTGTTACAGAGAGATAGGAGCTCCTTACCGCCAACTTATTACCGCTTACAGAATTTACTAATTCATGATACTAGAGTGTCTGCCTTATATAGTTACAAGATTTCTGTCCAACTGCAGATTTTCTATGCATTCAGACTGTAAATGTAAATAGCCTGAAGAAGTGGGAAGAACAGTCCATTAGCACATGCAAATAAAAATGACTGACACTTTAACAAAACAACTCAAGTCTGTCAAAACAGAGCATAGAATTGTGATCAGACTAAAACACAAACCAACTGTCAATGTCTGACCTTCAACACTGATCTACTATCATGCTACATTTAAAATTCTGACAATAACATAAGACTACTAAATAAAAAAAAACATGTGTATCTATACACATAGTGCACCAAAACAATTAAATACTCACTAAATTTAAAAACAACTTAAATAAATAAAAAAATGAAAAAAAAAACGCACAAATAAACTGGTATAAGGAAAGATTTATTGCCAGAATGGTGTATATCGCTGATTTGATATGATTCTCTTGTAAGCCTGAAGAAAATGAATTTATTTTTTAGAATAATAAATAACTTCATGTTATTTTCACCTATTTATAGTAACATCTTATGTTGTGGAACATCCATGAGAAACTTTATTGCCTGTTATCCTTTTCCTTATAGCAGATATAAACAGCTTATCCCTCGCAAGGTTCTCTTCTTTCTTTCTTTCTTGAAATTAATAACACAAAAAAATCAGTACGTCGTACCTTATCAAACCAGGAAGTGTAAAGTCCTCTGTCCTTAAAACGTTCTAGTAGAAAATATATTGACTGTTACATAAGAGTCTGTTTCCATAAATGTTACATAGATATTTTCCTTACACCATTTTCATTCATTCATTCATTCATTCATTCATTCATTTTCTACCGCTTATCCAATCTACCTCGGGTCACTGGGGAGCCTGTGCCTATCTCAGGCGTCATTGGGCATCAAGGCAGGATACACCCTGGACGGATTGCCAACCCATCGCAGGGCACACACACACACACACTCATTCACTCACGCAATCACACACTACGGACAATTTTCCAGAGATGCCAATCAACCTACCATGCATGTCTTTGGACCGGGGGAGGAAACCGGAGTACCCGGAGGAAACCTCCGAGGCACGGGGAGAACATGCAAAATCCACACACACAAGGCGGAGGCGGGAATCGAACCCCCAACCCTGGAGGTGTGAGGTGAACGTGCTAACCACTAAGCCACCGTGCCCCCACACCATTTTCAATGACTATTAATTTTACTGAGTTAAAATAACAAAACATCAGTTTATTATTAGTCTTAAATTATGCAGTGTAGGGCATACAAGACCCTGTGAATGAGTTGTTACTATAAAAGAAAAATATGGCGTTAATCTAAAACTTTCTCAAAGCTGCTGTTAGGGAAAATAAATCAACACCTTGTGGCCTATAGGAATTGAGAATTATACAGCGCAGTGACATAAGTATATACGAAGAGGTAACAAAGATTTATGCATGTTTTTAAGAAAATAAATCTAGTGACTGCTCATGAGCAGTGTATAAGCTTTAAAGAAAAGGCTTAACATGGCTTAATGTAAAACAGCAAGAAAGAGGATGGATTAAGGAAAAGATTAATGTACAGTCAAGCTCTGCTTTATATTGAGATTCTGTGCTCATTCCTTCTGAAAGCAGACTATAAGTTTTCTATGATAAATTACTTCTGAGAGAAACAGGATGCTCAGAGCTATTGCAGTTATGCCACAGTAAATTAACTTTAACAAATAACTAAATAATTTCAAAAAGTCCCAAAATAGATTTTACATCATGTATAAAATTCTCTCTTAACGTAATCATAACTAATGAACTACAACACATTTTGTGAAGTCTGCATTTATTTTGCATGGCAGGCTAATGTAATAAAAAGTAGTGGAATATTTCGGGTTATGAAGACTCAAGCCACCTGTTAGTGCTGGTGTAAAATTAAAGAAGCAAATACAGAACACCAAACATGTTGCTGCTAATCAGACCATCACAACCACACGTGCTTTTGAACATTTCCTTTAAAAGTCTGTTCCCCCTTTGATGCTGTAATAGCGTCAACACTTCAGGAAAGGTTTTCAACTGTTGTTAAGATGTTGAACTGATCACAAGGTCATGAGTTCAAATCCCAGCACCACTAAGCTGCCCAATCTCTTCCCAAATGTGTACATAAGCGTGTATATTTCTTATAAATATTTATTCTATTCAATTTTTTGGCTCTTGGGCAACTAATACAGTTCATGACCTGTGATGTGGTGTTCAATGGTTGTCGTATTGGTACACCAATGTTAAGATATGTGGAATGCCTTCTTCATTTTATTTATGTCCCAGATGACTCAATATTTATTCACATATAAACAGAAACACTGCATGAGTTTACTGGCTTGCTCAGAGGACGTTACTGATCTAGGAGCAGTCTCTTACTTTTCCTCTTAAAGCAAGACATGAAAGTAAACATTTTTGGTTACTTTTTTCAAATTCTTTGATAAAATGCACCTATAATATTTAAGCCTTTAAGCTCCACCCACTTGACTTTACAGCATCATATCTTACATCCTTTAAAAGCTTATTTCCTGATATTTATGTTAATTTATGTTATTATCATGTACATATTATATACATGCATTCATAAAGTTTACGAATAAAAACTATAATGAAAAGCTTAGTTTATAGCTGACATAAACTTTATTCCTATTGACCTATTAAAAAAAATGTAAATATATGTAAATATTTATATGTAAAAAGAAATTAATTAATTAAAATAATAAAAAATAAGTTTGTTTATATATATATATATATATATATATATATATATATATATAAAATATATTAAAAAATAAAAAAAGTTTGTTAAAAAAATTATATATATTAAATATATAATATTATATATATATGTGTGTGTGTAGTTTTTTTAACAAACATTTTTGTAAAAGATTTTTTTGTAAAAGAATATTTTATTCCTGATATATGGCTTATTAAGTAAGCAAATGTATGCATATTTAATTCGATCAAGCGTCATTTACATAAACGTTCAACAAAAAGTCGAATTCAAGAAAAAATACTTGCTTAAGTATTTATTTATACTTGCTTGAGTTTCTAAAACAAAAAAAAATATATATATATGTTGAATGATGTTTTTACAACATAAACAATAAAATAAAAAATATCCATGTAAATTATATTACGTCCCTGTCCTTACTTTTAAGCAAAAATAGTAACAACACACGTGAAGCTATTTTTATGCTACAAAAAAAAAGTTTGAAAGACTCGTTGGCCTGAAAGCCCAGATACTGAGGCAGGCGGTCACGCGCTCTCTCCTGAGACACAGAAACCAGCACGCGCTTCATTTTACTGACAAATTAGCCACTTAGATAACTGTATTAACCTTCAGTTAACGTGTGATGTAAATAATACATATCAAATGCATACATATCAAACTGACCTGCTGGTAGTTTACTTCCCCGGGTTTAAAGGCACTATCAACTGATTGTAAATGGAAATTAACGTGTGGGAAGTTGTGAAGCCAGTAAGTCCACCAAGGAGCGACGTAGTCCTGTCGAGCGGACGCCATCCTGACCAAATAAATCCTCACTCTGCAAGTTTGAACCAATTAAAACGAACAAAACGGTTAAAGTCTGCGCTCTCTCATGTATCAGAGCAGTGGGAAACGCTGCCTGAACGCATTTCCTCTTTTTACCACAACACACAGGAGCAGTTAGACTTGGACTACATCCGTTATCCCATGGTTTATTCAGCGCGCTTGTTAAAGACTGATCGGAGCTCAGTGAACTTGGCTCAGGACCACTTGCCTGCTCCGTGCGCGTCCCGTGGCCGACTGCAACGCGCATGCGCAACAGGAAGCGCAAGTCGGACAATTTAGCACCAGAAATTTAGGGTTATTATTTAGGTTTTTTTTTTTTCAACAATCCTCCTGAGATCCTCCTGAGATGTCGAGCCGACTCTATTAAGTATATGACATAGGCTACTTTCTGTATATGTGATATATATATGTGTGTCTGTGTGTGTGTGTGTGTGTGTGTGTGTGTATATACATATATATATATATATATATATATATATATATATATATATATATATATATGTGTGTGTGTGTGTGTGTGTGTGTGTGTGTGTGTGTGCCTCTGTACAGATTTTATAAAAAAAATATCAGTAAAGTAATCTTTTTTTGTTCAAAGGTAGAATTAAAAATATCATGAGGCAGTTTAGGCTGAAGAAGACCAGTCTTGGGTCAAAAGTTTAGGGAGTAGAAAGAGCCGACTCATATCAGTGAGCTGATTCAAATAATCTGATTCCATGAAAAAAATTAAGAATGAATCGTGCAATCGTGCAACCTGCGATGGACTGGTGTGCCACCATGTGTACCTCACACCTAGTATTCAGAAGGGATAAGTTCTTGATCCCCCATTACCATTACTAGGGAAAAGCGTATAGTAAATATGAATGAATAAATAAATATCTGTTCTACCCCATTAGATATTGCCTATTTTTGGTCAGTACTTTCGAATACTCAAGGGACTCGATCACAGTACCATCAGTCATGATTTGTATTAACATGATTTTCATATGATTTAGTAATTATGCATGAATTACATCAGAGTAATCACTCTAACACAGATCTAACTTGTGGCCAGCGTTGGGGTATAAAAGTTTTATTCAAGAATGGCCATCTTTAGGACTTGATTTGAACGAACACATAAAATTCTCAATTTAATCACACAGTGTTTATCTAAGCACAGTTGGACATTTATAAATATTGTAGAAGTTCAAAAAATCTGATATTTGAAATGTGGAGCATAAAGATGCAGTCTAGCGTATTTGAAATACATGGCAAGTTTTAAAGGACACTGTGAGATTGCATCGCAAAAGACCGATTTATTGTATCCAGGTCACGTCGAGTCTCAACGGATCGGGGTATTAGGCCATATCAAAATCCATTCCTTAGGCTGTCTCACAGATATGGCGCACTCATTGCTAGAGAGAGACTGAAATGCTGCCTTTAGGCATGTTATCAAAGAACAGACTGTGCATAAATAAATGAACTGACCTTCACATAAAATGAACAGGACACTGGTCATGTTATTTAAAATCCATTTGACCCCTATGAGGTCAACCCATCTTATCTTTCCTTGAACACATTCTCATCTTACATTTGTCACATTGGTTTGCGTTTATGGAGCATCTACATTTGTACTGTGTTGATGTTTTTGTCTACTATGATATTCCATAAATCCTGGAGACACACCTGTCTATTTCATCCCACTGTATAAAGACACAACAGAAATAAAAATGTACTTTAGATATTTGACTGTAAAATAAACTGCACATCCATTTCATGTCTTTGCTTAATACTCTTTTCTCAAAGCCCTCTTTTAATATTATACGTGTACTGATTGTTTACTTAAAAAACATGTGTATAATTTATCTCAACTCAGATGTTGCTACATTTACAGGCAATTAATTACAGTAGGGCTGTCACTTTGAGCATCATGGCCCAGAATGCATCATCCATTTGGGGACTATAGTGCACTGACATTAACACTATAGCATTCTGGGTACTATAGTGCACTGACATTACCACTACAGCATTCTGGGTACTATAGTGCACTGACATTACCACTACAGCATTCTGGGTACTATAGTGCACTGACATTACCACTACAGCATTCTGGGTACTATAGTGCACTGACATTAACACTACAGCATTCTGGGTACTATAGTGCACTGACATTACCACTACAGCATTCTGGGTACTATAGTGCACTGACATTAACACTATAGCATTCTGGGTACTATAGTGCACTGACATTACCACTACAGCATTATGGGTACTATAGTGCACTGACATTACCACTACAACATTCTGGGTAGTATAGTGCACTGACATTACCACTACATCATTCTGGGTACTATAGTGCACTGACATTACCACTACAGCATTCTGGGTACTATAGTGCACTGACATTACCACTACAGCATTATGGGTACTATAGTGCACTGACATTACCATTACAGCATTCTTGGTACTATAGTGCACTGACATTACCACTACATCATTTTGGGTAGTATAGTGCACTGACATTACCACTACAACATTCTGGGTACTATAGTGCACTGACATTACCACTACAACATTTTGGGTACTATAGTGCACTGACATTACCACTACAACATTTTGGGTACTATAGTGCACTGACATTACCACTACATCATTCTGGGTACTATAGTGCACTGACATTACCACTACAACATTCTGGGTACTATAGTGCACTGACATTACCACTACATCATTTTGGGTACTATAGTGCACTGACATTACCACTACATCATTTTGGGTACTATAGTGCACTGACATTACCATTACAGCATTCTGGGTACTATAGTGCACTGACATTACCACTACAGCATTCTGGGTACTATAGTGCACTGACATTACCACTACAACATTCTGGGTACTATAGTGCACTGACATTACCACTACAACATTCTGGGTACTATAGTGCACTGACATTACCACTACAGCATTCTGGGTACTATAGTGCACTGACATTACCACTACAGCATTCTGGGTACTATAGTGCACTGACATTACCACTACAGCATTCTGGGTACTATAGTGCACTGACATTACCACTACAACATTCTAGGTACTATAGTGCACTGACATTACCACTACAGCATTCTGGGTACTATAGTGCACTGACATTACCACTACATCATTATGGGTACTATAGTGCACTGACATTACCACTACATCATTCTGGGTACTATAGTGCACTGACATTAACACTATAGCATTTTGGGTACTCTAGTGCACTGACATTACCACTACAACATTTTGGGTACTATAGTGCACTGACATTACCACTACAACATTTTGGGTACTATAGTGCACTGACATTACCACTACAACATTTTGGGTACTATAGTGCACTGACATTACCACTACATCATTCTGGGTAGTATAGTGCACTGACATTACCACTACAGCATTCTGGGTACTATAGTGCACTGACATTACCACTACATCATTTTGGGTACTATAGTGCACTGACATTACCACTACAGCATTCTGGGTACTATAGTGCACTGACATTACCACTACAACATTCTAGGTACTATAGTGCACTGACATTACCACTACAGCATTCTGGGTACTATAGTGCACTGACATTACCACTACATCATTTTGGGTACTATAGTGCACTGACATTACCACTACAGCATTCTGGGTACTATAGTGCACTGACATTACCACTACAACATTCTAGGTACTATAGTGCACTGACATTACCACTACAGCATTCTGGGTACTATAGTGCACTGACATTACCACTACATCATTTTGGGTACTATAGTGCACTGACATTACCACTACATCATTCTGGGTACTATAGTGCACTGACATTAACACTATAGCATTTTGGGTACTCTAGTGCACTGACATTACCACTACAACATTCTGGGTACTATAGTGCACTGACATTACCACTACAACATTTTGGGTACTATAGTGCACTGACATTACCACTACAGCATTCTGGGTACTATAGTGCACTGACATTACCACTACATCATTTTGGGTACTATAGTGCACTGACATTACCACTACATCATTCTGGGTACTATAGTGCACTGACATTAACACTATAGCATTTTGGGTACTCTAATGCACTGACATTACCACTACAGCATTCTGGGTACTATAGTGCACTGACATTACCACTACATCATTCTGGGTACTATAGTGCACTGACATTACCACTACAACATTCTGGGTACTATAGTGCACTGACATTACCACTACATCATTCTGGGTACTATAGTGCACTGACATTAACACTATAGCATTTTGGGTACTCTAGTGCACTGACATTACCACTACCACCAAGATGGAGTGTTGTGCTATTAATAATTAATAATTCAGTGAAAGCAGAAATGTGTGCCCACCTCGAGAATGGCACTAAAATCTCCCACAGGTTCTGAGAACAGTCATGCTGAGTGACAGATGAGCTTGGAAGTGAAAGAAATCCCAGGCATCTGGAGCCAAAGTAATGAGATTTGAGCACAAGTAAACAGAAGCTAATAATACAAAATTACAACCAACAGAGTGGGAAAATCAAAGCCTGTAAAATTGACCCAGTTCCTCTTCATAAACTTATTTGAAGAAAAGTGGGAAAGTTGTGAGCACGACTCATCATAGATCATTTAAACAGGCTTGGTTCCTGTTGTATAAGGTCATCAGGAATGCCAAGGCAGGACATCAGATTAATTATAGGTGCTGACCCCACGGACAAGGTTGTTCAAGGTTGACATCTGCTGGACAAAACAGGCAGTTCAAATAATTACTGCCAAACCCTTGGTAATACCATTCCTGAGAGCCACTACTGTATACATAAACCTGTATCATGCACAATGTAGCAATGAGACACAAAGATCTACTTTTTGCTGTGAAATTTTAAAGAGTTGTATAAACCTAACTTTTTAAGTGAACCTTAATTATTAATGCATTTCTGACACTGGAGATAAAACATTTATTCTTTAGCACATGGGGTAGTGTCTATTTTATCTTCTAAACTGCTTTACACTCACAAAATCCTAATCCTGAATAAGAAATATTTTAATGATTATAATTTATTCATGACATGAGTGGAAAAAATTCTTCCCTATTACTGCAAATTTAAAAACATATGCCTATGTATGTTTTCGTACTCGAATGTGTTATCCCATACATGTATTTATTGTCAGAGAGTATATGCTTGTTTTTCATTTATGAACTGTTGCGAAGGAAGAGTATGTGAAAGAGAATGGCAAAAGCTGAAGTCATCAGCTTTGTCTGCTTTCAAGGTCATCAGTCATCTGAGTAATATTTTCAAAGTGATAGCATTGAATTTCAAATATTGGTTAGTGAGTCCCTATAGTGTCCCTCTCTGTCCTTGACATGCCACAGACCTTCTAAAGGATGCGTATATTAGGTTGAATGGAACGAGTTATCCAGTCATATAAGCTTCACATAGTATAAATCAGATATCTAAATCCTACAAGTTCTGTATGGAATAAAATATAATGAAATATGCTGTTATACAAAAATAATCCACTATAATGTGAAGTGAAATTGATTTTTTCAAAAAAATGCATTTATTCTGCTTATAACTTATACATCACGATTACAATTAGAATCATTCATTTATGAACAAACATCTTGTCATAATTTTTAACCATTTATAGTTACATTTAATGCTGTAAAATATCTAGGATATCCTATAATTCAGTTACTGTCACTTACATTAAAACAGCAATAAGCACTTGATCCAAAGTCCTTTGTCCTGAAAACTCTCCCATGGTGGAAAAAATACAGACTTACAAATCTCTGGCACTAGAGACACCTTCTATAAAGGTTAAACAAACATATACTTAAAGAAAAATGTAGCATATCAGTGATTTTCTTTATATTTAAAAAAAATCATTGCAAAGTATGTATGTCGATCATCCCCAAATCAAGTTACTGTGCATGTGTATGTGATACCATAAAGACACTATTCTATAGTTGTTACTTTAGATGCTATATTAGATGTGATGAGTGTACTGTTGAGAGTGCTGCTGTTATAAAAAAACAAAAACCTCTGACTAATCAGATTTAAGAATCTAAATGCTTATATGCTTATAATTAATTTTCTTACATGACCAAGGAAATGTGTAACAATTTCCACAACTTGAATGTTACAGAGGTTAAGGTTACAGCTTGAGGTGGAGTTTGTATCCTGTTAACACATTTGTGGGCATATGGTAGCCTAGTGGTTAAGTGGTCAGAAGGTTGTGAGTTCAATCCCAGGTCCACCAAGCTGCCACTGTTGGGTCCCTGAGCAAGGCCCCTATCCCTTTATTGCTCAGTTGTATAAAAATGAGATTATGTAACTCGCTCTGGATAAGGGCATCTGCCAAATGCTGGAAATGTACATTTGCTTGTGACCTCATTCATATAAGTTGATTTTAAGTCACAATCAGTCGCAATCGTAGATTCTTGATGTCCTAAGTATGAAACAGAAGACAATCATTTGCAACACTACTTCAAAACGTTTTTGATTTATAACTCAAGTTTTTAACTCAACTTTACCTTAACTATTGCTATTGTTAACTATTACTCTAACTTACTCAAACTATTGTTTCTAACGCAAACATCTTGAAATGTCTTACAGTGAATAACAATATCATAAGCTATACATCTATAATGCAGATTGTCCTTTTTCTACAGTATGTAATCGAGCTACAATAGTTTAACACCATGTCAGGAGTTTATAATGTTAGCGATCAATGAGAAAATCACGTCTCCAGTGCTCACAAATGTCTCACAGTTGGATCACTGAGAAGTGGAGAATTACATGTTCCATCAAACAGTCCAATTTAGAGCAATTTCTCATTACAGTCATATTCACATTCAGCAATTATATTAGCACAGTACATCAGTACATAAGTAAGCTAGCAAACTATTAACCCTGAACATCTGGGTAGCTCTTAAAAATTATGGCATTACTTCATGTCTTCCTAAATACTTTAAATGGAAAAAGGTATATAAGGTATTAAACAACATTTTCTTACCACACTGCCTAATAATAATAGATATAATAAGGCTGGGATACTTGCTTGCATTCTCTTCCATGAATTCATTATTTTAAAGAGTTTTTCAGATCGTATCCAAAGAACCCTTGAGAAACCCATGGAATTTGTTATCATAATTTGTATTTCAGTCCCCATGATTTAAATAATATATATTTGTAGAGTAACTACAGAAAAACTAATAAAAGCTGTAAGGTGTACAGTACACTTCCAAGAATGTGAAATATATCTCTAAAGTGTCTAGTAATATCTAGTAAGATATACTATTCTTTAATATATAAGATTTTTAAAAATGGCTTATGTGTTTATGCGTTATTACGTCAGTAACTGATTTTTCCTAGTTAGGCTAGTAGTAGCGCAGGAGCCTGAGAGTGAGAACAGACCAAAGAACCTGGCAAAAATTAATTAACACAGAAACTACACACACACACACACACACACACACACACACACACTCACACACACACACACTCACACACACACACACACACAGGAGAAAAAAAAAAACATTTATTTCAATTAGTTTTATACATTAAAGGATTTTTCTATGATTATCATATTCTTTTGCCTTTATGTCATTTTTGTAAGATTTGTGCTTTATTCAAGAATTTTACAGATTCATAGAGGATGTGATGATGAAGTGAATTATTTTAGCTCACCTAAAAATGCATTTCATCAGCAAGCCTAAAGTATGAGTGATCTTTAATTTTGTTAAATGAACTAATTCAGCTAGTTAGCTTAGCTACCTGTAGCTTGTTACGGTTTGTATACTAGTTTGCTAAATTAGCTTGCTAGCTGCTTTGTAAAGGTGTGTTTTTTTTTATCAGGTTAAAATTCATAGTTGAGTTTTGTTTTCAATGCTAATTTGCCTTAGCATTCGTTTCAAAAAGGGATTTCAAGCAATCGTCAAACCCAATTCCATGATTGTTTGACTTAGTAGCATATTTTTGTTTTGACTGATTTTTAGTCAGCTAGTCACTTGTGCTAGCACGGGTCTTAGATCTTTTAATCACACAAAAAATATTTATATGTGAATACTTGATTATGTTTAAATGTAGGCACGGTATTTCTGCCTACACAGTGATTCAAGGCTAAGGTTATATCTCATATGGAGTTGATAGCATTTGTATTTATTTCTTTAACTAATTGACTCAGCAAGCCTGAATCAGAGGCACTTTCACCAAGGTCACTATGACTGATTAAAGCGCATGTCGTGCTGAAAGAAAAGTCACCTGACCAAGTCGTATACTGTAGTCACATTTGGTCTTATATTCTGTTTGTGAAACATTTGCTCTTACTATACTTTTGTATCAGAAAGTACACTGCCGTATTAAAGACCTTTACTTTTTCTTTGAGTCCTAAATCCTTTTGAGGTATGGCATGTGGCTTAAACCTATAAATATAAATGAAGATCTACGCATGCAGTTTCAACCCCTCACTATTCCCCAAAGCTGTATTAAAGGATAAACGCTGTTGTAGCGTACTCCACTAGCCAGTCTGAATCAGAGCACTTTGTTCAGCCCAAGCTGTGATCCTCTGCTGTATTAGTTCATTTATGGGCTAAACGGCTACAGAGAACTCAGATTTTATTTTTTTGAGTAGCACTGTCAAAATATGGAATTAGTTTAAGTCACATGCCCATATGTGCTCTTATTTTAAGCTTGTTCTACTCTTTTAAAATTACTTGTGAATTAATCCAAATGATATTTAGACAGCGCTCTGCAAATGTAAGAGTGTCTTTTTAATTGTACCTCTCTGCTTTGCTACTACTGTTGTGCCACAGCCAGTCTCCTTTCTAGTCGTAATTACTTGGCAAACATGCAATATACAGTAACTGTAAAATCCTCAGAGCAAATGTTTGACTTTCTGTCAGAGTCTGTTCCCGGCTTGTTGCTTCCCTGAGTTGGTGAATACATGACTTCCCTTCTTTCCTTTTGAGCGTTGCCCATAGTAAGCTCTATCAAAATATCGATCATGTATTTTGCCCTCTTTCACTATTGTAATCAGTTTTCTCTAAAAAAACAGATGACAGTAGCTTTAGGTTCCTTTCACATTACAAAAGATAAAATAGCCTGTAGTGGTATACAAAGCACTTTGTGAATGATATGCAATCATTGCCTGGAACTATTTTTATACATTCAAAATGCTGGATGTGTGAATGGTAGTGTGTGAGTGTGTGTGAGTGTGTGTTGTCAGCAATTTTAGAGATTCTACATTGGTCGCATTGTTTCAGAGCAATGGGCTGTTAAACTGTGTAATGGCCCTGTGTCGTAAATGAGAAGTCCTGCAAGTCGAATATCAGCAAAGGATGATGGTAATATCGGGAATCTACCTTGACTTTCTTTTATTTCCCTCTAGCTGCGTTGACTCAGTAGCTCGAAATTTATATGATTGCAACAAATGAGATTATGGTTGCTGTGTGAACTTCAATGGCCAAACATAGGCCTGCGGAACCAATCCAGTTATTGCAAGCAGTGGCTTTATGGTGATAGTCGTGCTGCTGTTGTATCGATCTTGCACTGTGATGGAAAGAGAGCCAAACAAAGCCAGTTCCTGAAGAAGTCACCTATGAGCACTAAATGCTTTAATGTGTATCTTGGATTTTCATCCATTTTCTTTGGGGAAAGCAAGACTGACAATTGAGATGTTGTATACTTTTGCATCAAAGATTTTCATCCATTTTCTTTAGGGAAAGCAAGACTGACAATTGAGATGTTGTATACTTTTTGCATCAACCTCGATATAACAAAAAGGCATGTGCTTTTCAAGGGTTTGCTTCAATGTAATGATTATTTCGATTCCTGTTTGATTTCTATCCTGGAGGTGAAACGGCATTTTATAGTCAGTACATTCATCTGGTTCGATGCCATTTCTGATCGCAGTATAGAGAAAGAATGTAAAGGTAAGTAGCACAAATAGAGGGAATGAACAACCTAGATAAAATCCTGGTCATTTTTTAAAACCCAATTTCAAGATATTCCATTCACTAGTTCAAGATTCAAGAACTCTGGTATTTGTCTATTTGCTAAACTTTGATCTGCCTGCTTGATTATTATTACAAAAATAATACATTCAGTAAATGCCAAGGCCCCGATTTTAAAGTGCCGGCAGCAGAACTAATGCATTTCAGGATCCTCATTGATAATTTCTGCTTGCCAATGGTTACATTTAACTTTTGACCATGATATCTTTTACTGTACTTGAACAAAGATCTTTCACTATCCTGTACGTGTTACTCTTGCCATTATCAACAGTAGCACTGCCATTCACCTACAGTGAAAACTCAGAATCTGCTTTTTATCTGCATGGGTGAAAGGACACACCAGCACAACATAATAGACAAAATTAGACAAAATTGACCTGACAAATCACATATCTCACATGCATTGTTGGGGATGACTCTAAAAACAGTAAAGAGGAAAGGATAGATACTGTATTAGCACCAGATTTAATTCTCACAGCTCAGCAGCCATGACTGTTTACAGAACCAGCACATATTATTCAACTGCCTTTGATTCTTGAATTTTAAGTAGTCTATATGCATTTAAAATGCAATGAATTGTATAATTAAATTGGCTAACAATGTAAATCAATGGGCTGAAAAGAAGCTGGTTAATTAAACAGACAGTTTTCCTAGTGGAATAAACTTGAGTTGTTTAAAAAAAAAGTAGAGAAAGTCTGTAGCACAGCGGAAAATAAGGCTTACCTTATGTTAGAAAAAGCACTCGAAACTGAAAAACACATTGAAATACAACAATCCCAACAATCTCATTATAGCCATCTTAGCACCACTTTGTTTTTGCTGTGGAGAACACATCGTAATTTAACATAATCAGTGAGATACTACTGCTTGCGTTCAGTAGAATCAGCTAGCTGTACTTTTACTAAATCCTCAGTGATGCAATTACAGATAATCCTTTAAATGTACCATGAGACTTCCTAAGCCATCAAATCCATCAGAATTCATTTACAGTTATTCCTAACTTCATTTGGAATTTAGACTTTGGATCAGGTTATTCCCTCTACACACTCTCAGGCTCTTAAAGGCACATAAAAAACATCACTGGCAACATTTGCAGTCAGTTACAGTACATGTGGGATTAGGGAACTGCAAACAAAAATCAGCCTGAGAACTTGCAAATCAGTCATAATGTAAGGAATCTGCCCGGACTCTGGCCACGTGCGTTTGTTTATGTTTCTCGTCACGTGTCTGCCCCGCCTTCGTCTGCTCCTCCCTGTCATCACACCTGATCCTTATTGTGTCATTGTCCTTTTTTGTATTTAACTGTGCCGCGTTGCCTCGTGCAGCGCGGCATCTACTGTGGTCTTAGTCCTGTTTAGTCCCGTCTCGAGTCTGTGTTCCTGTTTTGTGTTTTGTCATTAAACCCTGTTTATTTATGCTATCCTGCGTTTGGGTCCGCTCTGTTCCGTGTCCATGACACATAACATTAAAGTTACAGACAATTTTAGGTTAATAATCTACACTGGTTACAATGTCACCTCTCAAGTGGTCACTTCTTGTAGTTGATGTGTTGGAAGCATAAGGCAAAAATAGGCAGGAATAAGGATCTGAGCGACTTTGTCAAGCGTCAAATTATGATGAGAAGACGCCTATAGGTCAGAGCATCCTCAAACCAGCACCACAACTCACAAATCAACAGTATTTTTTTTTTTACAGTGTAGTTTTCTGAGATACAACTGTTTGATAGCATGGCATGTTTTAAATTAAGGCTGCTATTAAGGAAGACTTCTCATTCATCTGACATTTTAACTAATAAGTCTATGTCATTGAGTAGTGTTTTGGAAGTTGACTTTTGAATAATTTGCTGCACCTGCAATGCTTTCTCTCCATTGTTGTCGAGTCTGCATGCATTCACAAACAGGAAATTAATCATCAATGCCTAATGGACTGAAATTGGATCTCGGAACAGTACTGCCCTTGTGCCTACATGCACTGCCCTGATGCAGAGGACAATGGAGGAAAATCTTTTCACAGTGGAAATCTTTGTCAAATTTCAATTACAGTATGACTTAATGCAACATGAAATAAAGTATGTATATAACGGATAGATAGCATGATTGGCCTTGGATGACTTGGAGCACAAGGGGAGGAGGGTGTAGGGGGAAGAAATAAGGTAAATTAGAACTGCATTGTTGCACGTCACTGAGGCCCTACATCCTTTATACTTTTAGTGTGCATCTTTCTTCTGGAAAGGGAAACTGTATGTAGAGGAAAATTCCAAACCAAGAATGGATAGTACACCCAGCTGAATGATGCTGTATTTTCCACATTTGTACTTAAGTATTATTCAAGTTATTGAAACGGCAATATTAAAAAAATACCAGAATGCTTTTAGCAATCCTGTGATTAAATAGTGCTTGAATATTGTGTATATCTAAATATTTACAGTTTGCCAAACTAGACAATACTATTACTACTACTGCCATAGATGTTAATAGGAAACTTTTTGCTACTTAAAGTTAGTCTTTAAGTTTATTCATGCTGCTGTTTGTTAGTCATTAACTGACATTTCTAAAATTGTTCTTTTAATGTTGATAACTTGTTAACTAATTTAAATATTTAACTTTGTTTATCATCATGGGGTGGTATTACACTCAAAAGAGGACATTTTGAATAAAGCATAACCTTGGCATGTTATTTTATTAGTTAAATATTCATGGCTCTGTTTAAACTTATCCAGAACATTTAGACAAACCACTATTGTTTCTGCTAGCACGAAAAAAAAAATCTGATAAAAAAAACAAACCAGAGTTAAAGTTAGAAAACATTTGATAGCTCAACACATTCTGCGATTTTCATTCATGTTTATTTAGTAGTTTGCATTTACTGCTGCTTTCTTTTTTCTTTTTCTTTCTTTTTTCTTTTTCTTTTTCTTTTTTAGCATTTTTTTTTTTTTTTTTTTGCAGTTAAGCAGTTTTTTTGCACTATTTTGTATACTCTCACTGGCATTAAATACATACACATCTACCCAGAAATACTGCCACCTATAAACATCTTATTTATTCATTCATTCATTCATTTTCTACCGCTTATCCGAACTATCTCAGGCGTCATCGGGCATCATCTTATTTATTGTACTTTTAAAATTCATTTAATGATACTCTACATTCGGAAATGAAATAAACAATCTAACAAGAAATATAAAAGTAGCACTGAGGGTCCCAATTCGGCAGCATTGGTACAGTTTAGCACCTTGTTTTCTGAGTGTGCTGCAAAACACTTGACCTTGGTAGGTTGCTAGTCTCAGCCTCAGAGTTTTCTTTCACTGTTCATGGAGAGACTGATGACTTTTGTGCACTTAAATTACAGCAATCTTCAGAATCCTGAAGGCTACAAACTGATTTCAGTCTGTACTCCCATCCACCAGTTTGCCACAAGAAAACTATGTTTTTTTTGTGTTATATTCCTGCATTATATCTTTAAAATGAAAAGTGGTTGGCTGTTTAAATAGTAATGAAAACACTTACTTCTGTGAAAGTAAGCAGTTCCTGGCCATTTTTAGATGTGAACCAATGTCTGCGTATTGTAAGTGGATAACTTTAAATTCAATATGTTGCTGCTGTTCTGTGGTGAAATTAAAGTAAAAACAAAATTATAACATACCTTATATAGTAAAAGGTGATAGTAAAAAGGAAAATTTAAATAAAATAGACAATTTAAATTGTCTAAATAAAACACAACACTCTGATGCTGTGCTTCTAATAAAGATCTCCAACTTTAGTTGTGGTTATTAATGAGGATGTGATCAGTATTCATTGTTGACCACAGGAGATCATCTGATCTACAGATTAGATTTTTTTGGCACAGGTTTTATGCAGGATGCCCTTCCTGACACAAACCTCCCATTTTATCTTGGCTTGGGATCAGAACTAGGAGTTAACCCCTCAGCGGTGGGGTTGCTTCCCTGCCTGGGAATTTGAACCCGTGACACGGCAGTGTTGAGAGCGTGGGATGCTGCCACTGGTTCCTGTAGTTACCTATGAATTGTTGAAAAGTTTTACCATAGAAAAGTTTAACGTTTAACCATATCTTTAATATGATTTTCCCAGCAAAATAGAAGTACATTTTACCTTGAAATATAACCATTAAAATAACACAAATTTTCTTTGCATCAACAAGTGAAACAGTTTAACATCTCATGATTAAAATGTTCTTTTCAATGAGTCATGTACAGTATTAAAGATTAGAAAAAAACATGCATTTTATTACAACATTCACCCAGATGAAATATTTGAAATATTTGTTGTCAGTAAGAGCTTTATATATTCACAGAGACATTTAGTGGGAGTCTAATAAATGTAGGTATTTGACAGTTATAGAAAGTACAACCTGTTAACAATATATAGTAAGAAAGGAAGTATGATTAAAATGCCCTCTAAATGTCCTATGCTTTAATGTATTTGTGATAAATCTTTATTTATTTTTTTAACCCGGGGTGGGTTAACTCATTTTTGAAGGGTTACATATGTGGTTTCTTAGATTCAACCTTGAAAAATAAAGCTTCTTTATAAAAATGCTTAAAGGCTAAATGGTGCCCTAATTGAGCTTATAGACATATCACTATTGGTATGCAGATTGGGAAATTTTTTTGAATGATTTAGTGCACTCAGGAACATAGGAACTCAAGCGATGTGCTTTGAACTTCACATTTATGTTTAGCAGATGGAACTCTGCAGTCAGGGAGAGCCAGTAATCAATTTCTGTCTACTGTAGGAAGAAAGTCCTCTGCAGCATGGACGCAGTGGAATAAGATAACAGCATGTCTCCTCATGCACTGCTCACCCTACTTCTTTTTTCCTCTCTTTTTTTCTTTGCTATATGAGCGCTTAATATGTATCCCTACTCTCGTAGATTCTACATTGTGTACTGAGTAGATGTATTTTCATAGAGACATTCATTTCCATGCTGAATCATACAGTATTGTGGACAGATAATTGGCTGGGCTTGGAGAAATAATGGATGTATCTCTCCAAGTATGAGGTTTTGTATTCGGTACTGTGAACCCATTCGGTCTTGTTATCTTCAGCTCTGATTTCTAGGCTGAGAATGATATTACAAAAAATGCTTTATATTTCATATTTTATACAAATTTATTTATATATTCCATTCTATATATGTGCATTATCAAATGGCCAAAAAAAAAAGAAGTACAAGTGAGCACCTGCCCATCATACCCATATGTACTTGTTGAACATCGTATTCCAGCTTTAGTCCACCTCTATGCTAGATGTGTTTGTGAAGATTTGTGCTCATTCAGCCAGAAGAGCATTACAGAAGTCAGGCACAGATGTTTGCTGAGGATGTCAGGGGTGTGGTCAATAGTCATTATTCTTTCCAAAGGCGTTATGTGGGGTTGAGTTCAGGGTTCTGGGCAGGACAATCAAGTTCTTCAACTCCAACCTTGACACACAATAGATCTCTTCATGGACCTCATTTTGTGCCCCAGGAAATTGACATGTTGGGCTTCTTAATTTCAGTAGAGAAATTGTATACCTATAGCTTACAAAGAAATCCTATACAATTGTATGCTTCCTGTAGGCTGTGCTTGAGTGTACATGTATTAATGTATTTAATGTTTCTAAAAAATACTTGATTTTCCACTAAATTGACTACTACATGTGCAAAATTGTATTATAAGCAATAGTTTCTAGGCTTAGTGGTTAGCACGTTCGCCTCACACCTCCAGGGTTGGGGGTTCGATTCCCACCTCCGGCAAGTGTGTGTGGAGTTTGCATCTTCTCCCCGTGCCTCGGGGGTTTCCTCCGGGTACTCCGGTTTCCTCCCCCGGTCCAAAGACATGCATGGTAGGTTGATTGGCATCTCTGGAAAATTGTCCATAGTGTGTGATTGCGTGAGTGAATGAGAGTGTGTGTGTGCCCTGCGATGGGTTGGCACTCCGTCCAGGGTGTATCCTGCCTTGATGCCCGATGACGCCTGAGATAGGCACAGGCTCCCCGTGACCCGAGGTAGTTCGGGTAAGCGGTAGAAAATGAGAGAGAGAGAGAGTTTCTAGGTGTTTTTTGTTCATCTCAAGCTTGAGTGCTATATTATCGGTCAATTGCCAAATGAGATTCAGTTTAATTTAATAATACAATTAAAAGTTTGCTGAGATGCAGCAAAATTGTGCGTTATAGTTCAAAAATTCAAACAAAAGCTTTATTAAGAACACAGGACTACTCTGATGCTGATTGGGTATCTTTCCAGGAAGCCGTGACAAATCTGATGGTGGATGTACAGTAGGGTTTCCAGTGAGGGACCAGCACTGTGGCTGGCCATGGTCACAGCAGGGCAACATTTGTATAGCAGCTGTGTGTTTGTACTGAGCAGTGTGCCGATGTTAGCCCCTAAGGAAGAGATGAATGAGAGTGAGCCAAGGAGTTAGTTTTCACCTTGAATGTGACATCATTCTTCCTGACTAATCCTCCTCACTGGCGCTGTGCTGAGCTCAAGTCAGGTGGCCATTAGTCAATGACACGAGAAGACAAGGGCTGCATCAGGAGTCTTCCGCACCCATACATCACCCTGCAAAGGGCTTAACAGGGCTTAAGTGCTCTCCTCTGACCCGCAAAATCCTTCATGGGTTCTGCACACATGCTGTGGTGATCCTGGCGATCTCTAGTTTCTTCTTATTTGGAAATGGCTAGTGATTGATTCTGAAAATTGTTGCCATCTAATCATGTGTGTGTAAGTATTGTCTTGCAATATGATTAACCTTCTGTTTAATAAGGGCTTTTTTCTGGCTCTTGGTGCTGTGACAGGGGCCTGATAAAGGTAGGCTTTGAATGCAAATAGCACAGAGAGAACTGCCTGCAACCACTATTGTGATTCCAAAGGGAGAATGAAAAATCGTTTTCTGCTCTCCCTCTCAGAGGGCTTCTTTATCTGTTTGCCTTCTGTTTTATTCCTTTTTCTGGTTATGTCAGGTAGAGGGCAGAGGAGGATTGGAGAAAATGCACTCAAAAAGAAATCTTGTGTGCTGCCACAGACATTGGTTGGCTTGAGGGAGTGACAGCATAAAGCAAGCATCCTCAGCTTGTCCCTCGCCATAGCAATTGCAGGAATGTCATGTTCTCTCTGTGTCATTACCAGTGCCAGTGCAACCCACTGTGACAGCGGGGGGATGAGTCTGAATTCTTGTCTTCCCCACCAATGCCGCTGCCCCTCCCCAATCATCCAGCAGATGATGTGATAGCCCCAAAGCACTGTAGTGCAGAGCTCTGACATCAAGAGACTCAATGAAACTACTGAATTTGTGCTCAGGAGAGTATGTCCCTGCAGAACCAAGGTGTTTGAACGTACTGTTCTAGGTGAGCCTATTTCAGCAGAATAAATTAACAGGGCCTGTTACCTCCACCACCACCACTGACTATCTCACCTACATGCTCTCACCTACATACTCCATGCAATAGTTTGCAAAGCAGCTGCCCATCCAGCTTTAAATCTACATGATCTCTACAAAGGCATGATAAAGGAATGAACAGCAGAACATAAATTTGTTATGCAGATTTAAGTTGACATGAAAATCCAACAGTTTGATTTGGATTTTCAAAATGCATCCCAAAACGTATATAGGGCAGGACACCTTGAGCTTGACTTGTTGAAATGCAATGAGAATACATTTAAACACGGAGAAGCAGGTGGCAGGTGCAGACTGAAATATAAAATGAGATCAGAAGAGAAGCTGCAATCTGGAGAAGCAGAGTGGATCTACTAGATTGTATAAATCTTAATGGGAACAGATAATAATCTTTTTATTATGCATTAATTATGTATGTTTCATTTAGCAGGCAAGCATACATCACATGAGCACGTAATAGTTATAAATTCCTAAATGATTTTTCATGGTTATAAGAATTTTCCCATCGAAATTCCAACCGTAACTCCATCATATCCCTGTGTACTTGCAGCCTTATCACTGCGTTTTGTTTCTAGAGGCAGATACATATAGCACTGGTCTAGGCTGCTGCAGAGTGATCCTTTGGCCTGACAGCCAAATGAGATTGGATTCTTGCTGACATGAAAGATGAGAGCCTCCACGGGCTGTAGAACATCCAACCTTTGAGAAGGAGGTGAGGCATGGTCTCTGTGGGCAAGCAGAAACATATAGAGCAAATGCAAGTGCTGTACAGCTCCCTGGATTGCCCATGGGGATCAAATGATTTTCATCTTAGCTAGAAAACCGGATGTTGCAAGAGAGCAGCTTTTCTCTGTGCCCTGCCCGGCACCAGACCAGTTAATTTGCAAATAAACTAATGTCTTTTGGCTACATTTGCTATGCCAACAAAGTGGGACAGAAAAAAAGGCCTTGAATTTTGTAATCCAAGACAATGTGTAGGCGGTAGTTTTGACTCCTGGACATAACAGTGAAAGGGAAAACAAACAAAGTCCAAAGATGTGATAGGATCAAGTGTGAGTTCAGACAGTGTACAGTATATTAACAAATGGAAGCATTTATTATAAAAGGTCATAAATTCTAACTCCAGAGACTCTGTATCTTGTTTGTTTTGTTTACTGAAGACTGCAATGCTTTGTCTATATACAGACATCACAATGGTGTTTTTCTAAAAATTGATTAGTACACATCAGAGGTCTGGTGATTACTTCTCAAACACATGCTGTATCTCTCACTTCCCACTTACAGCTCCCAGTCCCAGTGTATTTGTGGTAAAGAAGCTGTAGTTGGAAACTTCACACAAAAGCAGGGTACTCAAGCCCTGTGGCAGGAGAGTAATGCAAATTCACCAGACAGACAGAAACCATCTCCTAAAGTTCCCCAGGCACCCTTGGCTTTTTCTGGTCCTGCCTGTGGTTGGTGTGGTGGGTTTGAACCATGCCATGTCAGGCAGAGGCCTGGAGCAGAGCTTTCATTTTGATTAATGGACCCCTCTCTGCCCCTGAGTGAGCAATTATCAGAGGGTCAACACGCTCGTTCATCACTGCAAGCGGGCAGCTCCGTCTGTGCCACAGAGCGGTGCGTGGCTTGGTGAAGTGGAGAGCAGAGTAGATAAGATTTCCCTAGAGCAACAGTTCAGCTTAATTTTGGATCTACTTCCCTGGCCGTGGTGTGAACCCTTCATCAGAACTCCTGATTGCATCTAGACCAGAAAGCACAATTCCTCACTCCTTACTCAAGTGGCTTTCAGTTTCCCCCATCCATGTGGTGCTTTTTTGTGTCACAGACAGCAACAGCCTAAGTAGATAATGATCCTATTCTTTATATTTTTTCCTCCAGGTGCTAGCAATTCATTTTTCATGCTTTGTATTTATTAGCTAAATTGTTCTCTGGATGTCCTTACTGTCTATATTTGTAAGATTCAGATCAGATCTTTAAAACAGGCAAGATCAAGGAAATAAAGACAAATCTCATTATGTGTACATTTAAACCCATCAAGGAAATTTGACAGATGAAATATATCATGTGCTTTATTCCTCTGCTGAAGCTGACATTACAAGCTTTATAAGACAGCCAGCCAGTGATCAAAATCCCAGTGATGCATGATCAATATGTAATTTTCAGGAGTATTATTTCTCTTGCCAGGTAACACATTAGACAAGGCTATGTGATGCTGCCTGAATAGATTTTTGCAGGTTGCTTTAAATGATCTACTCTGCCTTTACTCTCGATCCACATTGCCTGTGGACAGGCATTTGGAGCATGATACAATTATAAAGAGGAGAAATTTTGTGTATTCAGACAGTGCATTCACTGATGTGACCTTATTAGCTTACATCCTGGGGTCGACTAGCCCCATGCCTGCGAGCAAACCTCTATTATCACCAGGTATGCAGGGCTGTTGCAAATAGATTTGCAAATAGATTCTATTATCAGCAGGCATGCAGCTTTGCTTGACTTTGCAAAATATGTCTGGCTTTATTTCCACCATCTCAGCATATGTCATGACTGTCACATGACCCTAATTTCCATGTGATGAATAAGGCGATGAATAAGGTGCATTTTATATGTTAGGAGAAATTAATTGCTGCCTCTTTTCTAATGAAAAAAAGGTCTTTTTTTTTCTTCAGGTGCCATCATGTTCTGGCGAGACCTGTATTTTAACTCCTATTTAACAGTAAATATTAGTCCATTATCAGAGTAGCTTCAGCCAGACCAGATGAGTTAATGGGCCTGGAGCAAGGCCAGGATCTGATTTCTTTTAAACACAGTCTAATGGGATGTCTGCCTTTGCATTATTAATGCAGCCTATTGAAAACCAATCAATTCTCCACACTATTATGGTGTTTTCTTCTTCGCTGATTTTTCTTCTTTATTTTTAGTTGTTAATTTTATCTTGATGATAACAAATGCTGCTGCACATCCTTACTTTATAGATATTGCAATTGGGAGAGCATCTATCAGTGATATGGCTGATAGCAACCTGTTTTGTGAATATAATGTTTTTTGTTTTGGTGTGATACAAAAAACAAGGTGATGCAGAAATCATCATGGGTAAACAATAAAATATTAAATATCTACATTGAATCCATTTTAACAGTAATAAATATGGTAGGATGTGATTTTTACTTTGTGGTGTCATTATGGTCATTATGATAAGAGATAAAAAGATAATAATTCACATTTGTTTTGTAAAAGCATTGAGTAAAATATTTCCATTAAAATGTTGTCATTATTTTTTTTCCATATAGATACAATTAATGTTTGCGTTAATTATGGATAATAACAAGTACCAATATTAAATTACTATTACTGTAGCTGTCTGACACAGCAATAGAAAATTACATCCAAATCAGGTGAATGAGGAATTACAGTGCTGTTTATACAGTATGTGTTGCCCTTTTAAAGGAACCAAAAGTAATTGGAAAATTGGCTGCTCAACTTTTCCATTACCATGTGTGTATTTTTTCCTCATAATTTTCCTTACAACTGAGCAAATAAAAGCTCTAAAGCTAATTTCAAGTTAGGAATATAAATATAAAATAATGAGGAATCACAATATAAAGTCCAAAGAACTATCACTGCCAGTGAAGCAAGCAAATTATGATGGATGATTGACGAATTCTTTGCCACGTAAAGACAAACCCCTCACAACAGCTGGCTAGGTCAAGAATACCCTCCAGTAGGTAGGTGTAATCAGTGTCAAAGTCAACAATCAAGAGAATACAGATAGAGTCAGATAGAAGCCACTTCACCAGAGTAAATACGGAGAGTGTACAACAATATGCAAACTATTCATAAGCCTCAATAACAGACAGACAAGATTAGAGGTTTCCAAAAAAAATCTACATAGCCCATAGAGTTCAATTCAAGTCAAGTCAAGAAGATTTTATTGTCATTTCAACCATATATATAGCTACAGTAAATACATACATAGTGAAATGAGACAACGTTTCACCAGGATCAGGGTGCTACATAGAACAAAGACATAGCTACATGGAACAACACAGAGCTAAAGCACCATTTTGGATCAGAAGTTTCAGCTGCATGCTACTGCCGCGCCACCATCTTGGATAAAAAAAAAATTCTGTTCAGACAAAGACGAACTTATATCAGAATGATAGGTAGAGTGAAGTAATTGAATTTCTCAAATACCACGTCATCTTATGGAGTGGACATGTATGTCTACTAAGACAGCTGGATCCCTTGTTGTTATTGAGGATGACAAAAAGCAGCTGGATAAATTCTGAAGCATATAAAACTATATTATCTGCTCAAATTCAGTCAAATGTTTTAAAACCCTTAGCACAGTTTTCAAAGCGCAGATGAACAATGACCTAAAGGATAAATTCAAAAGCACAAGACTTTTTTTAAGGAAAAGAAGTAAAATGTTCTGCAATGACCAAGACATTCACCTGACCAGAATTTAACTAAGCAAGAATTTCACTTGCCGAAGGCAAAACTAAAGGCAAAACACACCAAGAAATGAAGAACCGCAGTCAAGCCCTGTCTGAACCTCACCAGGGAGGAAACCAAGCATCCGGTGATGGCTTTGGATTCCATACACAGACCAGGCAATTCCTATACCTTCTGACTCATTCCTCATCTGATTTGGGCTGAAATATAAATTAAAGCTTTAACTTTTCTGATCATATCATATTTAATATTTATATTTATTTTATAATATTTTTTTATTTTACTCCTATATACTGTACTGGACAAACCTTTGTGAGAACTTTGTCAGTGTATGGACATGGGTTAATAAATCTACAGACAGCAAAATGGTACAACAATGTTGATGCATAAGTACTGGACATTGCATGATGCACAAATATTTAAAACATGGGAATGTTTGAGTTTTATTCTTTTTCCGGTTTTCCAGGAAGGAGAGCAATTTTCAGGTATGTTTTTTGTAATGTGACTCAGTGATTAAGGCACTGGATTACTAGTCAGATGGTTGGGGTTCAAATTCCCAGTGATGGTTCTTGATTAAGGCCCTAAATCCTTTCAGGTCCAGCGGTGCCATGTCATGGCTGACTCTGCACTCTGACTCTGTTCATAAGATGTTCAAAAACAAACTTTTACTGTAGTTATGTACTGCATGTGTGACATATATAAAGCTTTCCTCTCCTTAATAGTTTAGTGCAGTGATCAATTGACTGTTTTTGGCAGACAGGCAGAGGAATCTACTGAGCATGTGCAGAGTGAATGTCACTACTGTATCTTCTTGCTGGAGCAATTGATAGTGTTTCTTTGGACCTAGCATCTCCTGAAATATATTACACTCCCCTGTGTCAGTAATTCAATATGCAATAAATTATAACTTTAGACTTCTACAAATTATATTTTGGACAAATGTTCCAATGTTAATAATTATTCTGGGTCACAAAGCATGCAGGTTTACTGGTTTTACTGAAAGCAGTTTATAATATAATATAAATTACTTGACAATAGTAGGAAATGTGAGGCAGGCAAATGGTCAGGTGTTCTGCAAATAGACATAAACCAGACAATAGTAAATCAAATAAAGTGAAGTAAGCAAATTTCCAAACACTAATTAGGTCAAGAAGATCATAAAGGCTCATGATCATTTCAGACGCAGTATTAGAGCAGGACCTCACTAATAGTGCAATAGTCAATACTATTGTGTACTTGTAAAATATATCGCCAAATGTTGTGGTCATCTGTCCATTATACTCATATGCAAGCCTTACCCAACAATACTGGGAGTACACAATTGTCTAGAATGACTTTGTGTGCTCCAGTGTTATAATTTCCTTTCATTAGAAATATGGATCCTGTGATCAAAGTGAGCTCCTTAAAGACATAGTCTGTTAAGGTTGGTGTGGAAGAAGTTGAGTGGACTGTGCAAAGCCATGACCTGAACCCCACTGAACACCTTTGGGATGACCTGGAATGCCAGATTCCAGGGCTTCGGTGTCTGATCTAACTAATAGACTTGTAGCTGAATGTGTACAAATCCCTGCAGCCATGTTACAAAATTTAATTGAAATCCTTCCCAGAAGATTAAAGGCTGTTAAAGCAGCAAAGGAGGGACCAACTCTGGAACGAGATGTTCGACAAGCACATACCAGTGGGATGGTCAGGTGTTCACACATTTGGCCATAAAGTGAAAATGCAGAGCCAGTTAAAACATATTTATTTAAGCCATGGTCTCGCAATATGTGTTATGCGGCTGAGAATACCGGTTTCGAAATACGGGCATTAGTTCTTGTTTGTGTTTACATGTTTATTAAAAAAAAAACATTCCCCAACGCCTCTTCAGTCCACCCCATCTCAATCTGTTTAGAAAGAAAAACGTGGTTGAAGGCAGTAAACTGCAAGCGTAGCACGATAATCCTCCTGTGAGCAAAACAACCACTATTGTAGACAAAAACAGAATAAACTTTTCTGAGATACAGTATTTCAGTACTGATGGAGGGAATGAAACTGGACGCAGAATTAGTGATGTTGCTCCTGGACTTATATTTTGGAAATGAAATGTGAAGAATGCTTTGGATTGTTTGGCTGGTTGGCTTTATATAAAATAAGTAAATAGATTTGTTTTGAATTTGTGGAACCAGGTAATGCGAGGCAATGTTTTGGATGAACCAACTTGTAATGTCTGTAATAAGAAATGTATGTAATGCTACCTGACTAGCTGAATTCCAGTAGTAACTAAGCAGCTTTAAGCAGGAATAGGTGTGTAGCCTCAGGTTACGTGATGACTCTGTGGGACCAGGAACCTGGGCATTGTACAGTACATGCAGGTGTGACATGGTGTAATGATGTATACTGACTTTATAGGTTTCGCTACCAATAACAATGCTGTTTATCTGAAACAAAATCAGCAATGATGATCTACTTATCATTGAATCCAGCTAATTTTTAGAACCCTTGTAGTCATATTGTACAGTAGTCATATTCAAAGCCCTTATCACTCCTTGCACTGCACCTCACACCCTCAGATCTACCAGCACTGCTCGACTGGTCCCATCATCTCTGTTCTGGCACTGAGGTGGTGGAATGAACCCCTAGATGTCCAAACAGCTGAGTCTCTGGCATCTTCAAACGACGGGTGAAGACCTGAAACACGTGAACTGCTAATCCTAAGTCTGTAACCTAGTGTAATCAGTGTTGATGTGTTTATCGATAGAGACTTAAAAGCACTTTTGTATGTTGCTCTGGATAAGGGCGTGTGCCAAATGCCGTAAATGTAAATAGAAATGTAAATATTGTATATTAGATGACAGTGTTAGGTAGGACTAGCAAGCAAGCTTTTTTCCATTGTGGGAGACAACTTAGTGAGAATATTTAGTCTATCTTAAAAGCTAGATCTGCAGTCAATACAAGATTTGCATGCTATACAGTACAATTTACTGGATGGTTTATTAACTCTCAGTCTTAGTTAGTTATGAAACTGTGGGACAACAGGGTTACTGTGTGTAATACAAAGAACCTGAATGAGACGAAAAGGAACCAGTGATTTTCTGACATGTGTACTTGGAATGCTAAATAGAGCTCAGATATGCATTTTGGTAAAGCTCCTGAGGGCACACACACACACACACACACACACACACACACACACCTACTTTCTATTCCACTCCTACTACAATCTAGCTTTCGTTGTCACTCTCATTAGTAAATACAGTTTGAATCCTAAATCCAGAATGTATGCAAATAACTTGAATACGAGTTTATGTAGAGTCTTGGATTAACAGGCTAAGCGAGATATCACTAAAATAACTACCTTGAGCAATGGTGCAGGATTAGTCTATGCTGTTTATTCCAGGGTAAATCTACAGCTTGCATCACTACCTGACATTTTCTAGCACCGTCACATCTGTTTAGTTTATATTAATAATCTCCTGAATTCTGTCCAATATCAAGGACCCACTTGTGTCTTTTGTGTTATCTGTTTATTCCAGTGTCAGTTTACTGAAAGCAGTGTTAATGTTTTCTGAAAATTGTGCAACCCATCAAAATGAATTTTCCAGTTTGTGGGATTACAATGCAATATTTAGTCACAGTCATATTATTTCATCAAAACATTGCACTGCCTATAATTTTATATTGTTTCTAATGTCTTTATATTATCTGTATAATCTGGGTGCTATCCTGCTAAATTACCAAAATCATCTAGCTTATGCTCAAATATCAAATTCAACTATGTTCTTATAATGTTAACCACTTACACGTGACCTCCGAGCATGTTTTACAGTATGTTTGCCTTTCCATGCTGTAAGCACATATTCTGTGAGAATGTTATATGAGAAACTTTCTGAAAAACTGGTATTATATGACTTTTTAGATGAATATTACAGTATTTTTCCTCTAAATATGTCTAATACAGAACTTACAGTTCTGATAACATTCTCTGCTCACCAGTACAAACCTGTTTTGTGCATGACATCCTGTCAGCAATTGAAAAATACAAAAAAACAAAGCCACAATTTTAGAGTTTTCGAATTGGACACTGTCTGAGAGTTTAAGGTTTAAGGTTGCTTGTGCTTTGTTTTTCAGTTGGATCAATAAAAGAGTCTATTGCACCGAGTACGTTTGGAAACTGTGCAATGCTGGAAAAGAAAATCTATGTTTGATTTCATTAAGTCCATCTAGGTCATTTGGGGCTTTATGTGGTTCTGAACTTACTGCAGAAGTGACCTCGAAACTGTGAGCAGTGGAGCAATGGAGCCTGACTGTGACATTCCAACAACTGAAACCACAGTGCTCTGGAAAAAGCATCCTGAGGCCAAAAAGTGAAGGACGGTAAAGGAGGGTTTGCAGGGTTCTTTTATGGTTTACGACAGTTTATCTTTTTCTTTTGTATTTGTTCCAAATATTAATTTTCATATGGATTGGCAGGAGATGTGTGCACAAAAAGGATATCTTTAGTCATTGAAAATAAATTAATACTATGTCTTTTCAAACACGCTGTCTCTGCAGGCATCAATGTCTCCTTTGGGGCAAAAGCTAGTACCAGAATAACTCTAACCCTCTTTGTCCCTAAATAACACCAGCTTTTCAAAGGGCTTAAATAGCACAGATGATCACAAAGGCAGTAATTACTATCAGCCTTGATAAATCGAAAGGGGTAGTTTCTTACAATAATCCCTACCCAGTATTTTACACTTTAAAACAGAATCTCCCATAAATGCAATCAGCTTTTAAAGCTTATAGAGTGCTTCTAATGGCACTTAATGTTAGTAACTCTGCCGTATAGACTTTATTGAACCTAGGCTGTTAGAATTCAGTTCCACGTTCAGAACATCGAGGCAAAGTAGACTTTTAAGCTTGAAAACTCAATTAGTAGTAAAGGTTGTCTGTCAGAAGATGAGATCAAGTCGCATGCAGCTATTGACAAGCACACTGTGATATTATGTTGTGTTCCTTCTGTCCTTGGCAACCCGGTGACCTGTTGTATTGTGCTTAAAACAGAGCAAAAGCAGAGCAGAAATCATTTACATAGAATTTACTTTTACATAACAATGATCAGAGCTAGTTAATATTAATGGCAGTGTTTCTTGAAGTCTTTTCATGGGTATAAACTTGCCTATAATTGTTTCTTTGGGATCCTATTGCCTGAGAATACAGACTAAAACACTTGAGTTAAGCCTGATATTTGAAGTCTTTATATTGCTTTCATGTCTGCTCTTTTATGCCTCCGCTTCCTCTCTCCCTCTTCCTCTCATCCTTCTTCTTCATCAATTTCTCTGTTTTTCTCTCTCTTATCCTCTAGCCTCCCCGTCTCTATCCATGGCTCACATTTTTTTTATTTTATTGCAGTTTGCACACAGTCAGAAATCGAGTGGGAGGAGGACGGAGTAGCTGGGTAAGACAGAACTGTCTTAGAAGAGATGAAAATAAAAGTCAATTTCAACCAATCCTGATAGCCCTTCTCCCTAGAGTAAGCACTGCACCTGGAGCAAGCAAGCAAGAAAGCTCACTGACTACTTAGAAAAGAAGTTCTCCTGTCCTCTTAACAACAGCATTTGGGGTTCTCCTAACTATGGAGGTCATATCATTACCACATCTCTACACACTTTCTCTCACAACATAACTAGTGGATGCAGTAGTGCAGCCTGTGGCAGACGTTGTTGTTCCTTTGAGGTGAGACTATTGTTATGTGCACCAGAGGGCCAGATTAGGAGTAAGCCCTGCTGCCCTGTCAGAATTATCTGCCAATGAATCAGGTGCTCTCTGGCACAGCACCTCTGATGGCAGCAAATTACTGTGACAAAGTAGCACTGGGCAGCTGTCAGGCATGAGCTCTCATCACGCACTATGCTCTGATGGCAGTGCAATCGCATTACATGTTCATCAGGTCAAAGAAGAGCGTCTGTCTCTCTCTCTCTCTCTCTCTCTCTCTCTCTCTCTCTCTCTCTCTCTCTCTCTCTCTCTCTCTCTTCTCTCTCTCTCTATTACATTGACAAAAAGAGGAAGGACATGTTTTGATAGATCCAGGTTGAGCATTTGAGTTTTTTTGTGTTGGGTATGTCAGTAGCTGTAGCACAAAATGAGACTTGATGCAAAACATGTTCTCAATGCATCTGGCATCGATGTTCAATTAACCAAGGTGGAAGCTCATCACACTAACTGCACCTGGTCTGTGTGTGAAACACATATCAGTGGAATGGTGGAAAGAGAGGTGTCAGAAATCTCAGGACTAAAGTGCAAGTTCATGATCAGTAAAGGATATAAGTCTCTATTCGGGACTCCAATGCAATTTAGAATTTCCTGTTTCATTTCCTGCATTTTTTTTTAGACACAAGGAAATCGATATGTTACCAGGGTTGCCAGGTCTTTGAAACAATATCATCAAGCATATAAGTAGTTCTTTCACTGAGGTCCTAAAATGGCCTCAGGTCATTAAGTGTCATGTCATACAAATGAATATCTGGCTCTTATGAGAATAAAAAACAATCTGTGCCCTAAAAAAACTGCCCTAATTTACAATTTTGAATGTAATAGACAAAATAACATGCACGATTGGCCAGCAGTAATTTTCCTTAGGTTAGTATGTAGATCTGGAAAATGTAGCTAGACCTACCTAATACTTTTCTGCCTAAGATTGTACTAAACTCTGTATTTTTTCCACAGACTTTTCAGGGTTATAGTGATATGTTTAATATTTGGTTTAAAAAGAAGAAGAAGAAAAACATCCACTTTATGTCATACCCACTCTTGGTTTAAATCTGTATACAGACACACATAAAAATAAGCAGTGGCACTGCATTATCAGTGGAAAGAGCACTTTATTGTAGGCAGGTTATATTTTGTACATATCAGACATTGCATCTTAAATACAACTGAAATGGTTTCAAATAGCTTACTACATCAAGTCCAAATACATAAGGATCAATACAATTCCTAAGATACAAGATATTAGCCAGCAAGATGCTAAGATGTCTGCAATTTAGATCTGATTCTATTACTAAGGTGATTGTGATTCTCTAGCGAAAGAAATAAAAAATAAAAGAACAACCCTCAGTTCATCCAACAGAGAAAAAGTAGTAAGTCGCTTCAAAAGGCCACCTTGTTCATGTAGGTGAAAAGGCTAAGTGCTGTCAGGAGCAGATATCTGAATCAAGTGATGGAGCATGCAAAGAAAAGGAAAGAAAAGCTTTTACTCGAACAATTTTATTCCTCTTACAGGAAAGACTAGAGCTCAGGGTTAGAATGATCTTTACCTTGCATTCATTAAAGTGTAGTTGCAGAGCTTACAGCCCCTTGAAAATGGAAAGGTGCTCCAGATAGTCAGAAAGAGAAAAATAATAGGAGCATGGAGGGAATATGTATGACTGCGAGCAATAGCTGACCTTTGGTTTATGACATACCAATAATTTAAAGTCAAAATAAGTCAGATTAACAGAACGTTTGCTGGTATAACGATGCAATACCTTTAGGTCTGTATGCTCACAATAAATTAGACTCTTTGAATGAAACACTATGAAAGCATAATGGTGTTTTCTTTTTCTGTTACGCTTTCATAATTTAATGTGTCAGTGTGTTTGTTGAGATTCTATGTGTCTTTTTTCCCGAAAATTGAGAACAATGATGAAACAAGCACCGTCGCTATCTCACAACACCAGGGTTCCTGGTTCTATTGTGACTTCAGGTTTTTTTATGTATTGATTTGTTATTGTACTTCTTGTGTCCATGTGGGTTTCTTCCAGGGTTTTTGGTTTCTTCCAACCTCAAAAACGGTTGACTGGCATCTCTAAAGTGCCTCTAGGTGTCAATGTGGTAGGTGCAAGATGGACTGGTGTTCTGTGCAGCATGTACAGACCCATTATTCTCTATCATAATAGCACAACCCTGACCAGAAAAAGCTGGTGATTGAGAATGAATGAATGAATGTATGAAAGTAAACATTGGCTCAATGGTGTCAGATAGACTATATAATTCCAAGCGTTTGACACGCACCATTTAGCTGACTTCCTCGCTTTGTCCTTGAGGAACTAGCTAGATCAAACTAGACAACGACTATGAACTCAATCTGAATGCATTTATCATGCTGCTGTTTTGCTTGTATGTATAGTACATAATTCAAGACCACAGATAAGACAAAGATATGTATCATGTTTTCTTTGTATTTTGAAGAGCAGAGAGCAGTATAAATCAAAATCAGAGATGTCACATCTTTGTTAAATTTAGCTCAGACTACATCCACAAAAGTTTAGAAGTGATTAAGTTTGAAAAAAAAAAAAAAAGATAGCAGTGTCTAATCGGGTTATGAGAATAATAGAATACATGAGGTTATGTGTTGAGAATACCAAAAAGGTGGCTGTTCTCCGTTACTCATATGCAAATGAAAAGCATGGCAATTGTGGGGGAAGACACTTCAAATGATTAAATTACTTAACTGATTTAAGGTAATTAAACAGGAAAATTGTCAACAAAGTGAAAATTAAAAACTAAATGACAGTGAACATGACCTCCAGTGCCACTAGACTTTTTTAATTTAATTACTTTAGTTGCAGATGACAATCGTAACGACGCTATGAATAATATGTAGCAGAATGCAGATGAAAAGTCATCATTCACAGCCTTGTTCTGAGCTAAAAGTGTCTAATACCCAGGGTTTTTGTAGAATGTTAGAGTCTTAAAATCAAGGTCTGGGTTCTACTGATTGTTCACCTGCAGGCATTCAGTCACAGCTCACTGCTACATGTCATGATACAGCAGCTGAGGGAAGACAGAGACCTGAGGATGGCATCCATGTAAAATCCTTCAAACATTTTATGCATTAAAAATAAATACGCTATTCACAGATTATTAAAGTCTTGTTGTTACATTACATTTTCATTAACCCATTTATTAACCTATTTAATAATTTCTTTACTTACAGATATGCTGTAATGTTGTGCATGTTGTCAAAGATATATGATTAGCAAATAGGGTGGAGTTCAATCTAAGGGTGTGTAATAATGGTTTCATAGAGGTTTGGTCGAGATTCCATAATCATGATGCTTCATATTGTTCTAAGTTCAGGGTGGCAACCATCAGGAGACAGAATGTGCTTGATTCAGAAGCAGTAGAAATCTCTGTGAAAATAAAAGAAAATTACGCCCTTTACAACAGGCAGGCAGGATGACAGACTTCAGAATTGGAAATGAAGATTAACCAAAATGACTCCTGAAGAGAGCACAAGAGTTCAGTTAGGCAGTCAGATACCGTCTAGGCTGAGATTTAGATTTTTTTTTGGCATTACGACAATGAATGAAAAAAATACAGGTTAATAGCATCGAATGTAATGTAATTTTCGACTGACAGCACTGAGCCTTTAGAGAAGGGTTCGGATGAGTCGTGGCTGACTCAGAACACAAAAGAACTCAAGAGCTTTACTATTAGTTAGCTGCCAACATCCTACTGAATTGTGTTGTAATTGCTTTTTTGCAGTTTTATTATGAGAAACAGATTCCAAAAGGCATGTAGCCTGATTCTTTATAGAAGTGAACACCTTTTTTTTTGACATTTAATTAGATGAGATTGTGAATTTATAACACTTGATGTTACTGTCAACAACCGACATTGTGATCATGTGAAACATTTCGAAGTAGCTTAAAGTGTTTGAACTTACATGTCCACATGCGGATGCACATGCCACACATGGCGACGACACTAGCGATGTTGAGAGCTCTGCCACATTCTGGGCTCATCAGGCAATTCTTGGTACTCTTGCAGCACCGCAAGCAGCCGTTTGGCCCTGAATCGGCACGCTTGGTCTCGGAGTAGCTCTTATCCACATTGGTCATGTGCTGCTGTGTTATGACATCAGGATGGCTCTTTTTCATAAAATCCTCCTCCATGGCTAGCAACCAGGCTCGAATCTGTAGGAAAGTGTGAAGGAGATGGGCCGTGACAGACTCTGGGGCAAAAATAACCAATCAATAGTAATTATGTTACACTATCTGAGGCCATCCTTTCATCGTCATTAAGTGATATAGAAATTGGTCGATAGTATATGGATCATCGGGCTGCTATCTGCACACTGCTGTCATACAGTGCACCTTCGAAAGCCCCCAAAAGGACACCCAAAACCTTCAAGGGCAATTAGCTACATATCTGACTGGCTTCAGTAGTTTCATTTTCCAACTATGACACAAGCATTTGAAACAGGGAAAGCAATTTTGCATGGTGGGTCACCTCCTTGAGTGTTTTTTATCATTTTTGTTCCATGACTCAGAAATCACATAACACATAACCATTAAAAACGGCACTCAGATAGCCGTCTCTTACCTCTGTGGATTTGATTCATTAACTTTAGCTCTGGGCTAACTACTTCATTACCATAGCATTACAGGTGTAGAACAATGGAGACACTTTCCTCATTTCAATTTTTTTTGCTATTTCACCACACATGAAGAAAGCTATAGAAAAGACCCAAATGATGAAACAGCAGTGCACTTTACCTTCCAGAGGACAGTTAAGACTTTTATGTGTGTTATTTTTCTTGAATTGTTCTTAGGCCCTTGCGGATGCTATTTTTTTCTTTTTCTTTTTTTCTTTCTTTCTTTTTTTTTTTTAAGAAATCGAATTAGCTGGAATTAAAATCCTCAATCACACTGCTGTCACAGAAAGAGAGAGCACAGAACACAATAAGAACTGAGCCGTATCTTTATTTACCTCTCGAGCTTCCTGTTTGTCGTCTTTTTCACCCTTCAAATGTGCTCCAAATGATTCAGACAAAACCCTTTCACATTATCCTCTGTTCTTCCTTCACAGCTTTTCTGTTGTTGATAGAGTTACTCTTTAGGACAGTAGTTCTCTTTAAATCACGGAACAGCCAGAATACCCAGTCTTAGCCCTGGTGTGCCTGAGAGGGTGTGTATACTGGTTTTTCCAGGCTGTCCACTTTGATTGTTTTCTGCATATCACAGATTCCTGTGAGCGCTCTTGGATTGTTTTTATCGATGCGTCACAAGAGAGTGATCATTTCAGGTGATGGAAATGTTTCTAAGGTATGTGTATGAAAGCAAACCTTATGACTGCTATAAAATGTCCATAGATTCTTTCAGAGTAGAGTTCTGTTTAGAGCAAATGGAAAATAGTGTCTCTTCAATATTGGAATGGAAATCAATACTAGGTTTTCACACACACTCAGATGTTAATTGTGCTGAAACTGGTGGCAAAATGAAGAAGTGAGAGATGTGTCTATCTGGCCCAAGAACTCAGTGTTCTGTCTGCAGTTCATGTTCTGATCACTCTAAACCACTTGGCCTTTATTAAAGAAGCTTCAGTAGACCAGTCACAATTAACATTAACTCAATGTTATTTAACAGGAAAAAATAACACTTTGACTTCAATAATGGAGCTAAAAAAAAGTTTTGTAGTTGTGGCGTGCCCATAAATACATAAACCAGAAGATGCAGTTGTGACACACAACAGCAGTCACGTCACAATTGTTCCCATACGACATAATGGTTTTGCTCTCTACCCTATATGAGGGGATGTGGTGGAGACCATTTCAGCTCCTACTTTTTTTTTCTTTCTTTCTTTCTTTCTTTCTTTCTTTCTTTCTTTCTTTCTTTCTTTCTTTCTTTCTTTCTTTCATTACTATACAAAAGATTACATCAGGATTTCTCAATTTTGTTTGCACATTAACTGCACTTTAAACAAAAAAGACACTATTCATTTTCATAATTATATTAAGGCATATGTATGCAATTATACTGTATTTTGACTCAGTTTTGCATAGTTTCCATCTCATTTTGGGTTAAAAATTGCCACTTGTTTTTTGACTCTGAGGTTTGGATCAGTTCTATTCAATTCACAGTAACCGGTCAAATAGACAAAAAAACACCTAGAATAATTGTTAAAAAGCACAATGACTTTAACAATGGTGTGGTTGCAGTTTCCACCACTGTAATAAAAAATAAATAATTCACTGGCTACAGTTCATGAACCCCACTTTGAGAACTGTGGGAACTGATGGAATGTCCCATAATTAGCAGAACTCTAAGACTTTTTGTTGTATAATAACTCTTTGAGTAAAGCTTCAGATCAGCAGGTTTCCAAAGCAGCACATAGATCGATTCAGATAAGCTTTTACTTTCCGAACAAGGTGAAAAAGCCATAATGGCAAAAATCAAGGTGATTGTTCTTGTTTACCCCAGTGTATATTAGCACTATGCATAGCATTTCCAGCATCAGTGAAACAAACTGCACTGAAGATAATGGCTTAGCTATTTGTCGCTTGTATACAGACACAGAACACAATGAGCTGGCATTTATCTGTTATGACACTTCTATTTATTACCAATAAGAATCTGTCCTTTTGGAGGAACCCTAGAAGGTTTTATGTACTGTAGAACCTTAAATAAGAGTGGATGTGACTTTACTAATAGTGCTTCAAGCTGTATTTGGAGGTTGGAAGGCATCAATGTTAGCATGAATGTTGTTTACTGATATATTTCACCAGTTTTTTTGAAAGCAGCATATGAATCCTTTCTTGTCATACAAATCTCAGAATCTCGTGTCAACTTGGGTGCAACAGTCAGTTGAAACAAAAAGCAGTTTGTGAACAAAATTGGATTAGAGAAATAGCTGGTGGTGTTACAGAATATATGATTTATTACCTCCTATTACAGTATATTTTTTAGAGCTAGGAAGTGTTACCATTATATTGTGACATATTCCTGCCTCCTCCATTATTTTTACAGATATTTGTAAGTATCAAAGTGCTGCCGTCTAAGACTAACTAATGGCAGACGAAAAGCAGCTCAGGATGTTCTTTAGGATGTTGAGAACATTTCAAAAGGTCATACTCATGAAAACCTGATTTTTTTTTTTTTCTGTAACTAAAGATCTTAATACACTGTAAACATTGTTAATGTCTCAGAAGGTACTCTCCCCAGTCTCTCCCCAGTCCATGAAGCTGATTTACAGAAACCGAGCTCCAAAGACAGCCAAGTTTGGATTTCTTGTCACTGCAATGTTTCAAAAATGAACATGTTTACAAGAGTTTAGTCCCACCTAGTCCTGATGAAGTCAGCAGCAGTTACTGGAGTGAACATTTTTAAAATTTTTACAAGCAAGTAAATGTGGTAAATCTGGCTGTCATGAAACCCAATATATCTCTACAACGCATCCAGAGTGCCATGATGAATGGCTGAAATTGTTCCAAAGCATTTCATTCCACAGTTAAAAACATGTTTTGTGCATTTCTGTACTGAATGTGTTTTGAGGCACAGTACAAAACATGTCAAAAGGATTCTGTCATCAGGATAGAAGGACAGAATGAACACTAGCCTATTGCTTATCTCCCAGAGATCCTCACACAGCTCTACAGGTGATACAGATCATGTGAGGTCACTATCCAATCAGAACAGAGTTTATCTATATATTGCAGACTTAAAGACATGGCAACTGTATAATTCTGTTTGATAAAAAGAGTATACCATAGGGCACTCAAGAGAAGAGCGAGGATCCATGTGAAAGATGTCTAACAAGAAGAATCAGGGCCACAATAAACAAGCTAGAGTTGGCAGACAGAACATCAGAAAAACATCACAACAAAGAAATGTCCAACAGGAGGAAACCACAGAAGAAAGGAAGGGTCATACTCAAACATCAGTCGAATAAACAGCAGCTCAGAACATACTCAAGTGTAAGTGGCCTTAGTGGCAAGTTCATGTGCTTTGTTTGTATATCAGGGATGTGCAGTCCTATCCACAAATGGGAAGTGTGGGTGCAGGTTATCACTCTTGTTAAACAGAAATACCTAATTTCAACCTGTTTAATAAGTAAATCTTGCATTTCAATATAAGGATTATCAGATGTGGCTTTTGCTTCTCTGGAATGAAGACCTGCACCAACACCTGCACATTGCAGATCAGCTCGGACACCCCAATATAAAGCACAAACAGGAAATGAGGACAAGCTGAAAATTCATTAGAGGATGCCCTCTTGTGGCATGGTGGAAAAGTGTCTATGACGTTTACATTTCCAGCATTAAGCAGCCACCCTAATATTTTATCTCATTTTTTTATACAACAGTGAAATTGATCATTAAGGGCCTTGCTCAGGTGCCCAGCAGTGGCAACCTGGTGGACAGGGGAATCAAACTCAAAACCTTCCAAACAGTAGTCCATCACCTTAACCAATAGGCTACCACATCCCTATGGCAGACATGACTACAGCCTTTGCTGTAATAGCTCCTAAATTGTGGAACGATCTGCCATTGCCCATTAGACAGGCCTCTTCATTGTCTTCTTTTAAGTCGCTTCTTAAAACCCACCTTTTTTCCTTGGTTTTTAACACCTGATTTTGTCATTTTGTTTCTTAGTTTGTTTTCTTGTTTTTATGTCTTGTATGAGTTGAGTATTTTATGTGTATATATTCTTCTGTACAGCACTCTGGTCAACTTTGGTTGTTTTAAAGTGCTTCATAAATAAAGTTTGATTGATTGATGACAGAGAAGTTAGAAAATGGGTGAATTATGGCTGGTTGAAATACACAAATTCTGTTGACTTTTGGTAAAAGATACAAATAATGTAGGGCATGGAATCTTTATCAGGGGCACGGTGGCTTAGTGGTTAGCACGTTCGCCTCACACCTACAGGGTCGGGGTTCGATTCCCTCCTCCACCTTGTGTGTGTGGAGTTTGCATGTTGTCCCCGTGGCTCGGGGGTTTCCTCTGGGTACTCCGGTTTCCTCCCCTGGTCCAAAGACATGCATGGTAGGTTGATTGGCATCTCTGGAAAAATTGTCCCTAGTGAGTGAATGAGAGTGTGTGTGTGCCCTGCGATGGGTTGGCACTCCGTCCAGGGTGTATCCTGCCTTGATGCCCGATGACGCCTGAGATAGGCACAGGCTCCCCGTGACCCGAGGTAGTTTGGATAAGCGGTAGAAGATGAATGAATGGAATCTTTATCTATCCAATAAATCATGGGTATGTCCTTCTAGTCTGAAATCACTTCATTCTTTTTCTTATTTAACATGTCTGAAATGTGTTTTCCACACAACCTACATCATACTCTTACTGTTTATCGTGTAAACAACTTCACAACATCGTATAAACTATCTATTCGGACTAATATATGATTCATTTCTGATGGACACTGTTAGGAAAACGGTGTCTGATCTGTTCTGGATGCCTTGCAACATTATTCATTCAACGTTAAAGGCTGCAGTCCACTCAAGTCTGTACTCAGACATGCTAATGTGGTGTTGCGAAACACAGACAAGCTATCCAGGGTTAATTGCTTCAGAGTGTTCAGGGCAACTAAACAGATAACATGTCCCGCCTTGTCCTGAAAAGCTCTGTCAGCGACGATGCTGAAAAGTCTACATGATTATTAGATGATAGTGAATTTTTCCACTACTCATTCTTACAAATAAGAACAGACAATCACAAGCTCAGACAAAAGCATTAAAGGAGAGAGAAAACTGATGGCTTCAGTCTTCATTATGTAGCAATTTGCAGTGATTCTGCTAAGTAACCTCCAGATCACACACACAGTGTGGCAGAAGACTGTGATATCACAGCTGACTAGGCTCAAGCACATCAAATTGAACTGTATTACACCAGGGGGGATCGATTTTAGCTCATGGAAACAAAAGCAGTACTTCAAGCAGCTATGCTAACAGAGCCGAGTTCCTGCTAGAGGCTGTGAGGAAGAGTTATGAAGGATATTGTGGTGCCATGGAGACTGGGCAGGTGGACAGCGTAGTTTATTCTGTAAGAAGGGGGCATTCCCAAGAGAGGGCATCTACTGTAGCATATCACGTGGAATGGCAGCCAGCTTCCAAAACATTTCTATTTTAACATGACCTCTTTCCCTGGGGCTGGATTTTTTAAACCAGCAGTTCTTCAATAGCTTAGCAAGGATAAAAGCCATTTGAAGATGAATGAGTAGAGGTGTGCACATACAGTATGTATGTATTGTGGGTGTTAGCCTTCTGATACTCCATAAATACCCATGGTTTAAAAATATCCTTTATTCATTTCACTATGTAAATATATGTACATGATATTCTAATGTTCATGCCAGTATAGGGTTTTCTATAGAAGAAGGAAGAAGGAGGAGGAGGAGGATGAAACAGTTGTAGATGAAAAATGGTTTGAGATGTTAACATGCTGTCTTCCTCAAACGGCAATAAAGTCCAAGCATGTGTTTGATATATTGCATCGTTTGATCTTTACGGGAATGGGAAGAATAGTCTGATGAGCAACCTCGATGCAGCATAAAAATATTTCATCATAAAAAAAAGAAAAAAAAAAAATGATGGGGATAACAAAAAGAGCTTGTTGCACCATTATGATTGAAAACAAATCTGAATACATAAAGGCAATATAAGAGTGTGTAAGAGGGCTAAATGTCAGTTAAGTGTCTCTAAATTCATATTTGTGCTGAGCTACAGTCAGCATTTTAATGAGATTTATTTGCAAAAATTACATGAAATCTGTGGACCCACTCAAAAAGTATATCAGTGGTCGGATGTCAGGAGGCAGACGGTTATCGTGTGTCTGAAACACCGGGTGATTGATTGATGTCCTAGATACAATCATCCCAGAATTGTTTTCACCTTGTCAGTGCAGCTTATTTCAATCATTAACCTCTGTCAGTCACTCAAACTCTTTCATCACATCAGTTATGTAACACAAGCCACCTGAAACAAAAGAAACTCAGCACCTAAGAAATCCTGCTACTGTTGTGGATGCAGCTAAAACTGATCAAACGGGGCAGCTGGGATATAAAAGCAAGGCTGAAATAAATCTATTCTCTTAGCTGCACAGCCTGACTCTGAAGGGAGAGCTGCAGAGATGGCAGCCGTCAACAGGCCCTTCGCCTCATCTATCAAAGGGGAGAAGGCGTTGTTAGTGAAGGAGAGTACACATCACACTGGGGAAGTGCTGAATGACTGCAGATTTATGGACCGAGACTGACAGTGGCAAGTGTGCAAGCAGGAACCACTCTCTCCAACACCTGAGCTCCAAAAGAGATGGAGACAGAAGGAGAGTGAGAGAGGAAGAGATTGAAAGAAAAAGATAAACAGTGTGTTTCTGAATGAGAGAGAGAGAGAGAGAGAGAGAGAGAGAGAGAGAAGAAAAAAACAGTCCAGTAAGTCTTAAAGACATCCATACAAAAATAGATATAAAAAGCTTGCAGCCTTGGGTTTTTAATTTTAGACCTGCTACGGAAATCTGAACGTTAAAAAAACCATAAGCTTGGAAAAGTTGAGAACTCACACATGATTCATACCAATATGTTGTAGGTGGACCCAAGTTTTAAGTGATGCCTGTGGGTCATGCAGCAATGATGAGGAAAGTCAGGCAGCAGACAATGGTCTGATGAGAGATTTATTGGCAGCAGTGATGCCTGGGGTGAAGCTCATGGGAGACTGTGCTTGTATGCACTGATAGAGAGACTTGCAGGCTAATAAAGCAGCAGGATGGAGCCACAGGGCCCAGGGCCAGCTTCTCGAAATGCGTAGAGAGTGTGCTAGTTTGGTATTTAGGTATGTAATACATCTTTACACTGAAACCCAGCAAGGCTTTTTGTAGACAAACCGGCACATGAGAATGTCTGAATTATTGATGTCTGGCATGGCTGACTCACTCATTCAAAGCCCACCGAACCAAATGCCTAGTGCTGCAAATACTGTATGAGTCATGCAAATTTAATAATTTAATGATACATTGGGAGGGAGTATGGAATATGTACGGCCACGTCAGTTACATATTGTACGCGTCCGACATCTTATTACTTTTTCTGACCCTGCATGGACTGACTATTTTTTTAAAACGCCATTAGGCACAAATTTCTCTGAGGCACCTAGCAAAAAAAGTGATTGTTGAGTGTAAGATGGAAGCATGAAAAAAATCCAACCAACCCACCAACCAAACATAAAAAACCCTTCCCCGATAATTCATGGGTGATTAAACATAAATTGGGAAATAAACAGATTTAGCATCACTGAGCTCTTAATGTGCAATACAGGGTTCAACTTCCACACCCTGACCTTTTTATATGGTCTTCCTTCAAACAGAGTATCATTTATAGCCTCAAAAAGCCTCATAAGCTCAGAGATTTTTTGTAGTCAGAAAAAGAAAGCTTTAATACACTAACAAGCAGCTTAGGTTCAAAAGGATCTTTGTGGCTCACACCTCTATTTCTTTGTGGCTTCTTGCTCTGTAATCCAACCGAGAAGTATGTTGTCCAATACGTAGGAAAAGCTCCACAAGACTCCATATAAATCCATAAATAAGACTGAATTCAACTTTCTCTTCAAAGTCATTGTGATCAAGCTCTGAAGCATGGAGTTGGACAGCTTCTAAGATAAATGGCGCGTGTAACTGAGCTAGATGATACGGTTAATGTGTCATAGCACACCTATGTCTGTTGCTTCTGTGACCTTCTGCTTTTTTTTTCCTGAAAGATATCATAGCAGATGGGTTTGCACACATTAGAGAATTCCGCTCACGGCGGATCAAAAAAGGTTGTGTTTATGCAACTTGTTTTAAGGCCATGCAATTTCATCAGCCACTGTGCTAATTGCATGTTCCGCTCATCAGTGACCTAAAAGAGCAGAGGCTCTCTTCTTCATTAATGTACACTGTGCACTAGCTCAGATTACCTGCTCCTTCCCTTCCCTTCCATGCCATGTGTGTGTTGTTCATTAATTCCTAGCCTCACACTGGACCCATCTTATCCCTCTTTCAGCCAAAGTCCTTTATATCCACTGAGATTTCTTTATCTAGAAAATACATTCATGTTTCCTATATGGGTAACGCAGGATGATTGTAAAGTCTACCTTTTAGAAAGGGATACATAAATATTTCTACAATATCTTCCTTAAGTGGGGGCAACACTTATTTAGGTTCAATTGAATGATATTTGAGCCCCTGCACCCTGCATTGAATGAAATATTAATTCCTATTTCTTGTCTAATCCACTTTGGCTGAGATTAATTATGACAGGTTGTCTGGCGTTCATTTCAGCTACCTGACAGCTGAGCTTCTGTAGGTTTACTGAAAATACAGTATGTGGTTCCCTTCATGTGAGATCAAATGTGTACAAGGCCAGGGGATTTTTTTCTCTACCAGATCTCCAGTAAGATTTGTTATTATTCTTATGCGATTTGATAATGAGCCATGAAAATACCTTTCATTCATTTGTTCATTCATTCATTCATGTTTACATTTGTCACTGGGCAGACAATCTTATCCAGAGACTTAAATTTTAATTTAACTGAGCAATTGTAGACAGTAGTCCAACACTTTAACCACTAAGCTACCATATTTATCTGTCTATCTATCTATCTATCTATCTATCTATCTATCTATCTATCTATCTATCTATCTATCTATCTATCTATCTATCTATCTATCTTCAGTAACCATTTTATCCTGATCAGCGCCCGTGTAGATCGAAGCCCATGCTAGGAGTCCAACACAAGGCATCATGCACACACTCATTTATACCTAGAGGCAATTTAGCATTGATAATCCACTTACTGGCATGTTTTTGGAAGGTGAGAGGTGAATTAAAATTCATATTTTAATATGAATCTTTAGTATTTTTGACTTACATGTGACATTACTGTACATAAAAGTCATGACCAAATCTTGCTAATTTAAATCTTATAGAGATTTGATGCAAATTGCAAAGTGCAATTTATATAAAGTGTGTAAGTGTAGGCTTATGGAACTTATGGAAATAATAAGATAAAAAAAATGATTTAAATATGAATTTTGTGAATATTGGAATTATAGCTGGGATGTTAAACACTCGGTCAAAATTGAACGCTACTCAGTCTCACTTCACATCACAGTCATGAATTGCAAACATGACTTTCCCCTTTGTGATTGGATAAATGATGAGGTTCACCACTCTGAAAGCATCTAGTGTTCAGGAGAGCTTAACTTTTAGCCCAAGTTACAGTACATCAAACCTACACTTTTCAATTTCAATTCACAAAGATTTAAAAGATTACAAGATAATATTCTATATTTATATTCAAATGCTTTTATCAGCTTCCAAGCACCATAAACATACACATTTATAATAAACTACAAGTCATTTTTATTATTTAGTCGGTTCAACCAAATAAGAAACCTTCACACAGTTCTAAAAGGAGGCTATCAAGCATATGTCCAAAGGAATTGTTAGTGTCTGGTTTATTCAAAAGTCCAGTTATTTTGCTTTCCACACAGAGGAAGACTTAATATAACCTATTTTATATTTCTAAGTTTGGAGCTTATTTTCATTTGGGGTTTCATTTATTTTGATTGTGGTCTTGTAGAAATAGGTCTATATCAACCACTCCATCCTAAGAGACTGGTTTAATTGCTCTAGTTTGAAGAAGGATGGACAAAATTAGTATACATTTAACTGTTTCAAATACATATTTATTTGAAGACTTCTGGAGATTGTGAAGGACCGTGTGACAGATCACATATCATTTCTGTGAATTTGGCAAGCTCAACCCCAGGAAGGCAATGAGTCAATACCTAAGTTGGGTTGAATGTTGGGTGTCTGTAAGCAAAGTAGCCACAGTGATTAAAGAAGTTATTAATCTTCTTTCTTATCTGCTGTTGTCTCAGTCGTTTATTCCCCTCAGGCCACAGACAGTGCAACAAAGAAGCTCCAGCATGGAGCTTTTAATGAACACTGAGATGGCCAGCATCAGCTTCTCCACAGGGCCTAACTTTATATTAAATCTGTTATTGATTGCAGTAAATGTTATGGATATAATTTAAGTTTGGCTCAATGTTTTTAAAAGTTGTGTGAACTAGAGCTAGAGTCGACATTAACTTAAAGAGTTTCATAACATCCCTGAAGGCTGTCCATCTTTTTTCACCAAAATGACACAAAAAGTATACTGTGAATTTATGAGTGCCTTAAGAGGCTATTTCTTTTCAGAATACTGCAAATCTGTTAAATCGCTATTATCCGACCATTACTGGTAAAGCTAAAGAACAGCAAGTTCCTTTTCGTAGCTTTTGTCTTTCTTGTCAGTACTACACCAATTAGGCTTTTGTTATCCTTCTGTAGCTGTCTTCTGGGTCCCCGCTGATGAGTTGTAATAGTCACACTTAAAAGGAACTTTTGCAGAATGATGCCCATTCACCACTTGTTAACATAGTAATAAACCTTTCATTGCTCATGAATGTCTGAAGAAAACTGTAGTGGCAGTTGTTTCAGAAAATAAAGAAAATAAAGAAAAGAAATTGTCTTTCTCTGAATTCAACAAAACAGGCAAAAACACACCACCAAGTCTATGCCTCTAATGTTCTACTGTTTTCAATGCAGCACTAAGATCAACATGTGCTCAGATTTATTTTTTGATTTTTTTTTTTACACCTTCTCCAACCTGCCCCACCAAGCATACAGCATTTCCAGACATGGTGCCTGTATCTAGCTAGTGTATGACTCTCATAAAAAAAATAATAAGAAGAAAAAACAAAACAATGCAGCATAGAGAACTCCTCTTCCCTGAGAACAAGTTTCTTTGTTATTACTCAGCATAAAATATCCCTGACTGATCAGGCACTAGTTGCTTGTTGAAGCACATGTAAATGATTTCTATATAATAAGAGCAGTGAGGACAGGACCAAAGTGGGCAGGCTATGAAGACACTATTGAATGGATGCTGGAAAGATGTCTCATGCCATTAAGGCAACACAGTATCCCATGGTGGAGCAAGCAGCATGATTGAATCAGTGCTTTTTTCATCTATCATTGGATGCACCGTGGTGAAATTGTGTATGGATATTAAAAGGCTGTTGAACTATGAAGGTGGGAAAATGGTGGTTATGCCAGTTTTGCTCTTATAAATAAATGCTTTCCCAAACCACATGTGAGCTCTGGGAAATGAAATCTAAGACTCGGGGAAATATAAGAAAAGGCTTAGGTACTAGTATTTAAATATGCTCCCTTTGCATCTTATGCACATCCATCATTTGAATAAGCTGCTTTCCACTACTGTGCTGTAACATTGTATATCAGCTCAGAGGAACAAGAAGACTGGAAAGGGTTAAACTGTGGCATTTGTATCACTTCAGGCTCATAGTAGTTATTTATTCAAGGGCTCAGAATGTGCCTTTTAAATGTACAACATTTCTCTGTGTGTCATCCACAGAGACCAGATGCACACGGCGGTCATTCAGCGAATATACATTGCAGGCCCTCAACCAAACGCAGAGGCATTTGACACCCCAGACACTATGAGTGAGGGGGAGTGCTGATTTTTCTCTTTTTTTTTTTTTTTTTTGTTTTTTTATAAAGATTTTAAGAGGGATTCATGTGAGAGCTCCACTGAGAAGGAGAAATATTTATCAGTCTGATGATTCATAGCTTCTGTTAACACCATGGGTGTTTTATCCCAGTGAGCTGGCATTTTCCAAGTTTCAATATGCAGCTTGGCTACACAACCATCTCAGGGACAGTGCTGCGTCTGTGAAGGATGATTTCTCTCCGAAGGGAAATCGGATCTTTCCACTGAGGTGCACTGTTTAGTAGCAGTGGAGCAAGACTGATTCTAGGATATCACATTGTGGAAGTGCGAGATGGTGGAGGGAGAGAAAGACAGACCATGTCCATGACCAAGTTTGTATACAAGCATATGTGAAGTAGGCACACTTTAGACTCTAGAGGGGTGAGATTATCAGAAGAAACATCTGTGCCACATTAGAACAGCAGCCGCAGTGGGAGATAAACCAAAAGAGCTCCAACACTAATGAGCTGCCTGCATGGAGCTACAAAAACAAGCTCGAAACCCAAAAGTGCTAATCAGACACTTAGCATGGGGCATCTTACTGGGCCTTTGCTAAAAGTCTGTGGGGACAATACATGTTCTTAATAGATAAAAAAGGGTTTAATATTTTTATTATTAAGGTGTAAAAGTAAAAGCAACAGGTTGGGTGAGTGTGTGTCGTTATTCTTTAGACAAGAACTCAACAGAACTGTGTATCTGAAGAGAAGGTACATAGACACACTCCTGCTTCTCAGGAGCAGCTTTATAGCGTTCATTATAGCAATATACATTTATTTCAGTTTGTAAACAAGCTTTCAGTGCTGTTCTATTATGCCTTCGAGCTATTCCATTTGGTCTGGTTATTTTAATGGAAAACAGAAATTGTGGCTTGTGTTTCTCAAGACCAAATAACAGTGTTCTGGCTTGACAGGCAGGAGAATGAGATGAAGTCGAGCAGTTAGAATGTAGGTTATTCATATTATCTGTGTTGATTTGTATTCCACCGGCTTTTTTCATCAGCTAATAAAACAGGAGTGTAGTCTTACTTTTAAATCATTGTCATTTCCGAACCTCTGTCTGACACCGAGTGAGGAAAGGTAAAACCTTTGTAGATGATACATCCCCAATGGGCTGAGTTCAATATGGAATGTTAAACAGTAAGCGGTCCTCTCTTAAATATGAAATAGAATGTGTGACATTCTTGTCTGCTTCAGGAACAAGTGAATCTAATCTAATGCATCAACATAAAATTGACACCTATATCAGGAATCACCAAAATAGTAAAAAGTCATTCCTGAGTGATTTAAAACTAAACAAAACAAAACAAAAATGATAATTAATGCGTAAAGATTTGAAACACATGAGGTTAATCCTGAGGATAAAGTAGAGTTACTTGCAACATGAAGCAATGCTCTTCCTGCTTTGTGTTGAAAGCCAGCACTAGACATATATATTTATATATATGGACAGATATAATATTTTCTTTGCATTCGATTTATACATGACTTTCCCATATAAGCAACTTCCGCATCATCTCCATATCAGCAACTAGTCTAGGCAAGTGAGTCTTGGCACCTATGACAACGCCGAACTGTATTTCTACTGAATACACTGGACTGGTATACCAGTCTGAATGGTATTCTACAGGTGTGGAACTTTCCAGTCATACTGTAGTCCTATTAATAGTCATATACAGTTCATATCTGATTCTGCCATATTCTCAAAAGTGATCCTGTTGCCTCAGAAGTGATTATCTCCCAAACTGTTGAATTGAACACTGACCAGTAATCTTAGACTTTGATTTTGACTATATATGTACATTGTGTTGAGGACTGCAAAAGCAAGAATTTAGCAAACAGAACAGGACTGACTGAATTAAACACTGATTATTTCCCCACCGTTGCTGGCATCAACATAGATCAGTTCAGTGAAGCAACGATTGTGAGGTGTTTAAACACTGCGACGTTTACCTCAGGTGATCAGACAGAGATTGATGATTGATGATGTAACACTGACAGTTACATTTTTCCCTGAGTAGATCAGGTTATTAATGAAAGGGTCTGCAGGTCATTCACTCACGCACTCACTCATCTTCTACGTCACGGGGAGCCTGTGCCTATCTCAGGCGTCATCGGGCATCAAGGCAGGATACACCCTGGACGGAGTGCCAACACAGGGCACACACACACTCTCATTCACTCACGCAATCACACACTAGGGACAATTTTCCAGAGATGCCAATCAACCTACCATGCATGTCTTTGGGAGGAAACCGGAGTACCCGGAGGAAACCCCCGAGGCACTGGGAGAACATGCAAACTCCACACACACAAGGCGGAGGCGGGAATCGAACCCCAACCCTGGAGGTGTGAGGCGAACGTGCTAACCACTAAGCCACCGTGCCCCCTTGCAGGTCATTCAGTGAATTAAAATTTTTTAATGCAATTTTTCTCCCGTTTCACTTTTAAGAGGAACCACAACAGTAAAAGTTAAAACATTTCCCCTGAAATCCACACAATAGAGAAACATATTTCAGTTCTGCAAAGCCTGAAAATTTCAAAGTGGAAACATAGCTGAAATGATTTATCTTTCATGGTTTCTTTTTTTTATAAACTTTTAACAGTTTTAACAGGGTTAGGTGTAGACCTTTTTTTATGACTACTGTATAGTAGTTTGATAATTTCACATGTATCTTCAATATACTACTTCATGAACAGTATAGTTACGGGCAATAATTTTTTGGAAGTAGGTTGTAATATTACTTAGAAATATGCAATTTTAGATGCTGCCAAGAAGAGAGGCGAGCATGACAGAGTGAAGCACTCTGCGGGTGCACACACATGGCGTAAGCCACCACCAGCAACATATTGCCTCATTAACAGATAGGCATCTCTTTGAGGCAAACCAGGACAGGGACACAATGCCTCCGCTTTCAACCTACAGCCTACCACCATTGGCCATTATCTATTCAAAATACATTTTCCTACTTCATCACAACCATAGGCTTTGTTTTTATACAGTAGCACTCTTATTGGTTGTGTTTTCTTCCTAAAACAGGAACAGATGCTTGTGCCATTGTGGGTGGAATAAACCATTTTCTTTAAGATACTTACATTTTTTTTCAAAGTTATTGGACGTTTTTTTGGTAAACTCTACATCTAAGTCTTTCATCACTTAGAATTATAGTGTAGCTCTCCAGAATCTGAATATGCTCTACACATTTCTGAAGCCTTTGTGTTCTGATGTAGTCATGATGAAAATGATGACCATGAATCACTGCCACTATCAACAAAACTCCTATTTTTCCAAGTATGCGGAGGATAATTATTATCTTTTTTATTTTTTTTTCAACTTCTTTGCCTGGTTCTCTCTACTTTTGAATGTGACCCGCACAGTTGCACAGATATATGAGTCGTGACTATGCCTGGTAATCGAGCTATTCAGAATTCAAAACCAGATTTGAGCACACAGGATCAAAGCGGGAACTGAGTCTGTGAGTTTCTGAGAGGGAGTTACTAATATTGCCGGGGGGAAGAATTCAAATCTCTCTGTCCCTCTACTGACAAAATCTACCTTGCACTGTTACATTCTAATGCCCCCTTTTTGGTATCACATATCTTTTAAAGAAATGCGTTACTCCAGTGAAACTCAATTTACTGGGTTAACAGATTTTCGGGTTATATTGAGATAACATTACATCAAAGCATCAAATAGAAGAACATTTTATGCCTTTGAATGAAGCCTAAATCATATAGACTAGACTTACAGTACGAACTCACAATGCACATACTGTGTGCTGTTTTGTATTCTAAGACTGCCTCCATTTGTTTTAGGGCAAGTGATATATAGGACATTTATTGAAAAATACTACTGTGCACACTTTTGTGTAAGCAACCTTGTAGCTCACAATTCAGTCCTCGGGGACCTCCATCTTCTAACACACTGGAGCAAGGTCAACATTCTATATCTTTTATTACCTGGTTCAGGTGTGTACAAGCTGGAACAGATTAGATATATTAAATATAAAGACCAACTTGGGAACTATGAGAACTGCACTGGGAAACATTGTCCTATAGCTAGCTTAAAACTTTAAGGAATCGACCTGAATAAAGTCTACTAGAGCACAGTTTTAGGGCAGACATTAGTCTCAAGTTGCATATGTACCCTCTTAGAAAGAAAGGGTCACTTATATATTGTTGGGATGGTTTTAGCTTTCCTAATGGGTTGTATGTGAAACATTCTCTAAATGGAAGCTCTTGGTTGTACGTGGACCATCCAAAACCTCCATCCAGCAAAAGAACAATCAACACAAACAAAAAACAAAAACAAATAACTTTCGGGGTGTTAGATTGAATATTTTTTAATGTAAGCGTTTAAAGAGAACTCCAAAGGGAGTTATGTTTCATCTGAAAATACATAATAATTCCTCAGTTTAAAAGACCATCAACATCATATTAGTTATTGTTCATGCTAACTTGACCATAATTTGTTGATTATTTTTCAGTTTATACTTTCAGAATAAGGTCAAATCTAGAAATCTTTAAGGAAAACAATCTAGCTAGAAAGTCAATTTTGAAGAATTATTAATGAACCCTTTTCTAAGAGTGTAGGTTATTATCCAGATGGAAAATCTGTGCTCACATAAAAAAAATGGCCACAACTAAAACATGAAACTTTTTTTTTAAGTAAGTAAAATCAATAAAGAACAACAAAGGAAGAATTCTAAAAGAAAACAGAAAGGTTTGGAAGATGATGCAGCAGCATGAGAATGAGAAGGGAGCAAGACAATTAACAGTACCTAAGTATAGAGAAAAGTGTGCTTGCAGAATACTTGTTAGTTAATACTTGGTTTGTTAGTATAAAATAAATAGTCACATTATGACATTAATGCATTGTCTTGCTGCTCGCTTTATCATTTCTAATACTGAGGGATTTGGTTTAAAAAAAAAAACTAAATAAAACCTTAAAATGATGATTATGTTCTCCCAGGCCTGTATGCATTGCATGGTCCTTTGCTATAGTGTAAATTAGTATGGCAAGGTTTTTGGGGTTTTTTTTCTAAGTGTGTCTTGACTTCCTGTTCCTATATCTCTAATATCATATAAATTGTACACTTATATAAACATGCATGCTTTGTTTAAAACAAGTTAAGGCACTAAATAGGCTACACTATGGCAGAGTTTCTCAGTGCAGTCAGCACTCCCCAGGGATCCCAGGACAACCGATATGTTTAATCTAGACTCGAGCTGGAAAACACACCTCTGCGCTAAAGCGTGCGTGCGCGTGCAGACATCAAGGTGAGGGTCAGGCACTTCGGCCACGCGCCGCACGGTGGCGATCCTATTCCAGCGCGCGCTCCATCACTCTTTTACCCGCACGCGCACAATTACTCGTGGCTGAGCCGAGGGTGCACGGCGAACAGTGTGGGGGGGAAATACGTACGGCAAAGACAACGGAATCGCCCATGTTTTCCATCAGTTCGAGCCGCAGCTCGCTGCTTCTACATCGCCATCCTCTCCCACGGTGAATGGAATGGATTCTCGCCTTCTGTACAACTTGACCGAAGGCGGCTTTGCATCGAACTCCTTGCATTGCAACTTTAAAACGCAACCCAGCAGAATTGTTACCGTGCATGCTCTGTAAATCTTAAACTAGCCTTATTCGCTTTTTTTTTTTTTTTTTTTTTTTTTTTTAATATATTCCCATTCTGAAAGACTGAGCGCGCGTGACGCACCGCATCCCTGACAGCGCGCGCGGACGCCAAAATAAAGTCTCCCCGACTTCCGAGCAACACGTTCTCTTCTCTCTGAGAGAAAAATGTCCGGCTGTTTGTTCACCCTGAAGCCTGAAGCCGGCTGGATTCTGCTGTTTTCCCTTATTCACCTCACACAGGCACAAGGTAAGGACGCGGATGATGTGGATTTGGTAACGACTTGGAGTTTAGACACTGTTTTGTGCTCCATTCTCTCAGTGGAAACTGGGATGCTGTAAGAGACTTTAGCATTTGTAGCATTTTTCTTTCTTTTTTCTAATATACAAATATACCAAAACGGTCAAATAGAGTCGTGTTATATTTAACAAGATGACCTAGAATTGGGTAAAAGAGTCTTCTTCAGTCTTCAGTGCTACTGTTCAGATGGGTTTATCTAAAATCCTCCTATTTTCAACCTCTCTTATGAAAGTAAATATAGCTTCATGGGGAGAAAATGCACTTACACAGTGGTCACTTTATTTCAATTTACCTGCCCTGAGCTACACTTTTTTATGGACTTTAAGGAAATTACTGACTATTGCCCATCTGTTGCTTTGTTAGTCCAATTCCATCATAGCCATATGTAGGAAGACTTTAAGGACAGGACCATGAATGACCAGAGCTGATTGGCACATTGACAGCACAGCAGTGACACAGTAGTGGGTGGTCAGAGAACAATAAAGACCTAGGGTTAGGGTAAGGGTTAGTTGTGCACTAAAAAACTAACCGTGCTGTATATCTACATCATGGACCAACAAGGTAGTGTTTTTTTATTTATTTATTTAATTTTATTATTAAAGTAGCCAGCAAAGTGAGTGCTACTATTACTCCTTATACATTATTAGCAGTGCTACACACACTACAGCACAAGGCAGTGGTTACGGCATTGGACTAATGATCGGATGGTTGTGAGCTTGAATCCCAGGATCACCAAGCTGTCACTGCTGGGAACTGGAGCAAGGCCCTTAACCCTCAGTCGTGTATAAAATGACATAAACGTAAGTTGCTCAGGATAAGGGTGTCTGTTTAAGCACAGTTTCATTAAATTGTCTGCCGATTGCCTGTTGCAGTATAACCGAGCTGATACGTATATGTACCTAATAATGTGGCCACTAAATGCATACACAGAATGTATATATTTCCACCATGTCTTTGTATCTACTGACTGCTTTAGTTCTAATTACAGTTTAAAGAAGAGGCAATTTTTCAAGATTGTGTCCCAACTGTAACTTAAAATAGGATTTTTTTTAATCAGGGATAATCAACAAACCTAAATTATAGCTCACTGTGATTACAAATAGCCCTGATTGGGCTAGAAACCACAGAGACCGTTCAATACCGTTCAAGCTTCCTGGAGCTTTTTAAATCATAGCTGTTCCATGCTCAAGTGGCACATTTATACCATACTTCTTGTTGAATAACTGCAAAGCATTTTCTTGTTCTTCAGGTCCTTGTGTGAGACAGCTGCCATTCATGTGCCAGTAAAGCAGCAGGTTGACCTCTGAAGATTAAGCCGCTGTCATTTTTTGGATCAGAAATTGCAGCGATGGCCATTTTTCAGCAAACCAAATGACTTTACATTTTGGTCTTGGGGAGATTTGACCTTTCAACATGTTTTGCTTTGTCAAAGGGGTCCCATAGCTGCTATAAAAATCATCCAGCTGTCCTAAGGCAGATGGCTGATATACAGTCCAGTGATCCATTTTGTTCGATGGGCCTCGAAGTACAGGTCTCGTGATTCATTAACTGCAAAGTGGCTTGGATCTGGTGTTGTGTGTTTGATAATCACAATACTCTAAGCATTGCTTTGCTGAAAGCAGCATAATCCTTCAGCTTCTTTGTCTTTGAACAAGTCACACTATTATCCAAAGGCTCCCAGCCTTAAAGGAGAATTACTCAGACATACCTTATTATGTATGCACAGTGGCATGGCGACTTATTAGCTTCCTGCTCTGGTTACGTAGGCTAGAATACATAGAATACCACTACACAAAGCTTGTTGAATCTCTCAGTTATTTCATTATTAATTGAATCAATTACATTTTTTTATCTTGACTTTAGTGGCCTACGACAGTGACTTAGAATTTTAAAGTCCACCACCCTCCAGTCAGTCACTGACCAGAGAATGACAGTGTTCTCATTGCCACTTTGTGCTGATAACCAATAATGGGGATCCACTTGGGGCTCCTGAAACGTGTGAGACTGCACAGGTAACTCATCACAAAGGTGGTCCCACCAGGAGCACAGCCAAAAAGTGGCATGATCCTTTGCAGAAGGTGGTGTAAGTGCCACCAGCCTTTTCTATTTTATGCTCTCCCTCTCTCTTCTCACAAAGCCGGAGTATTTATTCTGGTCCTGCTCGCTAATGAGCGTCCATGCCACTGCCTCGCTGTGGTAAATAGAATGGGCTCAGTCATCCTCGCAGAGCGTCTGGAGCTCAGAGGGTTGCATAAATTAGGGGAGCGTGAAAGCTGAAAGCTGGTCCCTAGAGAAGCTGAGGTGTCTTGTGTTTGTCTGTTTTTTTTTCCTGTATCAAGAGACAAATGCACATCTCCTGCTGCGTTAACAGTTTGCTGTTCTTTTATTTAAATAGGGAAACCCGACAGAGTCCACACAGGAACCTGCTACAACAGTATGGCGCACATGCCAGCATATCTTATATTCACTTAGATGGAAAAGAATATTAACCAGTGATGTGACAATTTTCATATTGTTAAAGAATACTCAGAAAGAGATCAAGTAGTGGTGAAAATCTCCAGAAATGTTAGTAGCTTAGTTTAATATTCTTACATGAATCAAGGTGTGCATATCCACCTGATGTGTTTCGAAGAAATCCTGGTTTCAGTATTGACATTCTGCCAGTCGTCAGATGGAAATTTCCAGCGACAGCTTTCAGAAATTTCCACAATCTTTAAATCTTGTGATTATATTTGATAATCTAGAATTGCTTAAAAATGAATTCATTTGAAATACTCAAATCCTTAAATGATTACAAACATTCTGTTCTGTTGTTCATTTAAGATCCTCGACAAATGGAAGAACACGAAAATAAAAAAAAAAGGACGTGTATATGTCAAGATGATAAAACATCGTTATTTTGTGCATAAAAAGTCAAAATAACACACGTTTAGAATTTGGTTAGCGTTAAGGCCGACCCTTTCTGCCTGTTCCACACAAGCTCTGGTTTGTGATGTCCCGTAAGTGTTGTAATGAGCAGGGAGGGATATGGTACTCCCATTGCCATGGCATAATTATGCACGCACACACACTGTCTTTGTGGCATATTTATCAGCATGCTGCGTGACACTTATTTAATTACACGTCTCCGAGGCTGGGTTTCTGAATGGGAACAGATGCCTAGTGACTTTTCAAAAAAAACCCATCTGTTTCCAACTGCTCGGATGTCCTGGGTGAGTCCGAATGAAGCCTGACTCCTGCTGTCCCCCAGCAGTGTCTGAGCAGTAGCTGTGACTCGCCAGCCGGTGCTCTGCTGAACCATGTCTACTGCCGCAGTCTTGCACCGTTCATTCATGCAGTCAGGGTGTAGAGGTTGGTCAAGAGAATGGTGAAATCGCCAGGAAATCGTGCACCCTGTTGACCCGTCTATACTGCTGTGTAGCTGGAATGTCAAATGCTCTTCTTTGTTTTGGCTCCAGGTTAATTTGCCAGAGGATCGATAGCAGTCTGATAGGAGAGAGAATGTCGCCTCTGCATGTGCGCAGATCACGCTTCAGGAGGCCTTTTAACCGACTCACTCAAGCGGTAAAACTGTGTTTGTGGTTCAGAATGGGAGTGTAATCAGATTAGTTTGGACTTTAGGCTTTGGCACACAAGGCTCTGCCCGGTAATTGCCATGAGCTGCAGGGGTATGACTGTCAATGTAGATGTGGGGCAGAATGTGCCATGTCTAGTACCAAGGCCATGACACAACGCCATGTAATGTCACCCCCAAGGAGATCTGACTCGCTGCCCACGCAGCCTCTGTGCTGCCATGCTTTGAAAAAACCCATTCCATTATTTCACTGTTTACAACGGCTGCCGGCTCAAATTTGCCCATTTGCTATGCGGATTTAGTCAATTCTTTTGCAACCCAGTTCATAAAATTCCCCTGTCTGAAACAGATAGCATATTAAAGTCCTTTATTGCTTCATGTGATCAAAACCATTCCGGATATGTGAGTAAAATGATTCATTTGATATAATGCGATAAGGTGGAAAAGAAATGAAGAAAGGGGGATAAAAGACGTAGGAAGAATCGAAAAGAAGGAAGAGGGATGGTGTGTACTTCTAGATTAAATACTTGATGAAGAGGTGCCAATAATGAAATTCTCGATTCTGCAGAAAACCCACTACTTCAAGGCTCATTTAAATCAAAGTCATGAAGCGAGTTTGCTTCTTGGTTTTGGTTGTTTACTGACAGGAGAAGCAGAAAACCCTTAGGGTGTAATACACTTAATAAATATTCTACATGTGAACTTACTTTGGGGGAAGTCATGGCAGATTACAATATAACCAGCAGGGTATAATTTGTACATTGTTGCCAAACTGTAAATAGAGTTTAAAATGAGTGGGTTGGTGAATTGGATGCAGTGAAGTGAAATATTAGGAAGAGAAAGACTGATATTTTTGGGTGTGTTGTCACACGGTTAGGGGGCTGGTGCTCAGTCAACGGCACACAATCAAACCAGCCTGTTTCTCAGGAACATGCCAGTTGTTCAGTGATTCATCCAGAGCTTAGGTATAACTACCTTGGCATGATTCAGCTGCACCAAAGAAAGAAATTTGGAAATCTGGTAGAATTGTGAATGTCATTTGTTCTGTACAGGCTTGTTTCAGCCCCTGGGCACTTCAGTGTAAACATTTAAAGAACAGAGCACATCAGCTCAAAGAAAACTGCAATGAGAAACAAAGCCTGGTACAGCTCTTCTCTCATGCAGTCTCCCTCTCTAGGGATAACGTGAGCTTATTCTTGTCTTGTGACTAAAGTAACAACAAAAAAAAAAAACACAGGCAAAAGAGACACGGTGATACATCCACTGGCAGAGGGATTGAAAAAGACGGGGGACAAAAGGAGGGACGGGGGACCGAGTTTGGTTGTTGCTTTTTTTTTTCTCTTTATTTCACATGTAAAAAAAAAAAAAAACACCCATTCACGTACAAAAGAATATTTCAAAAACGAATGCATTCAGTTCAACTACCTCCAAGCGCAGCAGCAGGAGGGTATTTTATCAAGGTATTGCCAGTTCGAATGGATAAATTTACCCACCGTACGACCTGGTTCTTAATGAAATACACAGCAGTAGGACATGGTGCAGTTCTGAGTCACTAAAACCAGGGATTTGGTCATGACACTGTTTATTGTGAATAATTTCCTTCGTTAGTGAAAGTGAAGTGGTAGCTCGGTGGTTATGGTGTTGGACTACTGCTTGGATGGTTGTGAGTTTGAATCCCCGGGCCATCAAGCTGCCACTCCTGAGCAAGGTAGTTAACTCTCAGTTGCTCAGCTGTATAAAATGAAATAAATGTTAATCACTCTGGATTAAAGGGTTTGCCAAATGTTAGTGATGGGTTTTTTTCAAGCCTATGTAGAGATATTGTGCATTTGAATTAAGCATAAATAGGGCATCCTGAGCTCATTATAACTCAAATAGTGACATACTATGTAATGTAATGTAATTTCAGTATGTAGTGTAGTAATTTAATCATTCATTGATCAATCTAATTTTCTTGGTGCATGCATCTTGATGATTTTACTATATTCTGATTTACTAGTTTTCTAGTAAACCTATGTAGTGCTTTTAAAACCTGCCGCATTACCCATTATCTATCTATAGAACTATCGATATGAAGGTCACACAAATTTCTACAGGTTTAATTATACATTCAGGAAATGATTCATTCATGATACTGACTTTAATCAAGAAAAATTCAGACTGTAAATCATTTTTTTGTAAATCACAGTTGTTGTATATGTTGTACATGTTGTATATGGCTGTCTAAAATTCCAGGTTAATTAATGTTAACAAATGCGGTTAAATACTTAAGAGTAGAAGAAATTTGATAATCATATTGTAATGATTATGTTTGAGTTTTCTGAGTCAATTGATGTTTGTGTATCAGTGCACAAACAGTTAAGACAGATCATACACAATTTATTTTTCCATCCCTCCAACAAACCCCCCGAACCACACACACAATATTCATTCTCATTCTCACTGATCAGTACATGGACCTTGTAAATAGTTTGCTAAAATGCGTTATTCTTTCTGTTTTAAAGCAATAAAAGCAGCCAAGTGCCCTGTCTAGCAAATCAGGTACAGTATGTTAATTAGCAAACAGTTTAAGCTTCTGAGTCGGCATGTAGCCAATTGGCAAGTTTGGATAGAATGTTTACATGGATAGTCGTATAAAACATGAATTCTCTCGTATTAAAATTGGCTTTGCAAATAAACAATTCTGAAAAATTGGAATGATGCATCATTTTCTGCACCAGGACTATTGCACAAGAGTGATGATGCTGAACCTACACTAGCTATAATCCCACTGAAGGGTTGTGCATGGCCAAAACTTAAACCTTGACACAATAGGGTTGCAGGCTCTCACATCGGCAGTCACGTCTGTGCGCATATTTGTTCGATATAGTTCAATAAAAATACAATTATTGTACAAGCTGACCAAGAGGGCACTAGTACATTATGAGTGCAAATGGACAGGAACCCAGGATCCCCCTGGGGTCTGTTCCTGCTTTTAAGGGAAATAAATCAACTGAGTCGCTGTGAACATTCTGCAAGTCCCAGTATGCGATTGGCTCAGAGCCCACAGTTCTGGACCGTAGGGAGGTCATTGATAAAACCTCCCTTTCCTCTGTCTTGACATTGGGTAGGGTAAATGATAGAAGTGCTCTTGTGAATCCCCTGCCTGTTCTTTGTGGCTGTGGTCATGTGTTATTGCTGCTTTCTGCATTTGTTTTCCAAATCACCCATCTTCCCTCAGTTTTGGCAGGTGGATAAGGCCCTGGTCTGGCTTGGAGTCTCTGGCCGTATCTTACAGGCTACTGCTCGCTATCGATTAGCACAAATGCAAGGCACATTCTGTTGGTATGGCCTGAAGCCAGAGAGCACCGGATGATTGGATGATGCTACTATTTGTCTTCTAATTGTTTTCCTTGCTTTTATTTTTACTCTTCTTTGCATGTACAACACAACTCTGTAGTAATTTCTCTAGAACCAGGTCTTGTCACTCACCTGCAGCTTGTTAAAGAATCCTCCCTCCTTGCCCAGTAAACCTGATAAGATATGGCCTGGAAGAAATCTAAGTATCAAAGGTGGACCTGGGTCTCCTTCAGCGGGTCTGAATGTCTACACAAGGAAATGTGTGTATGTCACTGGCCTCAGCGGTAATATAAGTGTGTGAATGCCTTGCCAATCAGGCTGCGTATATGTCAGCGATTCACCTTTAATCTCTTCATTCTTGCGGTCTTTATTCGAAGACTTCATGTGCTGTGTGACTTTGTATTTGGCATTTCAGGAAATTTCAGGAAAAGGCTCTTGAAGGTCGACGGTAATATCAAAATATTCATGCAAATCAAACATCCCCGAAATGTCTGTGAGTCAGGAAATATATTGGCTCCTCATCTGCACAGGATGCAGCTGATGAGCTCAAACAGCAGCGCAGTTGAGTGAAGAGACTTTAGTCATGCATGGACTTTTCCCCCCAAGGCCACGACTATGAGTGCCTTGTAAAATTAACAGCTTCGCTAGACTTTTAGATTAGTACCAGTTAATTAGGTCCATTGTTATGACAGTGAGGTATAAATCTCAAAAAAGTTAATACCCATGTGGCAAGGGCTTGTGCCCTGAATGATTTAATAATAGCTTGTGGAGCTGTGAAAGACTGGTAGGTTAAATATGCAAACTGTGGTGTGTGGCAATTTGCACCTCTCAAAGCAAAGAAGGCTGACAGGAATAAAGGAGATCCTCGACAGATATGTTTGGCTATTTATTTTCATTTCAGAGCTCAAAACTAGCGTCTAATAATATTGCTTTGATGTGTTTAAACAGATGTGAAAGCGTGCACAGAATGCTTAACTACCGCAAACGTTGTCTGAGCTCTACCCAGGTGCGTGCAATCGCTCGACAGGCTTTAACACGATGACGCTGCAAGCGGGACATGAAACGCATCCAGAGTTGGCTGCCACATGAGCTAAATTCACCATGTCTGCCATTTAAATCAATTCTGGTCAGTGAGGGAGGGAGTTCAGAGGAGAACTCTTTTTAATATATACTGCCACAGCTATCTCACTTTATTGGATTGAGCAGCAAACCTCTGGCACTGTTAATAACTGCTGGGCGACTTTATAATATAAATCTTTTTATTGATTGCACTGCTTCAGAGCTCAGGTTTGTCACTTACTTGAACCCAAGAGAAGTAATTCAGTGAATAACCAGAAACCAGTTTCAAAATGTATACACTTATATAGAAAGGTCAAAAATGCACTAGAGAAGAGATGGGTTTTTGAAGTAATCCAGAAAAGTACACGCAATCACTCAAAAGCACAAGCGTTCAGTCTCCTAAATCAGACAATTTAAAACTATTTTCGAAAGTGGAAAATCTGAGTAGAATCATTGTATTTGTTCTAATAATCAGAACTTCCTTATATAGGCACTAATCAAAAAGTAGCACTTATTATAAGCGACCATCCTTAAATAACACATTAACATAGCATTAAGAATGATTCAGCATAATGAACATTCGTTTTTGATTCCGACGGTTATGGTTTAAAAAGTCCATCGTTTCAGAAACGAGGACCCAGAACAAACTGAGCGAGATTTTAACACGAGCAAAGCTTTAACCGTCTCACATGTAATTACTCTAGAAGCATAGCTCATGTTGAGCACAATTTATTCAGCCCTGTGAACCATTTTTGAATTGGTATTAATATCCGCAAAGTACATGCAGTAAGCTGTCATTGTGGAGCACAGAGACGAGCAGTGCTGTCCTGGTTTTTGGTTAGTTTAATTAATATTTTTAGGGAGATTTCTTCGTGAGTCTGCATCAGCATTCCGCATAGTCTGTCAGCGAGATGGAGCATGCTGTCCTTTCCATTCTGGTCATCATATTCACCACCAGCGTATCAAGCACTCTGGCTAAGAAGCCTGTCTTATACACTCTACCCTCTGGTAAGGTCAGACCTCCTCTAAACAGTTTTATTGTTTTCTTCTGAAGCAGCTTGTAAGACAATATCTCGGTCTGATGCACTTTGACTTAGACATCCATGGCATACAAAAGGTCACTGGTGTATGAAGGGAAAGGAAAGAAGTAGAAGGAGAGAGAAAAAAAAGAAGATTTCCAGACATATCAAAGATGTCATGGCTGAGGGGAAAGGACGCTACCGTCAGCCCAAATCAGTGCAGCATCCCGTGATCTGAGCGAGAGCCTGACGTAAAGGCCCAGAGCTTCAGACCTGTGGGGTTTCAGGACCGAGAGCTGACACTCATGCTCATGCACAAGCCTCTAATTTAAGAGTCAGATGGTGTGCCTTAATATACTTTTTCAATGGTTAACTTCTCCTTAGTTGCTGATTACTATTTTATAAATTGTTGTTTCATGTTAGATATCACGTTATCAGTCTTGAACCAAAAACATCAAAGATTATCAGGCAGCAGTTTACATGGAAACTTGCCTGTTACATTAAAGGGCCTGCTAGTGTTGGTGTTGATCAAATTAATAGCTAAAAATGCAAGGTCTGTCACAAAAAATAAGGCAATAAATTATTCTAGCAATTATTTTGATGATTAATCGATTAATGAGACAAAAATGTATATGTGAAAATACAGTATGTCCTTGAAGGTCTGTGATTTACTGAAATAAAGAGCCCCAAAATAGTATGCATTATTGTATAGTCTATATGACCTTTAGTATTTTTATTATTATTATTTTTATTTTTTTATTTATTTTTTTACAGTGGCATTACAACATGATATTACTAGCCTATAATGCTGGTAGAGAGCGGAATTCACCCACACACACAAACACACACACACTTCACTAGAGAATGTTGCATTTTTTTTTTTAATAATATATATATATATATATTTATATCTCACTCACAATTCAGAAGTAAATATTCAGCCAGCATTTTTTATTTGGCAGAATTGCTCAGTGGCAGTAACTTCTACAGCCTGACTGTTGTGTGAAGTGTTTCCTGAGATGCTTTCCTGCTCAGTACAGTTATAAAGAGTGATTATTCATGTTAAAGTAGCTCAGACCAGTCTGGTTCTTCTCCTCTAATCTCTCACCAACAAGCTGCTTTTGCCCACCAAACTGCTTCTGTTTTTCTGTTTTTTTGTTTTTAGCACCATGAGACATAACATTTCAGATTGTTTTGCGTGAAAATCCCAGAAGATCAGCAGTATCTGAAATATCCAATCTAGTCCACCCAGCACCCAGAGCCATGTGACAGCTGAAGTCTCTTAGATCAGATTCTCTCCCATTCTGCTGTGTGATGCGAATTGTAACCGAAGCTCTTGAATGGTACCTGCATGATTTTTTGCATGGTTCTTATTAAACTGGCCAGTAAGTATATAAAAGACATTAATAGGCAGAAACTTAAAATGAGGGAATACGATTATTAATCAGTTTTGGGGTGCGAAAAAGGAGCTCAGCTTGTTAAAAGTTTAAGGCTATCAGAACACATTTATCATACTGCGGAAGAGCTTAAACACCGCCTGTTTGCACCATAGGGCATTCGAGTGGGAAAAAATAATTGTTCAGTCAGAAGGCTAAGAGAGGGAAGTGTGAGAAGAATAAAAGTCAGGGGAGGCTGTGTAAAGTATAATTATGGATAATTAGTTTTCACAGTGCAATGACACATTATCAGTCAACATAACCTAGCTTACATTTAGAGCTGTTTAGTGTTACTCATTCTAATAATCTTTATAAATGTAAACATCACTGCGTTTTCATATAGTCTTTAACACACTCCGTGTTGTGTTCGGTTTCGATTCTGGACTAGAACAGTACAGAGAGGAACATATAGGAAGAGCAGAAAATGTCCACAGGGGGGTATACACTGCAAAAACAGATCTAAGACCTTCTTTACTTCAGTAGATTATAAAAAAGACAGAGATTTCAACCATGCTAAATTTTTCCCCATAATGATACCTAAATACTAAAATCTTGAATATGAACGAACATGTATTGATACGTCCAACTACACTGCCCAGAATAATATAAATGTAATATATTTAATATAATATAAACTCAGTATGAATACATTCTCTTATTCATCGTGAAGAATACGCTTATTATCTTTTTGTGCCACTTGTTATCAAGCCTTATGTTATTGTGATAGTCTTGCTGCTTTGACCTAGTTTTTATTCACGTTTTCGCTCTTGCCTTCTTCCCCTTACCTGCTGTTTCACTAGGTTTTTGAATAACGTCTTCACTACAGTTCAGAGTATCTGCACTTAACTGCGTCCTGACACACAATTAATATTTATTGTCTTTAAAAACCGACTAACATTTAAAGATGTAGTTCTAAATGTATTCATGGTAGCGTTTCACTTATAAAAATACATTTTAAAAAATGACTTGCAGCTTTTTAAAATTCTGTTTAGCATTTTCATTAACATGGCTAAAAAAAAGTATATACAAGTATATATATAAAACAAGTATATACAAATGCACTGCTTTTAACAGCCTGATATTGATCCTGTGTATCAGATCTATGTGATCCTTAAGAATGTAAACTTTTGGTCAAAATAGACAGTAATATTTTTTATATTTGATTATTGTTATACTTATTTCTGTTTATGTTCTCTTAGTGTAGAGAGAGTAGATTTCACTGATGAAAAAACACAGCTCTGTATTTGATATAAACAAAAGTATTAATTCCTCAAATTTCCCCAATATGAACAACAGATTTATTCACAGATTACAAATTTAGTAAAACCTTTATCCAAATAATTCTTTTATATGTTTTGGGAAATTAATGGTTCTGCTTAGATTTCCAAACAGCTATGATGGAGCTCATATGGAAGTGGACTTATTTCAGAACGTTATTCTAAGGAACGTCTATCTATCTATCTATCTATCTATCTATCTATCTATCTATCTATCTATCTATCTATCTGTCTGTCTGTCTGTCTGTCTGTCTGTCTGTCTGTCTATCTGTCTGTCTGTCTGTCTGTCTGTCTCTTTCTTTTCCATCTATCTCTTTCTCTTCTATCTTTCTTTTCTGTCTGTCTGTCTGTCTGTCTATCTTTTTCTTTTCTATCTTTCTTTTCTGTCTGTCTGTCTGTCTCTTTCTTTTCTATCTATCTCTTTCTTGTCTATCTTTCTTTTCTGTCTGTCTGTCTGTCTATCTCTTTATTTTCTATTTATCTATCTCTTTCTTTTCTATCTTTCTTTTCTGTCTGTCTGTCTCTTTCTTTTCTATCTATCTCTTTCTTGTCTATCTTTCTTTTCTGTCTGTCTGTCTGTCTGTCTGTTTGTCTGTTTGCCTGTCTGTCTGTTTGCCTGTCTATCTATCTATCTATCTATCTATCTATCTATCTATCTATCTATCTATCTATCTATCTATCTATCTTTCTTTTCTGTCTGTCTGTCTGTCTGTCTGTCTGTTTCTTTTTTTTCTATCTAACTCTTTCTTGTCTATCTTTCTTTTCTGTCTGTCTGTTTGTCTGTTTGCCTGCCTGTCAGTCTCTTTCTTTTCTATTTATCTATCTCTTTCTTGTCTATCTTTCTTTTCTGTCTGTCTGTCTGTTTGTCTGTCTGTCTGTCTGTCTGTCTGTCTGTCTCTTTTTTTCTATCTAACTCTTTCTTGTCTATCTTTCTTTTCTGTCTGTCTGTTTGTCTGTTTGCCTGCCTGTCTGTCTGTCTATCTATCTATCTATCTATCTATCTATCTATCTATCTATCTTTCTTTTCTGTCTGTCTGTCTGTCTCTTTTTTCTATCTAACTCTTTCTTGTCTATCTTTCTTTTCTGTCTGTCTGTCCGTCTGTCTGTCTGTTTGTCTGTTTTCCTGCCTGTCTGTCTATCTATCTATCTATCTATCTATCTATCTATCTATCTATCTATCTATCTATCTTTCTTTCTTTCTTTTCTGTCTGTCTGTCTGTCTGTCTGTCTGTCTGTCTGTCTGTCTGTCTCTTTTTTTTCTATTTAACTCTTTCTTGTCTATCTTTCTTTTCTGTCTGTCTGTTTGTCTGTTTGCCTGCCTGTCTGTCTATCTATCTATCTATCTATCTATCTATCTATCTATCTATCTATCTATCTATCTATCTATCTTTCTTTTCTGTCTGTCTGTCTGTCTCTTTTTTTCTATCTAACTCTTTCTTGTCTATCTTTCTTTTCTGTCTGTCTGTCTGTCTGTCTTTCTGTTTGTCTGTTTGCCTGCCTGTCTGTCTGTCTATCTATCTATCTATCTATCTATCTATCTATCTATCTATCTATCTATCTATCTATCTATCTATCTATCTATCTATCTATCTTTCCTTTCTGTCTGTCTGTCTGTCTGTCTGTCTGTCTATCTATAACAATTATGGAAATCAATGTATCAAAGCAACATTTTCCAAACACTCTGTGCTACTACTAAGTATGCGTACACAGGCATACAGAGTCTACGCAGCAGTGCATGTAACCACAACGGCACCCTCTTCCCCCTTTCATATTGCCGTGTGCGGCCGAGCATATAGAGCACACGGGTGCTAATTAATTCTTTTGTATAATCGCCTTTACAAAATGAGTGAGCAAAATGAGAGGAAAAAGCTTCACCTTGGTCCAATCAGCCAGTTCTGACATTCTAGTTTTTATTTCCTGAGGAAAGCGTAATTACATTTCAGCATATATTTGGAGTATCGTAGAAAAGTCTTATTATTTAGTTTTGGCCACCGCAAAAAGGTTGTTGGTGACGAAATTAACAGTCAACAAAGCACCGTGAGGGGGAAAGAACACTCGATTTGTGTGTAATCGAATAGAAAGTTTTCAAAAATTATAGACCGCTACCAAGAACCGATTTTATTCTCTATTTAAGTAAAAAAAAAAAAAATCCATTGTGTACAGAAACCAGCAGCAATCATAAGGAATGATAGCAGCAACATATGGTCTTAAGTCATTAAGAGACAACAAGAATTAATGTTGTGTGTTAATTAACACGCTTGTAAATATATCTGTTGTCTTGAATTAAACAGCTGTTCTCATAAAAAACAAAAAACAATTAAAGCTATTTTGTCTTGGTAATGTCTCGAGAACGTGATGAAACAACTATTTATAGCTTACATTATATTCGATGATAACACATTAAAACAACTGTAATACTTTCCACATTTTTTCCCCCCTAACAATTTGCTCATGCCAGTTCACCCACTAGCGAACTTTCCCCATCATTCAACAATGACCAAGCAGGCAGCACAACACAAGCTTCCTCTGGGTGAGACACATGACACCAAGCTTCACATCTTTTTAAAACAGCTGCTCAGTTTCCAAAACACTCTGAGAAAAGTCTTTTCTGCTCTGTTCTGCATACATGAGGTGTGTCATCTTTTCCACCCTGAGAACAAATCTAGATCTGCCCTATTGCTTTCTTCTCTGGAAGAAAAGCCAAACAATTATAAAACTTGCTGAGGTAATGTTGCTAATTGCTGCGGTACATGAGGAATCAAACACGTCTGGGTGCTAATGGCATCTCTCCACCCTGTCGCTGATTGTTTTCCTGTAACACATACACATCCTGTCATGTTTTATTCTGTACATATTACATATTTTAATTATTAAAAACGTAGATTATCAAACATTTCTTATCCATTTCAAGTAATGCATTTATAAATAATGTAATTTAGGGTTAGCGTCTGGTAATTGGTGAAAAGAAAGTAGATCTTGTCGGTGCGCTCACACTTATGTACCGTCAGACACATATGAGTTGACATACGATGCCGGCGCTAATGGACGCAGAGGCTCGTTAGCATTTCATTACTGAAGAGAAAGCTATCAGCATGCGGGCAGGCAGCGAGGTGAGCTGACGGCTCCCCCTGACCTGCCTATTGATCCAGAAGCCTCATTAAAACCTCTTGTCCAGTTGGCTTTCACGCAACAGACCCATCACTGTACTCATCAGAGATGAAGCCATGGCAGAAAACACACACACACACACACACACACACACACAGACAACACTGCTACCGTCCCTATGCAAACACGAGGGTAGTGTTTTTAAAAGCTTTAATCATGCCAGTGTTGTGAGAGCTTTGCTGGCTTTCCCTTCCTCTGAAAGCCTAGTTTATTAATGGAGCCCGAGCGCACAGGCTGGAGAGAATGGAAAAGCTTGAGGATGAACAAAAGATGCCCATATAGACTGAAGGGGGGGTCATAAAGGAGGGTAGGTCATAAAACACTTCATTAAGACTTCATTCTTAATGGAGGAGCAGAGACAGTTCTATCTCTCTATTCGAGCTCCTTTTATTTGATGTGTGCTTCCCAAAAGCGATTGTATTCATTAGTAATGAATTTAGAGGACAGCAGCAGGCTCTCTAGTTGCAACTCCTACGTCAGATGCAAGTTAAAAGTTTATCGTGATTTAGTCAAGCAGTTGTACTCAAGTTTTGTCAGAGAATATCTGGCTCATAGCCTGAATTAACCTCTTTGATTTTTACCTCAGAACTTCTGACCTATTCCTGTCACAGTGGATGATAAGCACACCCTTGTGATTTGGCTTTATTTTTGCACACATGCACACATATGCCTATTAGCTAATGGCTCGTTAGCAGCCAGCGTTCACACCCTGCGCTATTCCATTCAATTAAGAGTCTGCTGTAGAGATGTTATGAGGCAGAATAACGTGCATGGTCAAAAGATTATTTTTTTTTTAAAGGACTAATTAATTACCACTCAAATGAACAATTTCTCATTTCAAAAGCATTCAAAAAAGCTTTTTAATATTGTTATACACCGTTTGTGCTGTTATTGAGGATTGAAAGCTTATTGTAGGCTCTGAAATCAAAAGCCATTGTTGCTTGACAGACGCTACCTTTTCCAGTGATTGCGTGCGTTATTAATTTGTGGGATGAGGATTGCTGTCACCAGCTCAAAATGGTGGGGCTGCGCTTAAGAAGAGCTGTTATGAATGACACTCAAATCTAATGAATGTGAATGCATTTATAAAAATAGGCTTCGGAGTAGTAGATCGGGAGTGATAGACATATTGACTAGGATGGGCTGATGAGAAGGAGCCAGGCTGCTGGAGATAAAAATGCAGCACTCACTGACACACACACCCACACACACTCACACACACACACACACACACACACACACACACACACACACAATTGTAGTGTACACTGGCCCTGCACTCTCTTCTCCTGATTTGTGTCACATTGCTTATAATGGTTCTTTATCGAACTGTTATTGATTGCTGTGTTTACTCTTTGTTCTTACAATAATTTAAGGAGACAAGATGTTCCATTTTTCTCCTTGCATATGAATTACACCTGAAACATCTTGGCTCTTTCGTGACTGCTGGCAAAAATAAGACAGAAGCTGCAGCAACTAATTTACATCTCCCTACACTACAGCTGTATCAGTCAGCGGCGCTTAGCACATTGCAGCTAAAGCAATGCATCAACAGCTTTCCTCTTCTATCATTCATAACCATTATCGAATATTGCTCTCCCTCTGACTGCATATTAATTCCGACGATTGTTAAATAATGGTGCATTTATTGATGTTTGTCTACAAATAAAAGTAAATTGTCTTTAAGTCACAGACATAAACCACACTGTCTCTATATAATGAATAGAAGCAAGGCTATTATTATTTCCTGGCCTTTCACTGGCAAAATATCCAGAACGAAGAAATAATAATGACTGCCATGAACGCTCACGTGTACTGTAGTAGTCACACAATGCGCTCGATTTAGTGATCCTGAGATACTCTACAAGTATTAGAAACAATTTTTTCTGCTCTCCCTCCTTAGTACATGGAGCTGAACCACGTCCACAGACGTACACACATGCTGCTTTAAATTAGATAGCCTTTGTAAGCAGCATTTTGTAGTCCTCTGTTAATCAACATTAAAAGGCTTTTCCTCTCCTCAGCGAATGTGCAGTCGGTGAGTACATTCTGCTGGGAGCTCAGATAAGCAAGATCACAAAACACAAACATGCAAATGGGTTCATCTGGCTCTCTCTAGGCAGCCGTTTTAATTGATTAATTGTAACTATTTATTTGATCAGTTGCAGCTTAGTAACCCAAGACGTTATTTGTCGAGCTGTTTATCCTGCATGCACGATTCGTTTGGGAATACATATAAAAATATTACAGTCGCAACATATAGTAGGAATAATTGTCGTATTGATTTTGTTTCTTAAATTGTGTCATTTTTAATATATAATGAAAAATTGATTTTTAAAAAGGACTGGAAATCATCTCCTATGAAATACATATACATATATACTGTATATGAATCTAAGCTATCGAAACAGATGTAACAGTTAAGATTGTAAGAGTCTTTATTTTTATTTTTTATTTTTTCTTGCTGCCCTTGAAAGTCTGTTAGGTAAATAAACATTTGTTTCCTTTAGTTAACTTTTGTAATTCTTTCTAGTACAAAGGCAGATGTGAAATAGCTGTTTGTCTGTCATTTTATAAACATGCTCCTAATGCCTCTTCACATCCTCCTAAATCATTGTGAGGAGAGTTTGCATCTTTATTGCCATGTATAACAGCCCTTGGCTTCCAAGCAGTCGACTGTCTGAGTGTACTTGAAAGTGATGTCATGACCGTCCTTGCAAACGGTAACTCGAGTTTATCCAATGCAAGACTTTGTGTACTTGGGTGAAAATTCAAATAGCATTTAACTCGACCCATTATGTTTCTATAAATTTTTTTTTTTTTTTAAATCATTTTGATTTTCTTGTTCTTTGAGGCCAGAACATGACTTTAGACATACATTGAGAAGGTTTTTCTATTCCTTTAGAGAAGCACAGGTTCTCTTATTTGCTTTAACACCTCTCAAATCGAATGTCCTTTTTAAACATCTTTTGATCCAATAGACAAGGTATATATAAGACCCTGAAAACAATAACAACATCGTCTGTTTGAACGCATATTAGACTTTAAATTCTCGACACATATAAGAGCATTTAAGCAAGAGGATCACAGTAAATGCAACAAGCTAAAAGAAGGAGTTGAATACATATCTTCAGCTTGTACGCTGTGCCTCTTTTGTGTATACGAACGCATGCAGCATCAAGTGTACATGCGCGTGCATGTGTACATAGGCACTGTAGGCAAAGGCATAAAAAATAGCACTGTGTGATTGAACAACTCCATTGAAATGTCAAGAGTCATCAAGCACTATTCAATCACAATCACGCCTGAACTCTCCTTGTAGTACATTTTCAAAAGCCATGTGACGCACCAGGACGGCTTTCTGATTTGGCCACTTGTCTTTGCCACAAGTTTTTCTTTTGCAGGATTTCTGGGACAGGTCAAACATAAACCCTTTTTTGGGTCAAGGGTCGATTATTGAATACTTTGTAGAGAAAACAAAAGGCAGCGAGAAGAAACACTGCCTGTGACACACTTCATCTCTCTGGCTGGTAGTGAGCACAATATGACCCTGTAATGTTATGTATATGTGCAGAGATTGCATATTGAATGCATTTTGCAATCACAGCCCATGCTGGTCGAAGATGAAGTTGAAATTGGAAAATGGCTATCATGCCCTCATGAGAAAACCCATTTGAATTTGTGCATTGTGAGGCTGCAGCTGAGTGTTTGGAAGACAGAGCTGCTTTTACTAGACTCTATTCTGTGATGTATCCTGTCTGGGGTAGACAATGGATATGTTTGCACTTGTGCACCTTATATGCTATAGTGTATGGCTCACAAACAACTGACCATAAAAATGTGTGCTTTTCAAACATCTTTATCTACATTTGGGGTTATAATAACCTTCACTTTAAGGTCCCCAAGATAGCAGCTTGGGAGCACTGGGGCTTGAACCCTCCAAATCTTAACCACGGAACCACCATTGCCTGTTGATGAGCTCAGGCACCAATGTCAGTAGAGGAACCCACTTCATCCCAAAGGTGTTTAATGGGGTTGAGGTCTGGGCTTTGTGTATGACACACTTCAACTGTGGCAAGCCATGTCTTCAGAGAGCTTCAAAGAGTGTGCACAGGGTCAATGTCACGCTAGAACCTATTTGGGCCCCTTAATTCCACTGAAGGGAAAATCTAATGCTACAGCATACAAAGATACCCTATACAACTGTGTGCTTCTAAATTTGTGTTAACATTTTGGGGACACACATAATGATGTGATGGTCACATGTCCATAAACGTTTGGCAAATGGCAAGCAGAGAAAAGTAGTTAGATGTGCACATAGATGTGTATAAATTAGCCTAGAATCAAAACAGATTACTGTAGGTTGTGTAATACCCCAATCAATCCAGTACTGTACATGCAGTTCGTGTTTAAAGCAGTAGAGCATATTCTAGAAACTTTGGCAGTCTCAGGTGTTATTCAGTGCTAAACCATTCAGTGTGAACCCTGACTGGTAATGAAAACACTGCCAATTGGTAGTGATGCCAAAGTGGTATGATGACAATAGGAAAGAAATCAGAGACAAATGCTCCTTGTTTAACAATCTGACATCTGTATGTGCCATTGGTGATTCATTGTTCCATACAATGACACTTAAATATGTGTCGGGATTAAAGATTACTGTAAACAAATGGAAGAATTATGTCTGTAAATGAGCTGTAGAGGTAGCAGGTCAGACTGGAGAATTCCAGGAAGAATAGCAAGCTGTTCGAGAAGTCATTTGAATTGCTAAATATAGGACAGCCTTTGACTAATGACTGTGTGAGAAGATAATGCCCTCTAGAATTACTGACACTCTTCACAAACACGATTGTATAAAACGAATACAACATAAAATAATTCTCATTTTCTGCTCAAACAATAGGAGAAACGATCTAACCTCGTTAGAACTACGTCTAATGGCATTTTTTTTCCCTTCAATGTACCAAAGGGATATTTTAAATAAACCTAAACAAGTGTGAAATTCTTGAATATATAATTTTTCATTAGCTCTAACTGCACAGGAATGGTTTTATTGCCTTTAACCATTTCTTGGTCCCCTGATGTATACGAGGTTACACACATTTACAATTCCTCTGTAATTTATTACCATGGGGGAAAAAACAAAGAACCTTCAACACAAGCGACAGATGGATTATGACTGATGGTTTATGCAAATAAACTAATGGATTGAAAAATAAAATACCATTATGAACTTTTGGGGACAAAACAATGCACAGTGAAGCAGATGGCGAAGGAGGGAAAGAAGAGACCAAATATCATATTTTGGCTGATCCTTGTGGTTGTGAAGTTTCAAAAATGCAAGAAGTTACATCACACGGCATACCACAAAATATTATGCCAGAACTTTACCATGCTTCTTTAGCAAAACAGTCATCATCATGTGATCATATGGAACTTTTTGGTCACACTCGCGGTGGAACGCTGATTCTTTTGAGCATATTTATTATATACCCAAGCTGCAGTCACTGACCCATTGTTTCATTTCCTGTAATCGCTGTAATTTTACCGCTCTTGCTCAGAACAGTACGATACTTTGCTGTAGTCTGTATGGTACGTACCAGTGAAGTGTATACAAAGTACTACATAACAGACGCATCAGTGTTGTTGACTTTAACCCATTACTTATTCAGCAAAGCATGGGAGTCTGTTGGCAAGACTTTGTACAGTGAGCTGTGTGTCTCAGTCACAGAGTGTCTTACTAAAAACCACACTGATCCATGTGTATGAATGCACACATTTTTATCATTGCTTGTGTAGCTATTTAAACATTCAGATCGTTCTTGAACGTTTCACAGTGTTTGTGTAGATGGACCAGGTCACTTTTACTACACTTTACATAAAATACACAAAAGTCATGCAAAATAACATCCACATCCGAAATGTAAGAAAGAATGGTTTTGATTTTGTTTGAATTCTTTGAGTACGAATGATGTACTGCTACTCGATAAAGTCGACAAGTGACAGGAAGCCTGTTCCACGAGACGTCTTTTCTCTACAGTGTATTGCAAAGTGATGTCTTTGTTTTTACAGTGTTATCTCTATGCTCAGTGACAGACAGAAAACTAACAATTGGAACACAAATAATTTACAGTATAATGTTGCAAAGAGAAGCAGTTTATGAATCTCTTGGAATGTACACATGCATTACATGCGAACATCTTTGGGTTTTTAAGGGTCGTACCACAATGGTATAAGATGTTGTGCCCTAGTTACTGCTTGCATTGACATGATTACTGATCCTTGCTCAGGAGAGATGACTTGATTTCATTCTGGTTTTCATGCTGCCACGCAGTTTACAATACAGGCTAAAATATTTGGAAATGTGTATGAATACATGTGTGTACAGCTAAAGATTCCCCGAAACTTACAGCGATCCATTCCGCAGTAAAATGTTGTGTTTTTATGACCTTATTTCGTCCTTGATGACCTTCAGTTGTGGCCTTAGACAGAGTGCACTGAGCCTGACAGAGTAGTGGTATATTAGCAGAAAAGAAGAGAGGGAAAGAGCAAGAGGAGATCACTGACGGATATTTCCCAGGCCTGGATTCAATTACATACATCTTAAGGAGAAGGGAGTACAGGCAGGCACTGTGTAAGAAGCTTATTAGGGTAAGAGATGATGCCATTTCATGATGGGTGGTTCAGTGGTATTCTGCTGGCTGTGAGAGAGCCTGTGTAGAAAGAATCTTCTGAGTGCAGATGGTGCTAAGAACCCGTCCCTACATATAGACTTCATTAGACCTCAGGACTTCATGTTCCTGGACCTTCACCTGTAGAAGAGGAAAGAACTGGAATTGCAACAAGAGCAGCTTACTGAAAACATCTGGCACGCTCTTCCCTTGACCCCAGTGTCTCTCTGGAATGAAAGACCATTTGTTCAGCAGATTTTTATTTTTTTTTTTTATAGAAAAATAGTTACCCATGTACTTAATGACAAAAAAGTCTTTGTTGTGCGGTTCGTATCAATTACTATCACTTTTTTCAAACTGAAAACCTTACATGATTAATACTTCATTGACTAAGTTGTTTAAGACTAATTGTCACCTATTTGACATGTTTGCTGATTACCAGGGGACGCGGTCATACAAAGTTGTACAGGAGATGTGCTCCAAAGGATAATTTAATTACTCTGAAATATTCAGCATTGCCTGAGTTCATTAGAAAACTTTGCAGGTGGGTAGAAACAGAAATAACTGCTGGTATAATCACATGTGGGCGGCACGATGGTGCAGGATTGCTGCCTCACAGTCGCAGGGTCGATCCTGAGCTAAAGTTACCATCTGTGTTACCACAATGATCTATGTTGTCTCTTTGTGTCCGCCTGGGTTTCCACTGGTTTCCTAACACCTCTGGTTGCTTTCCTGAGTCACTTCTAACTTTCTCCAGATTGGCTTCACTCGGGAGGCCTGAGCAGGATAAAGCGATTACTGAAAATGAATGACTGACTAAATGACTGACTGAATGAACAGATGAATATGAAATTAATCTGATCTGGGAAAGTAAACCTAGATGGTTTCAGGTTTTGACACCAACAAGACTGGATACACTTATAGCAATCAGTAATTGCCTCAAGCACAGCCAGACAGACTCGCACAATGTGTCGAGATTTTGCAGGTGTTCACATCGCATATCTCTGTGAGCTATGCTTACTCGCAATCCTTTTCCCTGTGTAGTGATGTAGAAAGGTGTGTGAGCAACAACGCAGAAGTATAAATCAGCCTTGGCTGTGCTGACTTGACACTATTTCTGACTGGACCCCCCACCATCAGGCCCCGTGGCAAAGCAGTTCCTGTTAGTGCTGCCTCACTGAACCCTTTCAGAGCTCATGGACCTACAGAGCGTCCTCCAGATCCCTGTTTTGTGTAGGCTGAAAGGAAAACCACTAAAGCTCTGCCAGGGACTTTTTGACTGCAGGTTTTGGAATATGCACCGTCAGGACAAACAGTCATTTTGGTTTGTGGTGAATGGCGTCCTGCCAGCCTCCCGCAAACAGATGTATTTAGCGAGCCATTGATAGATACTCCGTCTGCACATTGTTTGCATGCATTCAGCATGAGTGACACTTGCTTTGGATATAGTCATAGTTGAATTAAAAGTGCAGAAGAGCTATTTTTGAATACATTTAATACCATTTACAACAATAATATTATTAACCCATTAAAACGTTGAAATGTTACTGGTAATTATGCTTTTTTGTAATGTTGGTAATACAAGTTTAGGGACTTGTGTAGTTTGTGTTTTTAACATTATGCTTGTGACATAATTTTGGGCAAAAAGGTATTTAGAATAATATGTGGTATAATTTGAATTAATGTGGCTAGCAAGTGTGGTCTGTGTTCTGGCTATATTGGTTGTAAGCACTGTATATTTTTCTCCTAACTGATGATTTTATTTTTTTTTATTTTCATGGCTCAATGTAACCAAATTCACAGAAGTAGTCAGATGAGCGTTGCTATGGTTTCTAGAAGGACACGCAGCGCTTCCGTCATCTGTCCTGTTGTCTTACTGTGATAATAACAAGGTTTTTGACATTTCTGATTTTGATTTGGTCCATTTGCAGGTTGGCTGGTGCCAGCAGGATGTGCATGTGGCCCTTTCAGGGTGTCCTCAGTTATTATGAGTCATGGCCAAGCTTTTTCCAAGGCAGCTGGACTAGAGGAGTGGACCAGATGCCACCACCACTTCAAGCCACATTAAATAGTAGCAGGCTTTTTTGCCTCCACTGTAAATCTACGTTGTTTGGTCATCTGGCACCCATTTAAGGCAACAATTTGCTCTGCATGGTGTAGTTTTTATATTTTGGTGTGGTCCACACAAGGATAGAGTATCTGCCACAATCTCCATGAGAAGTACAGCAGATTTTATTTTAAACAAAAAGAAAATGACCAAAAGTTTCCTTTTGGCTGTTGAGTTAATGGTTAGGATAGTAAGACTTGTGTGTGTTTGTGTGTGTGTGTGTGTGTGTGTGTGTTTGGAACAAGAAGATGGAGTACAAACAAGCCAAGATCATGAAAAATGAATGATCAGAGTTACTACTACCTACAGGCTAATTCAAGAACACATGGAATGGCCAAAGTTATAATCGGCATCTTGTATAACGAAGGTACACACTGTAGATAAAGTGGCATCGTTCCAGCCTATAAGAGGCTATGCAGTTGTTTTCTTAGGCCTTCCAGCCAAGATGGATTATGAGGTACCGTAATTAAAGCTTACTGCACATCTTGAAGCAATGTCTGTGGTTGACTTCATTTTGGTTATTATTTCCTGTAATTTCTTTTAATTAGAGTTTGATGGTAATTTTAACTCCAGCAACGAATGCCCTCATTACTCCTTGATTTTAATTACTCACATGTTTACATAAACCTCTCTTTTCTTACTCAGTCTGGTTTGGTACGCTTAGGCACTGTCCACAAGTATATTTATATTTTTGAAAACAGTTTTCGCTCCACCTTGTAACTGCATTTCATAAGCTGTTATACAAGACACCTCAAAACTAACATTGCGAGCTTTTTAATGTGCAGTAGGGAACAGGAAACACCAACATGGTCAGAAGTTTAATCCTTCATTCATTTTCTATAAGTGCTACATGTTGGCAGAATATTTTCAAATGAAAAATGAGAAAAATAAGTTTATGTGTGGACTGATGAGAAGATGGAACTATTGCTGAAGGTTATCATTTTTATTCTAAGTGCGCTTTCTAACATGTGAGCATTTGATTCAAGGGGTTTCTGTCATCTTTTGAGATTTCAGCTTAAAGCTATAATAATAAAACTAATTTAAATTGCAGACAAGTTACAAAATTGAACACTTAAGCCAGCAATCATAATGAATGATGTCCTGGCACATCTATAAAGTTTAACAATTTCTTCACTCTACATTCTGATTGAAATAAAGCTTATCCCCCCCCCAAAAAAAAAAAAAAAAGAAAAAGAAAGTTTTTCAAAAATGTCATATACATGTGGATTGGGCCTTTGTGACATAGAACACATTGCTAGTGCTCAATGAATGATAAAATGATTATATAAATATCAAGTTCAATCGTTTTTTTTTCTGTGAATGATATCTAACTTTCCTATTATCCCTTGGTCCTAATACGCCAGCCACACTGTTATAGACTGTTATATTCATATAACAGTCTCTCCTCTGACAGTTTGTGCTTGTCAGTTTGGCAGCTTACATCATGTAACAAAATACCTACATACAGTTTCTTTTACAGAGGTGTTCTGACTCATGGTCAAATCTTGTCCTCACTGCAATCGAACCCTGCTGTGGTTTGCTTGGGTACGACCTATTTCAAATTGTCCGTTTTGTTCTGTACTAGTGCAAGAGAGAACCACACCGTGGACATAAATGCACCAGGATTTTCTTCTTTATAAACTAAACATTGCATTGCCATCACCAATGTTTCCTTCATCTACTCTTTAGCCAGTCATCATGCAAATGGAGCAGACTAACAGACACTCTGAAGAAGAAGGAGCCTTTATTTTGTCACGTATACATTACAGCACAGTGAAATTCTTCCTTTGCATATTCCAACTTTAAAATTTGAGGTCAGAGCACAGGGTCAGCCAGATATAGTGCCCCTGAAGCAAGGAGGGTTAAGGGCTTTGCTCAAGGGCCCAACAGTGCCAGGATGGTGCACCCTGACCCTGATCAGCAACCCCGATTGAGCCATCACTCCCACCAGTGAGTCTAAAGTCACTCATCTCTTCATACAGCGGACTTGTTTAGATTAACCATACTATGCTGCTAGACACACAAGCAAACAGTGTCAGGGCATTTTGGATCCTGAAAACAGGCTATTACAATTGGATCAGTCAGGACGCATGTTAATGCCAGGTGTGAACAGGGCAAGAGGTACAAATACCAGATCCAAATGCCTCAAATACCCAACACCACCACCCCTCTGCCCGCTCTCTGAGGGTAACAAAAGCACATTCAAAAAGGTAATTCCTACAGTTCAAAACATGGTTTCTTCTTTAGAAGCATGATAGCAGTTTTTTGTAAAATTCTAGATTTGAGAGCGCTGAATTACACTAATTACACTAATTAGAATACTGTTGTGTTTTACTAGGTGTTTTGCTAACACAAATATGTTCAAGCTAGGAGTCAATCGTTTAAATACAGAAATATCTGTAAGACACTTTGTCTGTCCTGGTGGACGAATGCATAAGGATATTTCAGTATCTTGTGCCTCCACAAAGGAGCAGGCCATCAAAGACAAATCTATTCTCCTTGCACACATTGCAGACTCCTGATTAACTCAGAAGAGAGCACTTTAACGTTGAAACGAGCCACACAATTCACTCAGATTCACTGAGAATGCAAACCTCCCTGTCACCCAAATGTGTGGCAGACATTATGCCTGCCAATCAGAGTTAGGCAGGTCACTGCATGCAGTACTGGCTTCTGTTGAGTATGAAGGCAGCTGATGCCAGCCGCAGAGGTAATCCCCTAGGATTGCTGGAACTACAGGCGTTTCAGAAGTATGTTATCAGCTTCTGGCTGTATCCAAAACACTGCAAACTAAGGCATATCCTTGTCTCAGCAAGATGGGAACAGGCTTTACTTTTCTCTGGGACACAAGACTTTTCTAGGGTTCAGTTTGGGAACAGTGTCTGATTGAAGAGAGATCATGGACACGTCCCCCAGTGTTGGATCACAAGACATCAAACAGCTGAAAACAAAGCTGGGCAGTATGTTTGACCCTCAGATTTTTCTTATTTGTTAGGATAAAAGTTAGAGATATTGTGAGTCAGTCAAATTGATCTTGCAGAAGTGTACTGTAGAGTGTAGAGGAAAACCTGTAGAAGACAGTGGAAAGCATTACCATGGCCTTCACCATGACACATAGCGACTCCTCCTCATGGGCATAGCATGAAGACAGGAGGTTTGCACTGCTGCTATCTGGGCATAACTGTGAATCTTTTTCAGGTTCTACAAAATTGTCCCAGTAGTGTGAATGTGTTCTATTCAGGCTATTGCTCTGCTGTAAAACTAGTTTTGAGGTATTTTGTCGGATCTGATCGATTTGGATGGTGTTTTTATCCTCTAGAATTCATCTTGCTATTGTCAGCAGTTACAATCAATAAAACAGTTGGGTCCGATCACTTCCAGCCCATGCCATCTTGATTCACAGACTGGGCGATAAGCATTCCTTATAGCATTCTTTTTTAGATCTAATCAGACATCCTGCATTTATATAATGTATAATTCTTTATAAATATTATTCATGATTAAAAGTTCTCAGTTATTATGTAGTAATTATCATGTAATAACAATACCAATGTCTTTAAAAAGTTAAAGCTGAAACACTTTCCGCTTCCTTTCTAAAACTTTATGGAGTCGCATATAAATATTAACATCTGTGTTTATTCCCAGTTATTTGAGGGCTACACTGTGTGTGTTTTGGCAAGGTGCCACCTCCTGGTTTGTTGTTACTGCAATACAGGGTGGAGCTCCAAGACTAAGAGTGATTGTCATGTTTTAATCAGGGGACTGGCAGATATCTGCAGGGAGTCTCTTCCTGTTGCATATCTTACTCTCTACTTAACATGAGATCCATGCAGTCTTTGATTTAGTCTGCTTTTATTAGTATTAACCACAAAGTCACGGTATGCACGTTCCCTATCCCCTGCTGCTGATGAGACATAATACACCAACCACTGCACGTGAATCTCATCTGTCAACTCCACTAGCACACTGAGGTGAAAACACAATGAAGTTACTGGGGCTTAGCAGATGTGCCCAAACCTAATTCAGCTGATATATTCTGCCACGTGTAGATCACGGACGCGGAATATTGGCCATCAATACAATACTGCAGCCAGGATTTAATCTGCTCTTCAACTGATATTTAGGTTAAGTAAATTGCTTCTGACAATATAATAAACACATTTTTCTCTGTTTTGTGAAAAGAAGAAAAGCAAAAACGTTTGGCCTAATGATAGCCTTGAACCAGGAAGCCATCTGAATGTGCTTTGGAGTGCATATGGGTCTATAGCAGAGATACAAACAATACCATTACTGCTAATAGAAGTGCAAAGATGACAACATGATGCCATTTCTACCCACTGAAGAAAATACAGAGTGCATATGGAACTATGCTCTTCATCAAATTTCAGATTTATCAGATTTAGCTGCACTCATGGTTCTATTTTGGTGTGCTACATTATTTTATCCTCTGCAACAATCCTAATCTCGGGCTTTAGCCACCTCACACATATGAAAAGATCAGTTTGAAGCAGTCGGTTTATCCTCCATAGTCGTCCTATTTCTACTACTGTCCACACAAACAGATTATGAGCTGTAATCTGCCTGCGATGGTGCAAACATGGCCTTGGGGCATTTGGAATCACTCCATTTTACATCCTCCACTCGTATTATTCTAATCTAGGTCTCTGCTGATGCCCACACTGCCCCCAGGGTCTGCATTACGTCACTACATAGCTGCAGGGTTTTTGTTGTTTAGAACTCCTCTAATAGCACTCTTCATCTCCCTACTGTCTCCATCTCTCCCATCCTGCCAGCACTGCTGTCTCCTTCTCCCGTAAGGAGAGAAGTAGCATGATGTATTTCGACCACAAACACCTCACTGAATAATACATGTAGTTCTCCCAGTTTCTATTCACAACTGTTTAGGGGAAGCACCACCTCTGCAACTCCAAACATGCTTTTAAAGGCATATTTTGTCTTTTTTTTTTTTTCAAATGTGAAGGGTAGGGGGTGTTGCATGTGGAACATGGGAGGAGAATTGAGAAGAGCAAATAATTCCCTTATGTGGAAAGCTGGCAATTAACTGGGGATGTCAGCCTTTGTTAAGTATAATTGAGTTCTGGATGAAATGAATGTCTGTAATCTGAATGACACTGTGCTGTCAGTCAAAGTTCCAGAATTCACACCAAACTATCATGCTTGTTTATGTATTGTGGTCTGATTTCCATATTTCACCCATGACAGACTAATTTTGTCACAGGTATTTCATCTTGCATATTGCTGATGGAAATGTATCTTGTTGCAAATGTTTCTCAGCCCTACGTGTTAATAGATTTTAGAGTCCATAATGAGTTTGTGTCACTTGAGCAGCAAATCTAATGAACTAGGCTTGTTATTTTTTTTTTTAGTTCTTATTATCCAGCCTGGCATTTTGTGTCTACTATCAGTCAAATACAAATACAAAATAAAAAAAAATAAAAAAATGTAAGAGACCTCAATTTCAAAGGTCAGGAACAATCGCTCTTTCACCAGGCAGCCCAATCAATAGTATCCAACTCCTATGTAATAGGTGTGAATTACCCTTTTAACATCCTTACCCTCAGTGTGGCATCTTCAAGACTCGATTCAGAAATGTCAGCATTCAAAGCCACTCAAATATCAACAGTCAAAAGAATGAGAAAGGATGGCAAGCTTAAAGAAAAGAAAGGAGAGCATGCCTCCTCCGGTGACTGCATCTAGATAATGATTGTTTCTGTCCATTTTATCCTGTCCAACAGAGTTCCTTTAATCTCTGTCATGTTTATTTTAACCCTCTTATAAAAAGGTGCAGGGGCCAGGCTGACTCAAGGCTTTTTCGAGAGAATTCAAGTAAATACCCTGTGCTGTTGATTGTCTAAATCCTCAACTGGGGTCTTGACCGAACGGAAAAAAAATAATACACCCCCGCACTGGTACACAAAGGGCCTATGTCACAGCAGATTAAAGTCTGCCTGCTAAATGGCCTGTAGTTAGTGCGTTCTTCATGGTCAGTGTTAATCGTGGTGGGATCATGGTGTTGATAGTGTGGTAGAACAGACTGGTCCATTAGCTGCAGAATTAATAGCCATGTTAGCCCCCGGAGCAGACCCCTGATTGACTCATGAGAAACACCATCATTGCTGCAGCCATGTATGCAGCTGTAAGTACTCCACAAAAGTGTCCGTGGAGATGGAATGAATTTCTTCTTTGGCTCCCATTGAATTGTGGTGATATGACCATTGGGGAGCTTCGGTTAATGAGGATTATTTGCACAATGGTCAGCATTTTACAGATGACACATTGCTTTCTTGGGTGCAGTTTAGCATTGCTCAGCAGTGTAACATAAACAGATGTGGAAATAACTTTCAGTGCAGTGCTGGGAGGCGAATATTTTAAAATCTACTCCAGTACAGAATTCTGATGACCAGATTAAACCTGTTTAATTATACAATACAGGATTATTCAATAGCAATAATCTATTCAGATTCATTTAAATTACCTTCACGTCTAAAGTGAAATCGTTGCAATTTGCTATTTGCTTTCCAATCAGATCACATTTATTTTTACATCTATCTTTATTTTCTTTACCACTCCTTTAGGTAATTACTCTTAATAAACAACTATTTTGCTTTGAAGCTTTTCTTTTTTTTCCTCTTTGAGTTAAAAGCGTGTCATTCTCCCAAACCTGTTTACTATGTGTCCACAAAACTTGCCTTATTTACACTATGTGCTAGGAGATCAAATGTGCATGCGTGGACATGGTCAGGGTGATTTACATAGTAACAAGAATATTTACATGAAGTCTACAAGTAGGAGTAGAAAATATACAGTATGTAAATAATAAAGTTCAGATTTGTTGCATCTCCTGGAAGATTGAAACCCTTTTTTCAAAACCAGATGAAAAACACAAGTTTTTTTTTCCAAAACCTTTCAACACTCGCACAACTGTGTTTTTAATATACTGGCACTTACTGGTATTTAATTAAATACATAAATATGTCTAAAATACAATATCATTACAACATGTTCATGTTTTATTATGAATTCTTTTTACCAGAGGCCAAAAAATAGAATTTGCGCCTGTTTTTGTTCAGAATCTCTTTGGGCCTTTTTACACCCGGTCACTTCATGTGTTTTCTCTGATCCGATAGCTATCTGATTTGTTAAAACTGTACCATTTACATTAGGCCACATAAACGCGTCTTGGCGAATCAGATATCAATCCGATCTTTCTACTCCCACCCAAAATGCAAATATATTTTACCTCATTTCTGGGGTAATTGATATGGAACACGCTTTGGTGTATGCGGTTTTCACAATGCAATCAAAAAGAAGACGAAAAAACTTGTTACGACGGTTAGGCTACAAAAAACAGCATTTACTGTTTGCTGCATTTTTGCTGCCGGCAGCAGTGCATTTTAAGACCCAACGAGACACCTGGGTGAAAGATCACTTGCAAGTGACGTACTTCCGTTTGGGAGGAGTATAGCGCTGACGTATGTGGCTTGAACAACCACGTTCATTTACACCTGTCCAGTTTCATCTGAAATGCGTCCCAGACCACCTCCTGAAGTGGTTTGAACGATCGGATTTATATCCGTCTCGAAACCGTTTCGGAGGGCATTTAGACCTGGTATTTTTACACAGCTCTTTCTCACAGATAACTCATGAAGTGACCAGGTGTAAAAAGCGCCTTTGTCATGCCAATCCACAATTGTGCTTAGTGGCTCAAATGAAAGTAGACACTCACGGCTACTGTCAATTTTTAGTCTTTCATAAATATTTCTGTTTATACTAAACTTTCATAGAAAAGTTCCAATAAAAATAAAAAAGTTTTTTCATAAGCATCTAAAATTTGATTATCCAAACTCCTGACACTGAAGAAGAAATTGGTCTGACTAATTGTATATCAGACTTGCAGCAATAAAATAATATATTTGTTTATACTGATCGAAAATGTGCTGTAAGTCGATTTCCATTCTACCGGCAGAACGAAACTTTAGTGCTCTGGTAAAATTAAGCTGCTTGTGAATAAGCATCTTTATTTAAAGTGATGTTTTGGATCATTTTTAAAAATCTGACAATTTTAGCGTAGTGATACTATGACATAATCTTGATAAACTTCATCATTAACACCTAGTGATTTGTACTGATTTGCCTTTAACTGGAAAGCAACAGACTTCCACAAATATAAAACCTGCTTGTCAGTTGGATTCATTTGTACTTGCAGTGACATTGCTGACAAAGTGACAGAGGTTTAGTAAATCATGCTGCCGGCACTAAATGTCTCTATTTGCATAGATGCCACCCTTTATTTAGCACCTTCAGCTACAAATTGCATACTCATTAAGGCAAATACAGATTTGCCATTTTGTTCAAGTTAAAGACACAATCCAACGAAAGACCCGGATATTAAAAGCCTTTTGTAGGCGTTATGAAGTTTGAAGTTTTTTTGCTCATTTAAATTTGTAGATAATCAGGGCCTATATTTTGTTACTCCTCAAATATTTTGTCTATTTAATTATTAATTTATAAAAGAATATTATCTCCGCTATGCTTGTTTATGAATATAAACCTGCAAAGTTCCTTTTTGTAATTTATAATCATCAACTTTGTGCTGAACCAGAAGGACATGAACATTGAAAATGTCATGCAAACAAACCCAAAAAATGACCTTTGGTATTCAGTCCATTTTTATTAGCTTTTATATGAGTGACTAAGCTGAAATGTTCAGTGTATCATGAAACACGACTGGACATAAACAGAGAGTAGGTAGTAGGTGAAATGAATATTTTCTGCCCTCCATGAAGTAATTTAATCACTGAGTTCAGAGAATTTCACATCACATCACATTCAATTCATTTCAGTTAATTGGATGAGTCTCTCTTTTCCTGTTGGAGCTGCTGGTGGTTTAGTTAGATTTATTAGACTTGGATTTGATTATATTTAGATTTAAAAATGCTTCTTCGTGTTTCTCTGTTGATCCTCTTCCTGTTTTCTTCTGAAAGAGGAAAATTACTCCAGATTGTTACAAAAGGTAATCCTGCCATTTGGGATTCAATTCAACACCAAATGAAAATATAAAACAGTTCTTATAGTCATTAGAGAATTCAAATAGTGCTTGAAAAGATGCAGTTGTCAGGTTCCAACGATTCGCAAAAGTGTATCAGTGCTAAAGTTGTTGGCAAGAAGGAGTACATTTATGTTTCCTCGTCACAAATTTCCTCTCCGGGTGTTTCAGAGAGAAACAAGCACAACTCTCATGTTTTGTTATGAGTTCTGACTGTGTGCTTTCTCTTTACATTGCCATGTATCTGCCCTGTCCTCTTATTTTTCTTTGACTTAATGTGTGCACCTGTTCCGAGTTTAGCTTTTAGTTAGTCTGTTACTGAGCACATGATTATCCACACTTTCTGGCTATGCTTCGGATAAGAACTCTTCTAAAATGATTATAGGATATACTTTATCTCTAGTGCGTTTTTTACATTTCTGTCCAGTTTTACTCAATATTAAACACAAGCTTACACATGTTTCATCAATGGATTATAAGACAAATGTCATGTGATCAGCCACAAACTTAAAAACTTGTAAATGGATAATAGAAAAAATGTCTGTATTGTAACGTGTTTTCATTCATTCATTCATTCATCTTCTACCGCTTATCCGAACTACCTCGGGTCACCGGGGAGCCTGTGCCTATCTCAGGCGTCATCGGGCATCAAGGCAGGATACACCCTGGACGGAGTGCCAACCCATCACAGGGCACACACACAGTCTCATTCACTCACGCACTCACACACTAGGGACAATTTTCCAGAGATGCCAATCAACCTACCATGCATGTCTTTGGACCAGGGGAGGAAACCGGAGTACCCGGAGGAAACCCCCAAGGCACGGGGAGAACATGCAAACTCCACACACACAAGGTGGAGGCGGGAATCGAACCCCGACCCTGGAGGTGTGAGGCGAACGTGCTAACCACTAAGCCACCGTGCCCCCTAACGTGTTTTCAGTTTTTGGTTAAACATCATATGTTCATTATGTAGTAGTTTTTTTTTCAGTTTGACTCAAAATCAGAAATAGAAAGAAAAAAGGTTTTTTGTTTTGTTGTATCATGTTATTGTTAAACTGAAGAGCTTGACCAGTCTGTGTCTCTGTCTGTTTGTTGTTGTTTATAGCAAGTTCATTCTTCACCATTTTCTATAGCAGTCTTTAAATCTTCTTCTCATAGATCTTACTCTGTAGAAAACACATCTTCTAGGTTACCCTTGAATGCCGTCCCTTGTGTGATATTGATTTTTTACACTTACTTATTTTAGTTTATAAGGTGCATCTAACTAAGTAGGTCAATCTCAGTGGCTATTTTTTTTCCTCAAAACGTGTAGTGAGGATCCAAGTTTTTTTTCTATATTGAATATTAATGTGGTTCATTAAAACATGTCAACAGAAAAAAGCACCAAAGTGCCTACTCAAAAATTAAGATCCATTGAATATGCAAAGTGGAAATGCTATACTTCACTTTCTACACGTTACATTGAATGTTTTTGCCTAGTGGAAAATGATGGACTTTGCATTTTTATCAAGGTTTTATTAATTTTTCTATGATCAGATTAATTCACTTTGTTTCACTAAATTTAGGGTAGTCTTAGTCTGACTTTTTAACGGTCTGCCTGGAAACAAAGTTGTGACACTCTACTTCCCTCACGGAAGAAGGAAGCTGTTGCGTTTACAACTGTGCTGTGGTTTATGGAATTCTGCTAAAAGCTGGATTTTCCAAATTATGTGAGGTTTCTGGTATAGTCTCTTTAGAAAATGCCCAAGAGTTCTGCTTGAAGCACTTAGTGGAATCAAAAAGAGATATTTTACCTTGTTTGCCAACAAGATATACAGTAGGTAGAGTATTATATTCCAAGCTTGGTCGACCCTTTGCCAGCACTTGGATGAATTCCCAACTGATCCAGTTTTATTAGTTGTGTCCTCTTCCAACAGTCTGAAGGTCTGGCTATGTGAGATTAAGTTTATGGTGACTTCAGAGTACCACATCCACACACCATATATATATATTTCTGAGATAGCAGGATAATAATACAGTTATTAAACTTTATTGATTTCTGATATCATGTATCTGTAAGTGTTAGCATTTAACTAGCTTTTCACATCCTCAATTTATATTCTGTTTTCAGTGGTATTTCTGACGCCAGCAAAGATTTCATTGTTAATAATATTTTAATAATTATGCATGCAGAGCATCATGCATGTCTTGTTACCTTGTCATTACCCTCTTATTAGTAGGATATATTTAGCATATCGGGTTAAGAGACTCAAGCTGTTGAGTGCATTTTGTAAAAAAAATCCAAACTGTATCTCATACATCTCACCTCTGTTTTCTTCATTCAGAATTTAAATTCAGATACGACTAGGGTTGGGAACCGAGAACCGGTTCTTATTCAGAACCGGTTTTGTTTTTTAACAGGAACCGGAACCTCGCGGAATTTTTTGGTTTCAGTTCCAAATGCAGTTCTGATGCGATGACGGGCAAAGCGCTGGGAGCGGTCACTTTAAATAGCCATGTCTTACCTCATGTATATTCATTGTTTACACTGTTTACAGTCACGCAACCAAATTAACGCAGCTTACCACAGAAATCAGTCACTCGCGCTGCTGTGCTGAGGTACACTTTGTGTTAAACTTGTCTAAAAAAAGTCTAAAGTGTGGATTCATTTCCAAAGCTACAACAATGAAGCAAATCTCCCCCCTCTGAGAGGGTTTTCTCCACAGCTAGAGATACAATAAGCCAGGAAAGGTCTCGTCTTCTCCCAGAGAAAGCAGACATGTTCATTTTTCTTCAGAAAAATTGCTAACTGTTTTGCTAAGTTGTAATTCTGAATGTTAAATTTGATGTTGGATTTATTTAAATTTAAATTGATATGAATTGAAATGCTCTGTTTAGAATATGGGGGGCACGGTGGCTTAGTGGTTAGCACGTTTGCCTCACACCTCCAGGGTCGGGGTTCGATTCCCGCCTCCACCTTGTGTGTGTGGAGTTTGCATGTTCTCCCCGTGCCTCTGGGGTTTCCTCCGGGTACTCCGGTTTCCTCCCCGGTCCAAAGACATGCATGGTAGGTTGATTGGTGTGTGTGTGTGCCCTGTGATGGGTTGGCACTCCGTCCAGGGTGTATCCTGCCTTGATGCCCAATGACGCCTGAGATAGGCACAGGCTCCCCGTGACCCAAGGTAGTTCGGATAAGCGGTAGAAGATGAATGAATGAATGAATGAATGTTTAGAATATTTAAAGAGTGATTAATAAACACCGGGAATCGTAAGGCAGAACTGGAACCGGAATCGGAACCGGAAAATTTCTTTTGATACCCAACCCTAGATACGACGGAGTCGTTGAGCCGGAGCTTGAGTGCAGGGCATTTTAATTCTTCTATTGCTGTCACAAGCATTAACATTAGAATAGTGTACATTTGAGAGGTGACCTGGAGAGTTATGGAACAGAAAAGTTTTTTTAAAAAGAACTTTTACATCTGTTGTTTAGTGCATAAAAAAACACCGCAAGCCCATAAAACCAGAAAGCCACACAATAATTCTGGGTGAAAGAAGACCCTAACCCAACTCTTTCCTGTTTACCATATCTTTTTTATTCAGTGTTTTTTTTTATGCAAAACTTTATGCCAAGCCACCAATGTTACAGTATCTTTTTTGAAAGGTCCAGTCAGACTCAGCTGGCTGTATTTTCAGCCCACAGAAATGCCTGTGGAAAGAGCAAAAGAAAAAAAAAAAGCCATAGTTTATTCAACATTTTCAAATACTGTCACATATGTGGCATACAGGCAGTTTAAGAATATCGTAAAATGTATAATTTTTGAAAATCCCTTCATGTTTCTGCTTGTTTACTGCATTTAACCTAAAATATCATGAAAGAAAAGCAAAACACCTTTGTACAATGCAAAAGCTCTAGTCTCTTGGATTTGTACTCTTTCCAGAAACTTTATTTCAATGGCATGTTACATTGCTGTACAGGTTGGCAAGCAAAGCTGACAATTACTGAAAAGGTTATGTCGATTTCTGCTTAATGATGTCCAGGTAGTGCAAGGTCTAATTGGGTCACTTTTAAATAACTATTCATTCGAACCTTATGTTACAAAACTCAGGCGTATAGACAGGCGACAAATTAAAAGGAAAAACTTATGGGGGCATTCTACTGGAAATAATTGTCCCATTAGAGAAAAAGCTCACTGCAAATCATTCCGGTTGTTCTGATGAATCACCTTTATCCACGTTTTCTTTCAAAACTGGAGTCGTCTTTCCCAGGATGATGCTGAATTGGCTGACCAGAATAAAAGTTATGTAAATCAAACATATGCTATGTCTTTTACAGCCATCCCCAGGCTCATCTCAGTTTGGTTTTAGAATTGGGTTTGGAGAGCTGGGTTGGAAGATTTTGGACCAGTGTACACGAAAGTACTCTCAACCATCACCATATCCCCAGTTGAGGGAAATCAGACTATTAGTGCAATAGTGATCCCATGTCTTCAGTACAGATCCAGAGACTTGTAGAGTCTATGCCAAGGCACACTTAAGCTGTCACATAGCAACAAGTTGTTGTTTTTTTCTTTAATATTGTCAAACAGGTATCATTTGATATTTATATGTTAAAAGATTCCACACTTGTGTAATAGCTTATGTTTATACAAATCTAGTAATTACATAAGACGAAATTCACAGATGTGAGGTTAACTAGCTGAATGGTCCAAGCAACTTTTTGCTAAGGAAAAAACAGCCAAATAAATCTGCTTGTACATAGCATAGTATTTTGAACACACATTTTGAATAGCTAGCTGTGTCGTGGAAGACTCAAATTAAGTATCAAGTCAGTGCTGTTGAGCTATTAGTGGAGCAAGATTTTAAACTAGTACACTGTTGCGGTGAGGCAAAGGCGAGTGAGGATCCAAATGCAGTTCAATCTTTTATTAATCCAAAACAAGAAACAGGCAAACAGACGGGCAGGAAAAACAGGGCAGAACACTGAGCAAACAGGAACATAGACACAAACATTCAACAACGACCAACACCAGGGAAGTGAACAAACAGAGTAGATATAACCAACAGGAACCAATCACCAATCAGAGACAATCAGAGACTAAGACGATACACCTGGGGGGGGGATAGAGTGCAATTAGTGTCCATGGTAACAAATGAGTGGTCGGAGCAAACAATTAACAGCAAGGCAGACAGTAGACAGAAACAGGGCAAAACACAGACAGACTCATTACATACACACATATTCCTTACATGTATCCTTACTGTTTAGCTTTAGCAATAACTTTTAGTTAAATGTTTAGTTAACAGTTGCACATTAATCATGTCAAATGATTTTTCATTCGTTCATTCATTCATTTATCAGTATCCACTATATCCTAGTCATCAGTAGATCCTGAGCCTATCCTGGGAACATTGAGCTCGAGCCAAGAACATTCAAGGCAGTTCATTGCCAATGTACAATGAAAACACATTCATACCCTGAGGCAATTTAGCATATCTTTTTCACCTGCTCACATGCTTTTGACAGGTGGAGACAAAACCGGAGAACCCAGAGGAAACCTGCACTGAATATGAGGAGAATATGCTCAGAAACTCCACACAGACCTTAACCGGAGCGCTGAGCTGTGTTGCGGGAGTGCTCTCAGCCTCAGCTCTGTGCCGTCTCGTTGTTTAGTTAACATCATTTAAAATTTTTAAATAAAATGTTGACCAGAGTGACTTACAGACACCAGAGTTCATTTATTGTTCTTGGTTGGCATCCATCTGGCACTTTTGTCACTTCTGCCTGTGTCCATTGCTGTACAACGTTTCACGCATGACTTGCTCCATCAGGGTCTGCTTGTGAAGATGCTGATCACGTCCAAAGGTGAGCAGCAAGTAAGCAGACATGCTTGTGTGTGTATGTGTGTGTCTGTTTGATAGGGTGCATCCAGAGTTCCTGCCTCAGGGATCCACAAGTAGAGGTTTGTGATCAAAAGAGAAAATACAGATGACAGCAATCAGTTTCCATTGGACCAGCAGAGCAGCTGGAGCATGGCATGCTCTAACCACACTGCTGATAGAGTATTACTGAAACCTGCCTGACTTTGCAAGCACTGATGATTCTGTGGGTTCAGTGAACCTTATGGGAGTTGCTTATGGTGTGAGGGAAGCAGGTGTCAGCTTGATAAACTCACTTTCTCAGACAGTTTACTCCATTTTTTTTACTCAGTTTAATTAGATACGCTTATTATGGACATGGCGTATATGGCTAGAGGGGTGCTGATTTTAGCTGGGAAAGGAAATTTACTCATTTTGCCAATGACATATTTCTGTGCATAGACATTACAAAAGAGCAGTGCTGCAGTGGCCCACTCCCTTTGATTACACTGTAGCTGTCCACATTCTTGTTAAATAAAATGTTAAAGGGGCTGGCCACTTTCCTGATCGATTGTCCAGTCGAATGAACACATGTTTGGATTGACATTTTGCAGTATAGATTTAGAGAAGCAACGTGTTCCTTTGCACTTTTGGATCAGGGAGGGTGGGCTTTACAACTCTCACTTTAAATGCCTGACTACTTGTCATTCTCCAGAATTATTGACACTCTTCAGATAAAGCGTGTAAGCAATAGAAATGAATCAAACTTTTCACTCAGACAATTTACAGAACTAATACGTCATACTTATAAGAACAAAAATGTCTTCATAGGAACTGAACAACAGTGCAGTTTTCAAGCGAAATATTTCCAAATCCTTCCAAGAGGTGTAACTGGAAAGCGTTTGCACCGTTGTCTGGAGATTGCGGTTTCGAACGCAACAGCCAACAATCTACTGTATTGGCAGGATTTGTTCTGCTCTATCAGTGGGAGCCTTGGCAATACTCTTTCTCCCCTGTCAGTCATAGCAGGACTAGCCAACTGTGGGTGTCTGTGACCTCATGTATGTTGAGAAGGGCAGAGAGTACTTTTCTCCAAGTGTATTATGCCACCCTGTTACACAGCATGAGCAGCAGTTTGGAAACAATGCAGATGGCTAGCTTCATGTGCCTCAGATAATTTGCTGGATTTTTCTGTCCCTGGTTGGTAGCTGTCATATCACAGAGGCTGGTCGGTACTGTAGGTATTGCCAGGTGACCAAATTGAGGACAAAATGGTACAGTAAATCTTGATGCACTATCAAGAAACACTGTTGTTGTATTTGATATTTCCTGTTACACTGGGGTATACAGTAACTATGAAGTTGGAAAATCCTTTTTTATTGTCCGCCAACACAAGGAAAACCAAAGAGCTTTCAGCATCAAAGAAACAGAGCTGACCTGTACAGGTTAGGGAATAGGTATAAAAAATAAATAAATAGCACAGTCAGGGCCATGTAAAAGGTGACAGAACGATCATTTCACAGCTACAGTTTATCTGATTCTCAAAATCAAAGGTAAAGACACCACGTCTATAACAAACGCTCTTTCCTGAGATCGGACATTCCTGAAACCATTTCCTAAATATAACACATAAAGCACTATACAAAGGGTTATTAGTTCTATCAATTGAATAATGGTCACTGGCACTAAAATTAAACTGTTTGTTTATGCACGCTAATAGAACTGCATATAAATGACCTGTAAAACACCTGTAAATTGCCCACTGTAAATTATGGAGGTGGAGCAGTGATGCTTTGGGGCTCTTGTGAAGAGTGATTGGTTTGAAAATTCTGTTAAGTACCAGAAAATGTTACCTTTGTGTTAAACGCAGGAACCTAAACATACATCCGATATAAATAGAATTGAACCTAAAATCATGGCCTTTTATCGATCACCCAGGTCTGGAACATGTTGAAGAGAGAAGACCGCATACATAAACCCCTACATGGCTAAGAGCCACCTCCAAGTGCTCAGGCTCAGTGCTGTTCCCATAACCAGGAAGACCTTCATCAAATATTAATTGTGAGGGGGCTGATTTCCAGGTTGGAGCATAGTTCTGTGGAAAATAATGCACTGCTCACAAAAGCATGTGTGGCAAAATTGTTGTATTAAATAAACCTATACAGATTCCTCAGATACACTGCACTTTTTTTCTATTAAAAATACTTTTACTCTTGTAGGACTGACTGACAAAATGCAAGAAATCAGATTATACACAGGAGCAGCTCATCATGTCCACCTTTTTATCCTTGGCCCATTTGTCTTCAAAAGAACCAGTTTTGGAAACTGTTGGACTTCTTAAAGAAGGAGATGGTGTTCCACTAACCACAAGAGACAGAAAACCCTTTCTGCTCAGAGGCACAATTACATGTTCTTACATTATCACTGTGATTTAAGTCTTTACAGGAATATTAGTTTAGATAAAAGTCAAGCATGGACTGAAGTTGACACAGCACCACTGAGGTTTTACAGGACTGATAAATCAGCAGCTAATAGCTTGCTGATGAATCTCCCCAGTGTAGGTAAGAAAATGGCTTTTACTGCCCTTGCCAAAGCTGGTCTTCGTAGAAAGATTATATTAGGAAGATTCATTTCGACGTCAGTGTAGGATTTATCCCTTATGGCCTGGGTATATCAGGACCATGTGCAATCTGACCGCAGATAATGTAACTGAATGCGAATACATTATTTGGAATGAACAGGTAATTCATTCTAAACAGATACAAAAAGATAGCTCAGGCGATCGCGTTAAGATTACATGGGAAGCCCAGCCTCCCATAAAATTTCATTTAAATATGCCAATGAAATGTTTTCTCTATTAAATGTAGGAATGTGTCTACATTATTCCTCACACTTGATGAAATTTTGTAATTTAGCAAGGCAAATTATCAAGTATCTCGCTGCAGCATCGTGATCTGTACGTTCTTTTAAAACAAAGTACTCTGGGTGTCACGACGAGACAAAGGCGAGTGAGGATCCAAGTGCAGTTTAGACTTTTAATAGACCAAGACAAGAAACAGGCAAACAAACGGGCAGGCAAAACAGGGCAGAATACTGAGCACACAGGAAACGGGAACATCAACATACAACAACGACCAACACCAGGGACGTGAACAAACAGGGTAGATATAGCAAGCAGGAACCAATCACCAAGCAGAGACAATCAGTGACTATAACATGATATACCTGGGGGGGAGATAGAGTGCAATTAGTGTCCATGGTAGCCAATGAGTGGGCGGAGCAAACAATTAACAGCACAGCAGACAGAAACAGGGCAAAACATAGACAGACTCATTACACTGTGAGGTTTAATGGGAGGTTTTCTGGGTCCCTTTAGAATTCACAGATCATGCTGATGGTGCTAGCATTTTTTTTGTATAGGATTTTTTTTTTAGTTTGGTTGTTTTTTGGGGCACAGGGTGAGGTTCGTATTTTAAAAAAATACATACTGTAAAATAAATGAAGCAAACAAGCATTTGACTTTAGGTTACACCCAGTTTTCTTCTGGACACAGATATTTGGAGCACTAAACAGATACAAATGCACTGGCATCACATTCTAACCCTAATGCAGGCAAATCCTTAAGAAGCTGCCCTCAAGTTTATGTATTATATTATCATTATGTAATCATTTTTTAACTGTTAAGACGTAACAAAAAGAAAGAAACAGTGCCATAAAACTACAAAAAGAATAAGTAGAGATACAGAGGAGGAGAGGTTGAGGTCGCACAAAGAAATTAGAGAAAATGAAAGAAATTTCTTTTTTTCCCTGTCTCTAGAAATGGAGACAGTAAATACCCATCCTGTCCTCAGAGATTTCCTCCTGACCAGAGACACCACAATGGAGACCCTGATGAGGAGCACATGCAATTACTCTCTCTTAATAAAATCTCAAAGTTCCAATTATACCCAGGCACAATGGCCACTGCACTTGTCTGCTGATTGAGTTCATACTCCGTGGGACTTCTAATAGTGTTCCTCCCCCTCCCCTGTAAAATGCTGCATGGGTTTCCATCCCTCAGCCCTATTCATGCTGCTTCTTCCACTTTTTTTTTGGATTCATTAGCTTCTCACAATGGTCCATCATCCCTAGTCAATCCAATTGATATGAATCATCTTAAAACTGTTATTTTACAGCTCTTTGAGCTATTAGATGACGCATCAGTTTACGCCAGTGTCAAGGCTATCAACATGATGCCAACTCTATATGATATTCCAGATGATAAATAATGATTGCATTTCATTGAATCCTAATACAGCTTTGACTCTATAGCTTTTTTTTGGCATTTCTGTAATATGGCAAATTCCCACCCCATGATGAGCACAACAGATATCTTGTCCACGCTGCCATAACCTCTCCTCTTAATTAATGCTACTTTCTTTTACTGGCATTCCTTTATTCATCGTCAGTAACCACTTCATACAGGCTAGGATTGTGGTGAACCTGGACACACCCTGGATTAGGCGACAGTCTGCCTCAGGGACCCATGCACAAACATTCCCATCTAGGGACAATTTAAACACACCAGTTCTCCTACTGGCATGTTTTTGGCCAGTGGGAGGAAACCGAAACGCCTGAACAGAGCTGGTCTATGTTTAGAGAGTGTATTTAAGTGAGCAGTAGAGTTGTAACACAAAGCTACTATCTATATCTTCATATGTTTAGTCCTACAGATATTCATATCTGTATATGGTATTATACCTGATGAGGGTGTGACCTAAACGGAATGTTTTTTGTTTGTTTGCTTTATTTTTAAGAGATGTGCATGGGGATTATTTTTGATCTGCAGTTGTAGCTTTTGTTTGTACTTGCTCATGATGTTTTCTAAGCAATTTAGTTGATTCATTTCTCAAAATATAAACAAACTTGTAGCCTAAGTTAAAGGTGGGGTCTCCGTTGTTTGAAAGCCAATGTTGACATTTGAAATCACCAAAAGGGGTCCCACCCCTGTATTGATAGTGAACATAATGATTCATAATGAACATTGTGAATGAGTTAATAAGTATATCAGTAGATAAATAACAATGGTCTTTCTTTGTAACAACAGCTTCATATCTGACCGCTCAATCGTGCCAGCAAGCTTCATAATCTGATCACTCACCTGCATAATAGTGTACCTCTTATCTGTATTTGTATCTGCTTAGAACACATTATCTTTTGATTCCGAATAATGTATTTGTATTAGCTTACATCCCTAGTGTGAGGAACTGTCTGCCAATATTTAAATGCTCAGTGTGTTTCTGGGAAGGACATACTGTCTGTCAGCTGAAGATCTATTTGATGATCTATTTATTTTACATTGTATGATCTTTTTGTGCACTATTCTTTTCTCTTTCCATTTTTAAACTCATTCAAAGCTCCAGTCCTCTGCAGTAATGAACACAACATCGGGGTCTACACCATTGTGGCTTGTGTTTCAAAGTGCATGTATACATGAGTGAAAGGATGCACAGGAAGTTTATTAGAACTGCTCTTTTCTGTAGCTCTCACCTTATGCACTATGCCAGTATGTCAGAACATTAATTTCATCCTACACCTCTGCGTATCCTACAGAACAGGAAGTACACGTCACCACTGCCTACAGAGTAAGGATTAGTATCTGAAAAGTATTGTTAATTAAGTGGTGGAAGGCGCTAAGGTCAGTTGTGTGCTGTTTTCTCTCTGTGCATTGTCGAGAACAGTATATCTATTTAAGCTTCTCCAAGGTGCCAGGGAGCTGTTCATCACTGGTGTCAGCAATCTAATGTAGGTCAGAGGCAATTCGCTCAAATACCCCCCTCCGCAGACACACATACAAACACACACACAGACACACAGATATATACACATGCTCGTTGAGCTTGCTGTCTGCTGATTATGTCAGATTAATTTCATATGGACCATTGAATGTGTCTTCCTTTGATGTACTTTGGCTCCAGATATTTTTTTGCCTCCTCATACTTGTCTTGCGCTGGCGTAAGTGAGCAGTGATAGCACGATAAGCGCCACAGTATATCTCCTCTTGACAAATCCATTGATGTCCCTGCGTCTCATCATTCTGCTGGAATGAGAGCCAGAGCCCGAAGATTCCACACGTGACAGGAGCAGATGAGTTGCCCTCACAATGCCAAAGTAAAGGCTGACACAAGTGGTAGAGAAAAAAAAAAACACAATGTGAAAGATTGGAAGAGAAAAAGAGAAGAAGGGCGGGAGAGAAAGCATCTCACTGATGACTACAGGGTTGTCTACAAGCTGGCACCCATCAGTAATCTGTCTGTGACACCTTCCTGCTGTCATGCACACAAAGCACAGTCTACATCGTACACCATACTATCCCCATGCACAGACACACTAACATGCTTAGCAGTGCCAAGCCCCATATTCTCTTGGGCTTGCTGTAGTTTGACAACTGGCAGCTTTGAAGAGTTTATACTGAATATGATGAGCTCAGGAGGATGTTTATGTGCTGTCACCAATGAGCAATGGAAGAATTTGTAATTCGCCTTCTGCTCTGTAAAAGAGAATTAGCCCAACAAATGATCAGAAGTGATGGAGTCCTGAGCGATTCCATGTGTCATCCTTCCTATTCTTTACGGTTTCCATTTCCCCCACCGACACGTTACAAGGTTCCAAAGCTCAAGGAACCGTGGAAGAACCATAGTGTGTCTCATTCTTGGCCCCGAAGAAAGGTCCAGTGATGGGTATTCCTGTTCTGCCTTACTGTTAGACTTTCCGCTGAAGAGAGACCCACATGGATGAACGGCGCTGATTGATGAGCTCGGTATTGATCACAACATGTGTGGGGGCTAAAAAGAGAGATGTGCTGTACGGGCAGTGTGGTTTAATGGAGAGAAGCTCAGCGTAGTCTGCCTCCTTTGATCTGCTGAGGATTATTGTGGCTGGCTGGGTATGCAGGCAGTGAGACTCTGAGCCGGTAGACAGTTCGTCCAGCCAACGTGAGCAGAATGCGCAAGGCGGCTGGCAGTCTTGTAGAGTGTGACTCGCTGTCTTACTCAACTATGGCTCATTCGTAGCAGCATGTTGTCCCTCATTTTAATCAATGTCAGTGTAAGTGCTGATGTAAGATCAGTTTCATCTGCATTCATTTACTCTGTCTCAGACCTTTGCCCATCACAAAGAGCAAAAGAACAGTTATAGCAATGTTCAGTTTGTGTGAAATAATCGTCTCTCTGTAGGAAACCTTAAAGGTGTTATTATCAAACAGCTGATTTTTACAGACATCAGAATCATAAAAGCATAATCCCTTTAGGAAGAAAGAACTTCACTCTAAAACACATGAAATATGTTTATATTACTGTGATAATGTATTGATTGGTGAGCTATTTCTGTTATTCTGTCAGCTCCTGAAATCAAACCAACAAGCGGTTTGTTTCTGACTCAGCATTTTGATTGACTCTTAGTTTTCCGATCTGTTTGAGCTGGAGAAAGGGATGGACAGATTAAAGTGCTATTGCATGGTGTCTTCAGGTAGAGATGAACGGCATTGACTGTAATGTTAACCAAAATGAATAGAGAAGTTCAAACAAAAAATTCTTTTATACAAATTAAGTATTGGACACCACTGAAGATCACGGTATAAATGGATTAAAATGCAAAATTGTTTTCAATGGATTTTTGCTTTTTCTCATCCAGTGAAACCTTTTATTTCTAAGTTTGTATGATATTAATCTGTGGGTGTTGACAGTTGTGATGTGTACCCTGCTAATGTGCTGTCCTGGAAAAAGGTACTAATTGGCTTATTCTTTAGGTATCTACATGGTGTAGTGGATGCAAATATCCGTCTATTAATGAAATTTTACATACACTATTAAAACTGCCTCTATCCCATGTGCATCTCGAACCCCAGATCTCAGACCTGTAATATTGTTCGTTTACAAATGAGCTCCTTCCAGCTATTGTTTCCCCTCCTGAAGGGCAAACAGTCCTGAAACTTTTGTTGTATTTCAGGATTAATTAAGCCGTTTAAACAGGCAGCCAGCACTTCATTTCTACTCTCTGCATTCCCCACAAACACCTCTGGACGTGCTCTATATTCCAAGCATGGGCAGATGCTGAAGAGCATTTCAAACAGCGCGCTGGCGTGGGCTGAGTGCACTATCTCCCCAGTCCCGCCTCTTTTGCTGATTAATATCCTGTAGCATCCTGCCAAGCCTCTTGCCTTCATCTTTGTTTGTGAGCTCCTGTCTCAGATTCCAAAATAATGTTGTAATTGTCAGCTCTCGCTGCTGCATTGATTAGTTAGATCTTTACCACATCAAAAGCAACACCACAGCAGAATAAAAAGCACATGTGATGTTTACAGCAGTATCTCTTCTTTGTGAGATGGGGGGTGGGAAATGTGTAAATCAATGAGATTGTGATTTGATATTCAGGTCAAATTCTGAGCTGGGAGGTTGAAGGAAGTTGGTACAAACAGTGTAATAAAAGTTAAGGGTTCTTTCTCAGTAATTAGGCCTAACCCAGATGTTGAAAGAAAACATTTGGACAGTGGGTACATGGAGAAGCTTTGATAACATCCCAGCTGCTTCATAAAAGTTTCACACGCTAAAAAAGTAATTGATTTTTTCACAAGTTGGCAGATCTGCTTCCTTCACTGCGTTGTCTCTTTGGCAACCAGGCACTGATGTCGTCTACTGGCACTTTCATGATCTACTCTATCAAATATTCCCTACTTTTTTATAAGCCTTCGCTATTTCACCTCGGCGGAATGTAATCCTTCAGGTTCAAAGTTTGTCTCTGCCACCCGGATAAGGTAATATTCAGAATGATAATAGTTAGATACAAATCCTGGGTTGAAAGGAATGGCACATTAGAGAAAAAGATCTGTGGATTTAGGTGCAATCTGATTTATTTGCAGCACACCAGACACGGTGAGATAGTCACTCTAGGTGATGAAGCGGAACAGCAGGTTTGCGCTCCTTGTGGTGCCAGCACAAATGAGTAGTGGCATGTGATCTGCGCTACAACAGCTTGTAGGACGACACAGACTCTCTGATCTTCTCTCCTGCTTGATTTAGGGGGCACACTGCAGATTTGAATAGCTTTCACAAAAGAGGCTTTTGTAAAGCACCTGTGTAAAAGCCGAGTCAGGGGAGCAGAAGGGATTGAAAGCCGAGCTACGAACAAAGCCACAACGACTTGGAGGAGAAAACACACCCGGGAGCAAAAACTCTCCAGGAGCGGCAGGAAGGGCGATATACTGTATAGAGAGGGAGCACTAGAGCTGAAGCCTCTGAGCTGAGCGTGATCAACTGTGCACACCGCTCACGTTCAATACACATATCATGCATGCATTCTTGCAAAATCTTTTGAAATATTCAGGATGATTTTTTTCTTGCCGTTTAAATATTGCCTCCACGGTGGGAATGAAATTATAGATTTTTTTTAATCTTCAAGCTGTGTAGCTCTCATCCGGCTCAGGAAGACAGCTTTGGGTTCAGGTTGACAGCACTCTCCTCTTTTCTCTCATCATAAAGCAGTTTTCATCGTGTGGAGAATATGGCTTGTAAAATGGCATCCTCCCCACAAACCCTGAGAGGTAGCCCAAAGAAATTCTGTCTGCTGACAGGTGTGACATTGGTGTACTCTCTCGCTCTCTCTCTCTCTTGCTCTCTCTCTCTCTCTCTCTCTCTCTCTCTCTCTCTTGTTGTCTCTCTCTCTCTCTCTCTCGCTCTCTCTCTATCTCTCTCTCTCTCTCACACACACACACTCACACACACACAAAATCTCTTGTACAGTCTCACTTTCAGGCTCAAGAGGCTTCTACCACCTCCTCATCTCATCTTGGCCTTGAGCTTGTCATGTTGTGAGAAAAGTAAAGCCAACAGCTCAAGGCACATGAAGTGTTTACCTTTCGTTTCTGTGTTTCCCATAAAAGTTTTTTTTCATAGACTCTTCAAGATACAAAGGTATTGGAGAGATTCAGATTGTTTTTCCTATACCCAGGCTCATTAGCATGACGGAATCCTTTATTGCCCTATAGCTTAGAATTGATAAAACTGTTAGAGTGGATGTGTGGTAAGTATTTGTGAGGTTTATTGATTTTGTTTCAATACCTGGCAGCTTGTCGTTCTCCTCACAGCTTGTGACCCGAGTTAGCTCAGCTATTCCAAGACTACAGCTCAATATGTCGGTATGTTGGGCAAAGGCGGTCAGTATTCCTACCACGTCTTGGCAGTGATTAAGTGTGCTTTGCATACTGCCACAGTGTCTCTCTTTACCTATTATCCCTGAACTCACAGAGACCATTTAAACCCATGTCTCGTCCTTTTGCTTGGAGAGAAGTTGCTGTATTTTTCAATGGTCTGCTCTCTGTTTCTTCCTGGCCTTGTGTGGTCTGTTGGCATGTTGCATCTACATGTGTTTTTGTGCAAGTTGTGTCAAGGCATCACAGTCATGACCCTGCACACTTCGTCTTTACATGGATATTGCGTCGTCTGTGTCTCTGTGGGCACCTGGGTGTGTGTGTGTCAGAGAATGAGAGAGAGCGAGAGAGAGAGAGAGAGAGAGAGAGAGAGAGAGAGAGAGAGAGAGAGAGAGAGAAGCAAGGCAAGGAGAGCTGCTGAATGTTTAAAGACTATGATGTCTAACTCCCTGTGCTTAGCAGCAGCTCCAGCAAAGTCCACTAGCTGTAGATATTTCAATTAAGTCTTCCTCAGGGGAGATTGGGTAAGAGCACAGCAGATTGTACACACCGCTGCCCTGCCACTACCACTACCAGCCCCCACCCACCACCCCCACCCCCTTTCCTCATCTACTCCTCTGTTGTCTCTGAACAACAAAGGCTATTTTCAGACAATCCAACCTACAGAGGGCTGAGAAAGTAGGCCTCGACAATAGCTGTAAGAGCATTCATGACTTTTTAATCGGTGGCTGCGAAGAATCAAATCTTTCACCCCTCCATCAAAAGCACTGAGGCGTATGGAGGGAAGGAGATGATGTCTGGGTAAGAAAGGAAGAAGGATCAATGATGAGGTGATGAAAAAAGGCAGAAATGCTCTTAGAATAAAAATAGAGTAGAAAATAACCTGTAAGGTTATTTCTCCTTCTCTCATAACATTAGTGATATACTGTAATATATTTATTTGTAAGAGACAATATTAAGCAGTAGCCATATTGTTGTAGAGTTGCCGCTATAGAGAATATATACACTTAAAAAACGGGCCAGTTTCGGGGTGAGTTTAGAATAAACAGTCATTTTTTTCACTATAGATAACCCCTTGTTAATAAATCTTACATCGCATTCCATCATCAAGCATTATCTAACATTCCCTTTCCTAAAGCTTCACTTTATCCCTCTTCAGGTCTAGTCTTCACTAATCTTAATGATAATATGAGCTGTTACTTCTTAAAATGATGTTTAACGTTGAACATAACAATACAATCGCAAATTCAGCTATTCTATATATTACTTTATGACATGTGACAGGAGGTTCTGCCTGAGTAAGTACACTGCAGGGACTAAATTGATCGACATGGCACTACGGATTGCTGCATCTCGGCTGGAATATGTTCAACTCTATTGTTAAAATGACCATATTGCACTACTGCTTGTATCAGCTTTGTTGCTTGCGCAATGTTTGTGCGTTTTTTCTGTCTGTTTATTTAGCCACTTGGTGTTGAAATTGTGTTTTGTCTGGAAATGGAAACGGTCTTTGTAGTTTTATAGCTGAGCTTCTTCCCGTACTTCTGGTATGCCGCATGTGTAAATACATGCAGGCTTTGGAATTATAATTTCTCTCCTGGCTCACCCCGGTAGGGAGGAAGGGGTTAATAGTTCTGTGAGTACTGTATGTGCCCATGATTCTTGATCTTGACAGGAGACAGGATTGGAACCCAATATGGTCTTCTGCTATTGAACCCCGTCCACCAAGTTTGAGGTTTTTTTTAAATGCTGAGATGCTTTTCAGTGCACCATGGTTGAAAAGAAAGATTACTATATTTAGTTACTATATCCTTTCTGGTAGCTTGACCCAATCTTGCCATTTTCCTCTGACCTCTCTCATCAATATTAAAAACACTTTTTCTGAAATCCACAAACCAGCCCATCCAACACCAGTGTCAAAATCTCTAGGATCTCTGGGATCATACTGTACATATTCTTCACTCTGATGTTTGATGTAAATATTACTTGAATCTCTTGACCTGTATCTGTATGATTCTTTTTTTGTGCTGCTGTCATATGATTGGCTGATGAGGTAACAGATGTTCAGGTGTTCCTCATGAAGTAGACAGTGAGAGTGTTTATCATGGTATGATATTGTCTTTTAAATACAGTTTAGTCTTTTATTAAAATGGTAAGTACTCATGAATTGAAGCCTTTATTTTGTCACGTGTGAAAATCACAGTGAAATTCTTTCTTTGCATAGCCAATCTTTGGAGGTTGAGGCCAAAGCGCAGGGTCGGCCTTGATACAGCAAAGGTTAAGGGCTTTGCTCCAGGGCCCAACAGAGGCAACTTGAAGTTAGAGTCTTAACCACTTGAGCCAGTGGCTAATGATAATATAATATTATATTTCTACATCATTAGTGCTTATGCAAATTACAGCTAGCAAGCAAACCTCACTAAAAATGAGAAAGAGCAATGACAAGCACCTTCAGCACTATTTGTGAATGAAAATCATCTCCTTTCACATCACAGTATTTTTAATGATTTGCAGACATTGTGGGTAGGGACATAGACTTTTTTAGATCTGGCACCGAGTGTTGTTTACAGTGATAATTTAAGCTAATGATCTTACTTGCTAAGATGGCATGAAGGCACAGTGGGTAATGTTGCTCCAGAGTCATTGGTGTGATCCTGAGCTCATGTTAAAGATTGTAAATTTCTCATTGTCTCCTCATGTCTGTGTGGCTTTGTCCTAAGTCTGGGTCCTAAAGCTTCCTCCCAACTCCCAACATTATCCCAGTTGGTGATTTGCCACTAGATGTGGAAATGTGTGTATGGTGTTCAACAACAGACTCCCATATCCTACACATGGTGTTCCCAGGATCCACTGTGACATGAACAGGATCCTCTGTGGTTACTTGGTAACTGAAGATGAATCTGACTGCCCTTTAGTGCACTTACAGCTCAGGATTACACAGTAATCAACATTCCCCATCAATACAAATACATTTTGACAACATTTTTATCTTCATAACTCTCTGATAAATTTGATTACTAACAGATCTGTGGCAGCAGTCACTGAAATAGAGACAGTTGTTTTCAGGTGAATTGTTTATCACAAAGTAATAAGTGTGCAAATTATAGAAAATCACCTTCCCTTGTTGTTTCCATTTTTTTTCTGTGATAAATGATTATGTCTAATTAGTTGTTTATTATGTGTTTCATAACGGTGAAAGCATATAGGCAATATACATTTAGTCAATTTATATGATAATTACAGCCACTACACTGGAGGAAACCACATATCACGCTGTACTACTGAGCGTCTTTACATCGCAAGGTGCTGATTTATGACTGTTGGTTGGCCTGTTGGACTGTTTGTGAAGAAATGTGTGAAATCCAGTACCATCATGTTCCCTAGACAATACCAAATTCATTTCTTTTCATCAAAACAAATGGAAATTCAGATGCAATACTGTTGCAAGTGCATCGCTAATGTTCAACTCTCATCAAAATCTAATCCAGTCTCTCTCTCTCTCTCTCTCTCTCTCTCTCTCTCTCTCTCTCTCTCTCTCTCTTTCTATCCGTCTGTCTCCCTCTGAACAAATAGCCTTTTTGCAGCATGTACAGCATTTTTTTCTGGAAAAAAAATAATGTACCTTTTTCTTGGAAATTGTAAAAAATAATTATGGTACATTATAAATGATAGCACTTAAGGATTTTTTTAAAAACTTAACCTTTAATTATATGCTTATATTATTATGCTTCATACTACTTGACAAGGTATTGTTGCATGCTAAAAGTAAAAAGATGCACCAATGTTGGCTCCATGTTAGTGACAGGAAGTGGGACAGTTCAGTGCCTCTTTTCATGGGAGAGTTGTTTAAAAAAAAAATGAAATCCATAACTCATCCATAACAGTGCATAGAAGAATTAGCTTCTATGATAGTTTAACTTCAAGCATTGAAACAATACTCCAGGTCCTGGAGTTCGAGTAAGGTAAGAACCTCTGGTGTAATTATGGAGAAGTCTGAAAGAGAAAGAAATGGTGGGAGACATTTAGTTCTGAGGATTAGTCATTTTTCTACATGACAGGTCGCTCTTTAATTGTCTGTCTCAAATGAGAGGAAGTGTTAAGATGTTCTTCCAGGTCGTGGAACCTGGAAATGTTTCATCCTGGAAGACAATTGAGAAAGTGGACTCAGGGCCAGAGGACACAGAGCTGGTGACAGTGACAAGGTAAACTCTGTCCATGCCAAGAAAGGCTGTAAATGATGTGCTCCTAGAAAATAAAGGAGCATGTACAGTAGCAGGTCGCAGGTGTTGAGGGACAAACACAAGGCTGCAGACTTTAAAACAGATGTCCGGCTTTTTCACTAGATTCACAAGAAAGAGCGATACGCCAAGAAATGTCTTTGGGTTTAGTCCGTGTCTGACCTTTTGGTTTTAATTATGTATAGAGACATTTAAAACAGATATCTATTTAGGAATAAAAATCGTATCTAACAGTAGCAGACGAAGAGTCTCTGATAAATTATGTAGAGCTCAGACAGCTAAAAAGTGCGAAATGTTGTTAACATACCACAGAGACTTTCTGTGTCAGGGCTTATGAGGCAAAAGTCCATGTGAGATTATATCGTGGGTGGACAATTCAGTGGTGCTTAGAAGATTCAGATTTAGCAGGTGTAAATAATAGTTAGACAGTAGACCTTTATTTCCTTTCGTCTCATCAGAAAAATAAAATCCTGTATTGATTTTTTTTTAAAGCTTTTATTTAATCTGTTTCTTTTTAAAAGCGGTGTAACTATACACAAAATTCTGATTCAGTATGATGCAGTGATATTTTGTTACCTATACATTGCATTCGCAATGGCTTTCCAGTATTAAAATATTCAGCATTATTAAAGTACAATAATTAAAAGTTTATGATGACACAGTATCTGTGTGATCCAGCCAGACTCTAAGCAGCATGTCATTAAGCAAAAATAAGCATCTTTTTTTTCTTCTTCTAGTATCTAGTTGTAAAAGTCATGTAGCTTACATTTTTTAAAAGGTTTAAAAAGAAATCTGGGGTTTTCCATATTGCAAATATAAACTTTGATTTCTTTAAGTGTGTGTGTCTGTGCCTGTGTGTGTGTGTGTGTGTGTGTGTGTGTGTGTGTGTGTGTGTGTGTGTGTCTGTGCCTGTGTGTGTGTGTGTCTGTGTGTGTCTGTGTGTTTTGGTTTATGAAAAGTAGCTTGATTATGTTTTTAAGCCTCCCCTGATTTGAGATATAGTTGAATCTATTTACAGAGGAAGTGTTGGCTTGATTAAGTTTAAATGTTTTTTACGTCTCACACGATGACTAATGACTAATGTACAACAAAGAGCCTGCTTTACTATGCAGTCTGTTGAAATTATTATCCAAAAATGTATCGAACGGAGAGCTTTATATCGAGCCATATGTTATGATCTACAATACTGTTACGGCTCTAATGTTTGCACGTAGTTGCACTTGCTTCCAGTTTCATGGTGGAGTAAACACTCCTAGTGCACTATTCACCATCACCACCTGCTGCACTACACACATCAACCAACAATGCATGTTTACTCATCTATTGAATATCGACCGCTTCGTTGTTTTCTTGATGCATATTTGGTACAATGATTTAAATGGACGTTTTAATGGGTCGTTTGTTAGCTGTTGCACACTGTATTCTGTTAGTCTACTGTTTAATATCGGAAGTCATAATAGCTTTGGCATCATGTAGATATTTACACATAATTTGGAAAATTTCCTGATTATTAATAGACGAACAAGGCATCAATCTCAAGCTTGATGCTGACGGAATAAGAACTTTTTATGCAGTGCAAATCTATCAGATAACACGTGCTATCAGCATGAACAATATGTCTACCAGGAATACATCCATACCTAGGAAGAGCATTAATACATTGCACTAGATTATCCTTACATTTAATGTGGGCTATTATTATGATTGTATACATATTTACTGCACAGGGTTTCTTTATAGTGTATAGAAACTTACACAATTGAGACAGTGAGCTCTTGAATTACTGTCTTCTGAAGCCTTACTTCCTTTGTCTGCTAAGAGGAACAAATCTTTAGGTTTCTAATGGCTCACTAATACATGCACATACTCAAGAGAAACAATTTTCCAGCCCCCCCTCAGATTAATGATGTGATTTATTCTCTCAGGGAGATCAGGTCTAGCAGGAGTATTCATATATTCCATATAATGAAAGCCTATTACTTAGTGTCTGAAAGATGTCTTTAAGTGATTTTAATCAAATTCTCTACTTAGGCTTTTTCAAACTACCGCCTCTGTGATTATCACACCAGCATTAAAGTCTCGTAATGGGTTTCATGTAAATATATTAATTTGTTATTTTTCTCTACCACTTCATCTTTCTGAATATTGCAGATTGTAGAGATTATCTAGGGGATTAGAACAGACAGAAATAAATAAATAAATAAATAAATAAATAAAGCCTTATGATGCATGTTTATCCAGATCTGAATTTGGGTCTCACATATTGAAAATAAAAGCCTGAAAAATGTAGACCCTGCCAACCTCCATCTGGCGTTCTGTTGGCCAGCCGTTTACTGATAATCGTTTCTAAAAGTGCAGGACTAACAGACGTTTTATGCTGCAAATCGCAAATTCCCAGCGTAGATTGGCAAGTGCCATTAATCCCAAATCACTCGGGCTACACACTTGCGCCAAGAGCATTATACTCTTTGTTAGCAGCACGGTGACGTTATTACTAGTTTCAGCAACTTCAATATATTTCCAAAAAACAATTTTAGTTGATATTAGCTACTTGCATGCACTCACTATAGCTCCATGATATGATCTAACAGCTTATCAGCTACCAGCAGCGTGTCTCCATCTCCATGAATAAGGCCTAAACATCACAGAGTGTGTTGTTATAGGACAAGACACAATAATGGGCTGGTAAGATGCTATCTTGAGGTTGATTGTTTTCTAATAAAAGTACACCCCAAAGGCTAGTCTTTCTTTGATACCACAACATTTTACATTATTCAAAGGTCAACAGATCTTTCTTTTTATTTGACGATTTGGTAAGTAATGTTTAATGCTGTGGAATGTTTGCAAAGCACATTAGTCTCTTTTATCATTTAAATAAACTTGTATGTAGTTGTTTCCTCAACGTAGGTGACACTATAAATCACAAACATCTCCATCTTGAAGAATTTGCCATGTAGGAAAACATAAGTTGAGCTTTTAACTGTTACGAAGTGTTTAAAAATGGTAAAAAATAAAGAATACTTACAGAAAAAATACTTCATCAAACTGACAATTGTGATCCCTTTACATAGAGAAACTGCGGGCCCTTGCGTAGGTTGTTACTACAGAAAGAATAAAGTAATCTACAAGGTACTGTAAACCTCGCAGCCCTATTATGAGTCCTATTATTGGAGTTTCTCCTACATAAATGTAATTTCTTAAACACCCTCAGACCAATCAGAATCAAACATTAAACAGCAATGTGGTAGGTGTGTGTAAGTGTTTTTTATTGTCTACATTTACAATTTTCAAATGCAGCAGTAAAAGGATTTATTCTTGGACCAAGAGTAAATGAATAAAATGTCAATTGTGCAAAAAGAAGCTGAAAGTTTTTTTTTTTAAGTTATATAACTTAAACAATAACCCCACACACAATATAACAATACAGCAAAAGTGCTGTGTGTGTAATTTCTCCTCCCCCCCTCTTTCCCCCTCTTTTTAAGTGCACCTGAATATTTATAACATGTCAAAAAAAAAAAGAGCTAACCTTGATATTACAACATAAGTTCACGCTCATGTTGCACATTTCCAGCCACTGCTTCCGATACGCTTGCATATAAACTGGATTTGTCAAAGGAAGGCTGCAGATTCGTCTCCTGGGTGGGAAAGTTGTTCCAATCTGCTCAAGGTACTTATTCTCCCTATTTCTATAACTGAGTAAAGAGGGTGGAGTACAAAAAACACCTCTTCCAAACTCGGAAACGCAACAAACAAACACATAGCAACCCAGCTGCCGGAGCTTGAAAGAAATAGAAGAACAAAATTGGAGTAGCCAACTATTGCCCAGAAGCAATGAGTGTTGTGTTTTTCAGCACAACATGACAAGACTTCGTAATGTTGTTTGAATGGCTATTGATTTGTGAGGGCTTGGATTGTCGGCAGGTGATAGCTTCATCAGAATGGCAGAAGTGATGCTCTGTGTTTTCTGTATTCACTGGCTGGCCAGCCGGTGATGGCATTAAATAGGCTGATTTCTAAAAGGAACTAATCAGCAATGATGTCCTTATTACCGATAATTAATGGTGGCAGCAGAACAAAACATCGACCCTTGTTTTGTATGTCTTCCATTTGTGACAATGTAAGACATTGGCAATAGGAAGGGGTTTATAACCTTTTAAAAGCGTTAGCTTTTGGTCAACCGAGTTCTTTTTATATCCCTTTTGAATAAGAGCAGGAGAGATTTTTCACACTCTTAATATAACACTCACAAGAAAACGAAAAAGGCAACTTCATTCTATAATTCTTATAATGTGCATAATGTGCTAATCCACATCGGCTTTCTCCTTCGTGCACTGTCCTTTTCCAAGTCTACAAGAAACCGCTTACATATTTAGTCTATTTTTAAAGGCGTGGTCAGTCTTGCTCCAGCTACCAAATTCCAGGAAGTTTGTCTTTCTCAGTGCCATGCTAACCACAGTGTGTCCACTCAGACTGCCTCAGTTCTGCTGACTACAAGGGTTACTTGTGGTTGTTCCTTCTTGGCAAGGCCGTCGTCGTCTAAATTTGCGTGTCCACCCATGGAATAATTAGTACTCCCAAACAGTCTCTCCACTCTTTTGTTTTGAAGCCATGGCTCTTAGCAACCACTGCAAAAATATCACATAATTGAGAGTCTGAATGAGATTCACGGCAAAGTCATCTTAATTAAGCTGAGGGAATGATGCTGGTACAATAATGCCAGGCTTTATGTATGGCTGCAATATTTTTTTTTCTCCTTCTATCTGCTTCTTTCTCCTTTTAAACAGCATTGCTCTTGCTGTCCAAACACTGGTGAGGATGGTAAGGGTTGGCCCACCATGTGCTGATGCATGGCTTTAGGGTCAGGAGGCGTTGATGAGACATTTATGGAAGCTATGGCTGGACAGGGACTGGAGCCAACAAGTGCTTTGGGAGTGGGAGGGAGTCCCAAGGCACCGATAATTACACTATCTCTGTGCACCAGCAACTCTGTTAGGAAGAATGATGGGAGAAAATGGTGGTCAAAAGGTCTGCTGGAAGTGTGTGCACAAAATGAAGTGCTGGGACATATTGTAATTTGCCAGCTCACCACCCAACACAGGCCTGGACAGGAAACCACCATTTATGCAACTGATTGTTTCGTCTCTGGGATCAAAGTGATTTTTTTTTCCGCCATACCATCCAACCAGTCATGTACCTCAATCAGACTCTCGAGATTGCTTCATGGCCGGCTTGCTGTGTTTCCATAGACTGCTGCTGTACATATTGTGATCACTGGTTCTTTTGGATGTTTTTTATTTTTTTATTTTTTTAGAACTAGGGTTTAGTGACTGTTCTGTTGATTGTGGCCAGATTTTAGGAGACACTTTTTCTCATTAGCCTGTGCTTTTTATGAGCCTGTCTGGTCAAAATCTAGATGACTGGTTACTGTTTTGGCCGACAGTATAATAAGATACAAAAGATTTTTTTCTTTCTGTACAGACCTCATCCCAGAACCTTTTATTGCCTATGCATTACTTTTGTACACGTTGGTCATAATATTTAATGTTCCTTTTGAATGTATTGTGCAACCTATTATTCATCTTTTTAGCTGTCAGATAATGAAACACCCATTGTAGTACTGACAGCTTGGGCACTATACTTTTTTTTATTTTTTTTTTATGCAGTCCTTTTTTTTTTTTTTTTTTTTTTTTTTTAATTATTTATTTATTTTCAAATACTTTTAATCATGGGGAACCTGAAGCATAACTCAGGAATACTGGGAATTTTTCAGTAATAGAAGAGGGCAGGGCACCATTTACACACTCATTTGTACCTAAGGGAAATGTAGTGCTTCTAATCCACCTACAGGCATGTACCAGCATTTGAAGTGGGAGGAAAATGCAGAACCCAGAGGAACCACACACATGCACATGGAGAACATGTGAAATTCCATACAGGCCCAAGCTCAGACTCAAACAGAACTCTGGAGCTGAGGGTAACAATGCTAACCACTGGTGCAACATTAACTTCCTAAAAGAAAACATAAATTTTACACAGCTTATAATTGGGATGGTAAATTTTCTTTTTATTAGCATAGTTCTCTGTGAAAGTTCACTCTAGCTTGACCGATGAGCTCTGGGCAGTGTGGGAAGGTAATTCTGAAAATAGCATTGAGCGTGAGTGAGAGAGAGAGAATTGAAATTGAAATTGAAATCTACCTTTATTAGGATAATTTATTCACAAATGTAGGTAGAAACAATTGAACAAAGTTCATTAAAACTCATGTTATGTTAAAAAATCAGCATAAAGCCATAATTTTCATTAACTGTACATAATACATCATTTAAGCACATAAACGTTTGTAAACATCCCATCAACTTATAATATGCATACTCCACCCTCAATTGAGCAGCCACAAAGCCCCAAGATCGTAGAACTACACTTCTGCATCCTGCTATGCTAATTTGTTCTTCCTGGTTTTCCAGATGGCAAATTTATAGCACCAGATAAAACATACATAAAAACAAAATCTTTTTGCTTTGAACTGAACATTTTGGCCCACTATCAGTCGTAACGTATTTTGAACAAAGGTGAACTAGAGATGAAAACCAATTACTTAGTAAAGTGAAGAGACTACCCAACCGTGTGCGCTGCACAAAAAGATGAAATATTGATTGTGTCTCTGAGCAGAAAGGACAGCCCAACACTCGGATTCAAGTGTACCACATGTCTGTTTGTAGCTACTGCTCTATGTACAATTCTCTACTGGAGGTGTCCTGTCCACTTATCAGATGGAAATTGGTACTGGATATGGCAGCAGCCTTTAGCTTTAATTATGTCCAAGCCACACATTTCCACATGGTCCACTGTCCAGTCCCAGGCAAAGGAAGAGCTTTTGACATTTGACAAAGCTTTCTCATCCTCTTGTCATCCCCCCACAGCAGCAGTCACATAAAATAAAGGGAAAATGAACTACACTTTAATCTCTTCATTCATTAATAACAGATTGTTTACTCAAAAAAGCTTATATTCTGCTTCCAACGTCCCATGTACGTCGACGATGAGTCATTGTAGAAACCGAGCTGAACTCAGTCCAGTTGTTTAACTCAGAATTTCAACATTTTCGCTGCAGGATATGACCCAGCTTTGGGCACCCAGCAGGTGTGAATGTAGATTGACAGAGAATAAAACTCTTGAAGGGAGAAAAGAGTTGAAAAACACAGACGCCCTCACAGACAGAATTCAAGAGACATATCAGGTAATCTTAATAGAACAAAGACTTTCCAGGCCTCAAAAATAGATCTGTAAAAAACAAAAGGGTAAGTTCCACCAGCTCAGTCTTTTTAAACTCCATAAGAAACAGAATTTATCAAGACTCATTTCACTTGCACTTTTTAAAAGTGCTGCTGTAGTACCAATCCATGCAAAATGACTATTATATAGTCATTTTTGTGCAGCTTGCAATCTAAATGCCATTATGCTGCAGTTAATGTCTACAAAGCTCTGCCCCACTTCTTATGTTAGAAGATATAATACAGGTGATGAGATTCAGTGCTGGCCTGACCAAAAAAAAAAAATGGTCACTTCTAACTTTTGAACATTTTGTAATAATCTGCTGCAGAACATTGATATTGTGCCGTTGAATGCGTGTAGATGCTGCTAGATTATTAGCAACCAATAATCTCACTTGCAACCATTTCCAAAAAGACAATTAGGTACACACTTCCTCCGTTATATACCCTCACAATTCAACTTCTGAAATACATACGACCCAAATTCATTTTAATTCTTACTATTAAAATATCCTATAGGACCATAATATCCTGTATATAATTTGTAAAACCTGTGATATCAACTTTTTAAGCACTTAAACTGATTCCTGAACTCTGTATAATAAAAAACATCCAATGTAATCATGTATGCTAAGAGTTACAGGTTCAATATTGATGTTGTATAATTGCCCAGATAAAAGACAGCCTTGCCTGGTACCCTTGAAACTTAAACTAGCTGGCTCAACCAACATCTTATCTAAACTATACACGCAGCACCTACAAACAATAATTTCATCCAATTAAAAAATACCTTTACCGAAACCAAAAGCAGTACATTGGATAGACATCTGTGATCAACACGGTCAGAGACGTTTGTTGATCTAAAGAGATTTGATCAACTTTCTTGTTAAAAACCTTACAGATATCTACATTTTCCCATATTCCCATACAAGTATTCCTTATTAAATTGGTCCATTATTGTCCTTTCTGGAATACAGTTTTGGCTTTCATGTACATCTCAGTGAAGATACTTTTCAGCATGTTGGCTAGGCATTTTGATAAAACCTATAAATGCTCAATAACACAACAGGTTTCCAAATCTGGGGGAACGGTGGCTTAGTGGTTAGCACGTTCGCCTCACACCTCCAGGGTTGGGGGTTCGATTCCCGCCTCCGTCTTGTGTGTGTGGAGTTTGCATGTTCTCCCAGTGCCTTGGGGGTTTCCTCCGGGTACTCAGGTTTCCTCCCCCGGTCCAAAGACATGCATGGTAGGTTGATTGGCATCTCTGGAAAATTGTCCGTAGTGTGTGATTGCGTGAGAGAATGAGAGTGTGTGTGCCCTGCGATGGGTTGGCACTCCGTCCAGGGTGCATCCTGCCTTGATGCCCGATGACTCCTGAGGCACAGGCTCCCCGTGACCCGAGGTAGTTCGGATAAGCGGTAGAAGATGAATGAGTGAGTTTCCAAATCTTTAAAGGAGACAGAACTGTCTTTTAATGTAAGATAAAACAGCCAGTAAATAACAATGTCTGCTGCATAAAGACCTCATAAAGAGCTTCTTCAATAGAGTTTCCCTGGAAAAGTTCTTGTAAAAACGTGCTTTTAAAAATCAGATGGCAAGCCGTCAATGGCAGAAGCCCTGAGCCAAGCAGGCTAACCGCAGCATTAAGTTCTTGAAACGACATGTCTGCATCCAGAGCAGGTTTTTTCCCGAAACCACTTGAGGCAGGTTTGAAGGAGTTTATCAGTACGATTGGCATCATATTGCTTAAATGTACAAAGACTAGAAAAATAGTCCACTGCATGCAATGCATCTCTGTCACATTGGTAGTCACCTCCCATCAGGAAGATGAGGACATGCCATATGTTTGTGCTGTGCTACTGTATGCTCCAAAAAGAAAAATCAAAAATGACACTGGGAGCTTCCGTGTCAGCAACAGAGATAAAATGAAACCTTAACAGAGCACCTTTCACCCTTTCATTAAAAAAAGTCATTGATTCCCTTTTCTGCTGCAAAATATTAAGCACCAGGGGGCACGGTGGCTTAGTGGTTAGCACGTTCGCCTCACACCTCCAGGGTTGGGGGTTTGATTCCCGCCTCCCCTTTGTGTGTGTGGAGTTTGCATGTTCTCCCCGTGCCTCGGGGGTTTCCTCCGGGTACTCCGGTTTCCTCCCCCGGTCCAAAGACATGCATGGTAGGTTGATTGGCATCTCTGGAAAATTGTCCGTAGTGTGTGATTGCGTGAGTGAATGAGAGTGTGTGTGTGCCCTGCGATGGGTTGGCACTCCGTCCAGGGTGTATTCTGCCTTGATGCCCAATGACGCCTGAGATAGCACAGGCTCCCCGTGACCCGAGGTAGTTCGGATAAGCGGTAGAAGATGAATGTGAATGAATATTAAGCACCATAGTATCCTGACTCTATGACAGATACGTCTTTTCCAAGAGAATGAATGTTTTTTTCCAAGAGAATGAATGGAAACTCTTAGATTTAACAGTGTACTGCTGACAAAACATTCTTATATTTATCTTCTCTATTTCCCACCATTGAAATGTTTTTTAGGTTTCCAGGGCTGCCAGAATATTTTCTCAAATATTTCACAGAAATTTTGCGTAGACTTTGTGCAATATGTAGACTATTATAACAGAAAACTGAACAGTAAGTTTATTGTCTCACATTTGGATGTTTAACTGTCCATATTTCTAAAAGGTCAACATCTCTAATAATTAGAAGACTGCATATGAGGTTCTTCAGAAGTATGATCTGGAGTAAACTTTTCAGCGCAGTTGAAATCATCACCGTAACACACCGTCATTAAACATCAGTTAACACACTGCAGGAACTAATCACAACATTAATACAATACTGTACAATGCAATACAGCCCTTTCTATATCAGCTTTCAGCTCTAAAAGATGGTCATTTACTTGTTCCGCCATGGTTAAAACTTTAAGAAAGTATCTCTGGTGAAAGTAAAATTGCTATCCTTACACTCAACTTTGTTTTGCGACTAAGTAATTGCTGCCCTTTCAACCAACATTTCCCACTCTACTGCATTAACAGCGTCTCTATGTGTTGCCTGATGAAATATGTCATTACTTTTTCTTAGTTATTTCAGAAATGAATGCACGCTTATATCCATCTATGTCAGCATTGTTGTTAAGTGAACGTACCCTTGAAATGAACAGATAATAATACCTTTAATGGAACAAACATCATGTGAGATAGAGCTGGTCTACTTTACAAATGGTCCTTACATTTTCTTTTCTACACTTTTTTTTTTTCTTCTCTAATTACAGTTAAATCTTTCCTTAGATAACGTAGTATAGTTTTTTTCTCATGCAGAAGATCAAATCAGTCTTCTGAAGAACAGTAAATGACTGTACAAACTTCTCAACATCAGGGGAAAATTCCTTTACATGAACCTGTTTTCTAAAGTGTACAGAGAGAGATCCTTATAAGAAATGTCTTGAGAATCCACACAGAGTGAACTGTGAGCAGGCGTCAATATCATGAAGTGAAGAAGTATCATCTGACAAAGCATCATCCAGCCCACTCAGCTCATTAGTTGTGTAATTACAACATAACTCTGTCTCTTCTACAGCAATCTTTCTCACATCACAGCCAGATTGATCATTACAAGAACTCACGGCTACATTCTCAGCATTACGGCTTTCAGGCTGTTCAACAACTAGAATCTCAGTATTGCCACTATCAACGTTATCAGCATCATCAGAACATTATCTGACTGGGTAACTGCAGGACAATTGACATCACTCTTTAAATGGCTTACCTTAGAAGGGCCTGCAATCTCCCTCTGAATAATGAGACATCAGCTTCAGACTCTGAGTAATATGTTTGCCGTTTGAGGCCGATATCACTGCGTTCAGAACACCATAAATTACCGGTGCTTGCATAAACCGTATCCTTTGTGTTTAACATGGAAGGAAATGTCGAATCTAAAAACCTGTCGCTTTAAAACCATTGCATGTTCTAAGGCTGGGTGTTTGCAGCCCAAATAAATGAACTGAAATCTGTGTCACATTTGCCTTTTGAAGATGCAGCATAAAGTGTAGAAATTTATACCATATTCTAATTAACAAGACTATGTTCAATTAACAGATTTAGAAAAAAAAAAAAAAAAAAAACCCTTAAAAAAGCTTAAAAATATTTTATTCATGTAGGAAGTGGAGGATATGAGCTCAGGGATACAGTATGATCTCTTATGAAGTTTTTATTTGTCACATACACAAACATTCACGATATAACGTGTAGTGAAATGCTGTTTGACTGTCTGTGTCATAAATACTTGACAAAGCATTCAGTAAATAAACGGAATAGAAAGATGAAGTGGGGAAAAAAGGTGAAGTCACACAGCTGTGGTGTCACCCAGCACCACTTTCACCCACACAGCAGGCACCAGAAACAGACGATGAAAGAGAAAGAGAGAGAGAGAGAGAGAGAGAGAGAGAGAGAGAGAGAGAGACCTATTTATATAAAACATAAACAATTAGAAAATACTCATTATTTTAGTTCAACTAAACTAAAGCCATTTTTAAGTCAAACTATTAAAACAAGATCAAAACTGGCATTAAGATTAGGATTTAGTGAAACAACAGTTACTATAACATCCAACTTGTCTCAGTTTTAAAGAACAGAAACCCTCAAATGTATGACAATTGTCATATTTTTCAATTAAAATGTAACCCAAACCTATAGTAGCTGTATAAACGGTTCTCTCACTCATAGCTCACATATTGAGCTCATCCCAATTTACAGACTGATTGGAGACAGAGTATTTTATTTAAAGTAATAAGCATGACAGGGATACAATCACATAGAACAATTCCACTGTCTGTAGATGCTAGAACAAGAGTGTTATACAAACATGTGAATTAGCTGCAAACAGTCATGAGATGTGATTGTCTTGATCAGGTTTGAAGCAGTGACTGATGGGATCGTGATCGTAGTCCTACAGCCATGACAGAACATTCCGGTGTCCATCTCTTGAGCAGCCACCTTGTCAGCCTCCGCCATGAGCTCATCTGTAGAGGCCCCCTTGGTCCTCTGGTGTTGGCTAAGCTGGTTTGCATACAACAATAAAAAGGATGCTAAATATTACGATTAATATATACAACAATAAAGGAGTAATAAGAAAAGAAATTGCGGTACTGACAGTAAGATATTATTGTTTGAAGGTATTATTCAGACGGTAGAATTACATCACAGTACATTCTGCAGGTAGTCGATTGTGTGTGGAGAAGGTTTAGGAAAAAAGCTCCAAAAGCGAGTGTAAAATCTGCGATTAAAAAAAAAAAAAATGTAGATAAAAGCCTGGTGAATTGTGACAGTGAATGCTTGACACGTGACAAGTGATGGATTTTTTGGAAATATGACTCTCGTAGCCGTGAGCAATCAGAAGCAGTAAAGAAAAGCTGAAATGTGTGTGTGTGTGAATGATTTTTTTTTTTTATGTGAGACATGTCCCTCAGCCTTGTACCAGATAAATAAAGTATCCATGTGAGCCCCTGAACCCCGCTACCCCCTTTCCTCCAGCTTTAGGTACACTGGCTGGTGTCAATGCAATGAAGGTGGACAGTAATTCTTTTCTCTGTCAAAACCGCACAGGAATTAGCACATACACCCAGCCCTGCCACTCAGAACTACACCGCCCAGTCTTCTTTTTCTCGCTCTCCACACACTGATAAGAATCACAATTGGCAGCCTTTCTGCACCCATATATTACAGTGCCAGCCTCCGGATACAGCACAGTGCTGAACCATTAACACATGCTCAATCTTCCCAGTGCAGGGGGTTCTTGTGGAAGTGGTGCATAAGGGGGTGAATAAGATATATAGTGCCGTGTTACCCACCATTCTACATCTCTGAGACACAGTTTAAATGACAAATAGAACAGATGGGTGACTGTGGTACCTTTAATTCATTCATCTCTGATATATCTGGGACGCAACTAAATCAAGGATAAGAAGCCTCTAAATAACAGTGGTGTAATGAGTCCTAATTGCACGGCCTGTTTGTTTTGGGTCCATTCAAAACCTGGCAAGAGTCAGGTCTTATGGATAGTGTGGCACACTGCGAGTGCAGGTGTCTGGTTATAATCAAAACTCGTACGATCACCATGTGTTGAAGGAATGCTTTCCGACCACGCCGTCAGCTAATTAGGATCTAATTATCAAGACGAGGCTAAACAATCTCAGCAGATGGTAGAACGTATGGAATTCCCATCTCACCATCCTTGTTTGTTATCTTCCTCCATTACTGTTTGCCCTACTTTCTAAATTCAGTTCACTCTTTCCTCTGAATGCTAGGAGAAAGCACTCTCTTGTCTCCTCTTCCTGCAATGGGTTCTTCCTCCCTCTCATTCATAGGCTCTATGTCGTTTTCTTTGCGCTAAAAAATCATTTATCAATTTCATACCAGTAGCACCCAAACTTGATCCTTGCTCTCACTTGTTATCACTTCCACTTATTTCTGCCTGAATTCATCTGAGCAGATCAACTGATGGAGATGTGATTTTTACATGTTAAGCAGCATGTAATTGCAGGATTAAAGTTGCCTTGTACAAAAATGAAAATTGTTTCTTTTGCAAGTCCATCAAATTCATCAAACGTTACAGGGTTTTCTGAAAGGAGCCGATGTGTGTAGGCAGGGGACTTTGATGGTCTACCTTTAGAGCCATTGGCCAGGGGCAAGAAATATTCATGCAAGTAAAAAAAATTGATGTGCACAGTATCTCATTAATCGGTGGTTGGTTTTCTTGGCAACTCTTAAGTAGACATTGTGCCAAGCACTGTGGTGCCTAATTAAGTCCGAGATACACATCCCAAGACACAAAGATTCCCCTGATGCTGAGTCAGAGACAGGGAATTAAAAGGTAGAAAAAGAGTCAAGCAAAGAACAGAAGGAGAAGGAAAATGCAAGAAGGAAAAATATTGTACAGAAGCAAACAAACTACTGTAAGAATGAGAGAAAGAAAGGGAACAGGGGCACAAATATGTACAGGCATTGTGGTGATGCAGCTTGCAGGCTCTGATAATTCAGTCTGCTGGCCATTGACTGCCCCCTTCACTGAACTGTCTTCACTCTTAATTAGATCTTGGTTTGATAGCTCAATGCTGCCTCTAATTGCATTTGAGCAACGTCACCGGGCTCCCCCGCAGCTCCTTAGATCAAAGTCGCAATGCCATGCTGCATTACACCTCAGTTAATCTCATCAATTACCCATCCATTAACCCTCAGCGACCTATTCATAATCTGCGCACATACAGTGGCACCCAGCCTTACCCAGCAAGGTAATGAAATTCAGTTCTGCATATTGTCATGCAGATTGAATTGTAACTTGGATTAAACAAAGTAATGTCAAGTTTCTTATTGTTCCCTCCTTTTCATTTATAAATAATGCTGTGTTGCAGTTAAGAGCCTCATCATTTGCATTGCTTCCTGCTACACAACGCCTCCATGGCATTTCCAAATGTTCTGCGTTGGTGTCTTACAGGCCATAAACACATGTTGAGCAAGCGGCATCTTTTATGGACTTGAGCTTGTATGGGAGCTATAGAGATATAAGCTCATTGGCCATTACTGCAAATGAATACAGGGAAAGGTGGATCAGGGGATTTGAAACGCATTGCATGGCCTTGTTGATTTTGCTTTTCCTCGTCCTCTACAAATGCAGGCTGCTGTGTGTTTGGTTTGAGCAGTAATGGGCTCCTTCACCTTGCTGCCAGGGCGGAGGGCAGTTCTCCCACTCGGGGAAGCTGATGAAGTATAAATCGACGGGGTGCTGGTTGTCACGGTGACGAGGCTCACTGACAGAGTGACGGAGCAGGCTGACCTTCAACGCAACCCACGAGTGGAGAGTGAGATTGTCCCTCAGCCAGCCCTTACAACTCACCCAAGAGCAGCCAAACACACACAATTTAGGTTTACTGGGCCAAAGGCACAAGCTCTGCTCTGGCTATAGGTCATTATCATGTGGGGATGGCATAGGGAAATATTAGAGGCGAGTGTTTTTTAGGTATGTGCCACACTATACTGAACTGGCTCTGATTATCTTAGCAATACACAAATGCAGGTGCCAGACAAGGATTAAATAGAGCATGATGTGGCCACTTTTACCATTGAAATATAAAGGGGGGAAATTGCGAGTGCTGAATGCAAGCCCTCTCTGTATGATTGCATGCCAGCATGATGCCCTGCAAAAGAATAATGGGGCATGTTTTATGGATCCCGCCTGTTGCACATTGCCTTTGTCTGGTTGCTATTAAAATTCTGTGTGTGCAGCAGGTGAGGCAAGAGTTGAGCAGTACCACCAAATTTGACTTCAGCCATCCGGTTAAAAGTAGATGCTGTTCTGTGGCAGTTCTGGAAACCACACCAAGTCCAAGGACGCTCCAGAGGGCTGGGCAACGCTTGACGCTTGGAGGCCAGCCACTAACGCTGTTTCCCCTCAGCAAGCTTCTCTGCTACTGAGAAACCTCCCTCAGGCTCCCCATCTGGACTTGTGTTCTCTGACACCTCCAGCTTTGCTCACACTCGCTCAAGCTATTTGTAAAAATTACCTACACGAGTCGCACTTAGCTGGTGGGGAAGCATGTCCCTGCCGACCCCCTGCTGAATATCTGTAGCGAAAGAGTACCTGCTACCTATAAAGAATATGGGATCTAATTAAAAATAGCAACTGCATTACAGATTTGGAAGACTGAATTTGAGATTTTCCAGACCAGAGGATTTTTTTTATGTATCTATCTTAAACAGGAGAGGTAGAAGGCCACTGTGAGTGAGAGGAAGTGCTCTAATATCTGACATAGCTCCTGTAGATCAAAGGCTTAAATTGAGCTGTTCACTGTAGACCACCAGCATTTATTCTCACAGATACGCACACTCTCAATGTGGAACAAACTCAGAGCGAGATTCTACAACCTTGTATATAAAAGCTTTTGCTGTAATACTACTTATCAGCTGTGGCATGATGCAGCAGGGAAGGTTAAACTAATTACTCCAACTTTACATCAAAACTTTCAAGTAGTCGAACTGGTCCAAACTGTAGCAGAGCACATATTTAAAAAAAAAAAAAAAAATTAAATTCCTCCACATCTGCTAGAAAACAGGTATTATTAGGCAGCTCTAGCAGTGAAGTGTCTACCTGTTTTCTCTCTACTATTCCACCCACGGACCAACCCTCGCTTTGCACTGAGGGAGCAATTACTGCGAGCCTCAACCCTTTTCGATGGGGCCGCTCATCTCTTTTCAAATGCAGGTGCATTGTTATAGAAGAGCAATCGGCACGGGGGCACACATGCCTTTCTGTATAGCCGGGTACATACGCCATGTAGCCTCCATTGGTGCTGGCATGCAATTGTCTATTTTGTTATTTGCTGCTTTTAGGTAATCAGTGCTGGGGTTTAGTTTTTGCATGTGGAGGTCCCTAATGGTGCTGTATTTATAAACCTGGATGGCTAAGTGGATGGACCTGCATGCTGGCAGAGGAACATTTACCCAGAGGAGGAAATGAGGCTATTGTTGAAGGCTGGAGGGAATTGTGCTTTGGGGAGGTGTGGGGGTTTGTCATTTATGAAGGTTGTTACCCAGCGGTAATGATTTGAGAAGCAGCAGGGGACATTAGATCTTTGATTAGGCTTCTGATGATCTACTGGTATAAAATATGGAGGATGAGTAAGATCATCCTTATCTAATTGAGCATATTGGTGTGTTGTTGTCCTGTGTTTCTCTATTTTTATCCCTGAAAATGGATATTTTATGTACATGTGCTCTTTGTGTATGTGTGTGTGTGTGTGTGTGTGTGTGTGTGTGTGTGTTAGAGAAAGTGATAAAAATTTCTTGAAAATATCCATGCAGGTGTCATGTCACACTTGTGTGTGAACTCTACAGATATGCCCCGAAGCACCTTTATCTTTATGTGTGTATATCTGTGTGTGTGTGTTTGCAATGAGTAAGTAATAAAAGTTTGTGAATGTATTCATGCAGGTGTCATGTCACACTTATGTGTCTGAACTCCACAGATATGCCCCGAAGCACCTTCATCTGTGTGTGTGTGTGTGTGAGAGAGTGTTATTGTACTTTTATTACACAGTCTACCCTCTTCTCTATCAGCGCCTTGTCTCCTACCTTGAACTAAAGGATATATATCCCTCCCCAGCTCCCACAGGACAGAACATATCAGCACTCTGATTCTGGGTTTTGCGGCTCAGCCAATCTCTCACTGCAGAATTCGGCTGTGCCGCAGGGCATGCCATCTTAACGCCACAATTAATATGAGCTTCAATTAGATTCCCCAAACAATGTGACCATCAGCTCTCACATCATCTACGTAGAGCAAGACAGTGTGGTCGATATGTTGGGTCATGTGTAATCAAGCATAGGTAATAAAAGCACTTTTTCTCCTGGGGTTGAGGCTTCTGCCTGCAAAGTGTTCCCCCAAGACTAGATAATCCACCTGTATTAGAAAGCCTAAAGATGAATGGAGGCACAAGGAGATCATAGCTCATACTGTCACCATTGTCAGGCGAACTGCTCCATCTTGGAGCACTCTTGAACATCTTCGCTCAGTAATGCCAGTGCAGCGCTGGGAGTCATACTCCATCTTCTGTCTAGTATATGTTCACACACCGGCTGAGCAGCACTTCTCTTGGAGATACACTGCAGGCTGCATTCCCAAACACTCTTTAAGCCTAATTGCACCGGCAGTAGCGATTCTTCACTGAATGGCTGTTTTGTTGTCTAGGACTGGCCTTAATCTCTGTACTGGACCTGAGTAACCAAGCATTTCATGAATAAATCAGTTGTGGCTCAGCAGTTCAGGTTCTGAACTAGTTGCTAGTTCAAATCACTATTGGCATCTTGAGCAAACTTCAATTGATTGTATCATGCCTCAGCTGTAGTTTGCATCCCCATGGTGTTTGAATAGAAATGAGAAAAATATACCTTTAAAAAAATTCTAAATTGATTAGCAAATGTATCACAATTCATGAAATAAGGAGTCAAACATGAAATGTGGGAGAAACCATTGATACTAATCCAAATCCATTTTGCTATGATTCTTTAAACAGAGTTAAAGAATGCAGTATATGATCACGCATGAGTTAAAACAGAAAAATCAGAAAGAATTGACATATATTGACCAAGCAATTTGCCAGAGTTAGAACTGACACTGTTGGAAATACGCGTGGGCAGGTGGGTTAGAGGGCAAATATTACAACTGAGACCATCCAAAGGCTGTTCAGAGAATATGAAAGAGATAGAGGGTAGTTAAAAAGCAAATAACAGGAAAAGATTATGCAGGATGCAACTATTTTGCTTGTGATAATCAGAACAGAAAATGTTTTGGTCTAAACGTAATTCATTGATTACCTTCGATGAAAATATCATTGTCAGGGATCAGCGCGGACCTTTGGACACGTGCGAATGTTTTTATTATTGTCACGTGTCTGCCACGCCTTCGTCCGCTCCTCCCTGTCTCCTCACCTGTTTCCCATCCTGTGATTGACTGTCTGTGTATATATGTGAGCCGCGTTGCCATTGGCAGGGCGGATTCAATAGTGTATTTATGTTAGTGTAAGTAACGTTAGTTCCCCGTGTCGTGTGGATGTCTGTTTGTTTCCCTCGTGTATTAAACCCCTATCATTTGAAGCTATCCTGCCCACGGGTCTGTCTCCTTCCCACCGGATCCGGGGACCTGACAATCATATCCTGTTTTGTCTTTTACTATTAAATACAAAGTTCACAATTTCATAGTCTGGATGAGATTCTCAGCAGAGACATGATGTTCCCTAAATAGTGCACTATTATTATTATTATTATTATTATTATTATTATTATTATTATTATTATTATTATTATTATTATTCAGTCCACAATAAATCTGGTGAACATCCAGTACCTCCTCATTAAGTACCACAATTCACAGTCAACACTTTTAGTTAAAAATTTGTCCGAATAGACTGTTAAAAATCAATGTTGGCCATACTGTAATTACTCCATCCAACAGTTGCTTGTTATTGCTGTATCAAATATGTATGTATACGTGTGTATATGTAACACACAGCGATGTGCATTCTCTATTTAGATTTGTATTCAGTCCCATGTCTCTCTTACTTACTGTGATGCTGTAAATAGAAAAACCTACAGATTAAATAGTGAATGATTGAGAGAGAGAGAAAGTCTTTAGATACAGCATTTGTCTTTGTCGATTTGCTTTTAGGGGATGCAAACTTTTGCCCTCAAGTGAAGCTGAAAGCTGAATGTTTGCCGAATGAATAATGGAAATGCAAATCAATACACATTTGAACCATCTATTCCTTAATGTTGCCAAGCTCAAAGAGCGGGTGCTTGAATTTAGAAGGAAGAGGACCAAGGAGCACATGGGACAGGATGTTGGGCTGGTTTGATTCCTGCTCTGTGGACAGTTTTAATGTGGTTGTGGAATGGACATTAAACTAAACTAGTGTTCATCAGGGACATTGAATTAGATTCACTATATGATTTACTGGTCCTTTTTTACCCACAGTGATCACCATATACAACAATTCATCCCTATTCAGGACATTATTGGTCATTAGAGCACTTTCCTTGAATAAACTCATCAGACATCGGTTTCCATTTTTTCACTTGGTGGCATTGTGTTTATTGTACTCCTGCTAACCTACTGTATAATTTCCCTATACTACTACTGCACAGCTCTTGTTAATTCTTTGCATAGTCACTTATATTTATTCAGAGGGCTGGAATTTACAGTTCTATTTACTTTATTTCTACTTTTATATTTGTATCTTACTGAATAGATTTATTTCAATACTTTTGGTTTTTTTTTTTTGGTTTGTCCATGTCAAATTCTAAACACTAACGTGTATTTCTTCACGCAGATGACGTTCCACCCTACTTCAAAATGGAGCCTGTGGCAACCCAAGTGCACCTCGAGGGCAACCGTTTGGTTCTGACCTGCATGGCAGAGGGTAGCTGGCCATTGGAGTTCAAATGGCTGTACAATGGCACGGAGCTGACACGCTTCTCATTGGTGTACAGGTGAGCTCTCCATTTGTCATTCCTGCCACATAATTACTGAAACAAACAGACACATTAATCTCAGTTTACCTTTTAACAAATTTCTCATTTGTGGATATTTATTCAGATCCTTGCTCATTTCTATGCATTTATTCAGAAATGGCGGAGGATCATAAGCCTCTTGAGATATGGCACCTCATTCCCCATGCAGGCGCGAAATGACTCTCTTATATCGATTCATTCCTGGCACACATTAATGCATGTCATTTCCTGCTTGGTCACAGGGAACAAACGGAAAAGATTTGGCCCGCCCCCCCCACACCACCCCCCACTCCCACCCCCTTTCCCCCCATTTGTTTTTTGCTCGATGCATTCTTTATAAATGCAGCGTCCAGCATGTGTCAGGAATATAGAATTATATCCATCAAAGCATTGTTGTCAGTGGAATGCATTATGGTCCACAGCCACAAGAACCATGTAATATTTATTATTGTAAAGGCAAAGAGAATTGCTTTTTGTTCCGCTTGATAGGTGCATTGCCTTCATTCTTCGCTTTATTGAGTAACAGAGTTTGTGCTGACCATGATCCTTTCTAACTCGGTACAGCCTTTAGAATAGTGCTAATGGACCTAGTCAAGTGGGTCTGAACAGCAGAGAAAGCCTGCATGATTATCCAAGTCATGTAAGGGTGGGCTTTTCCTATTCTTAGGGCTAAAGAGAAGTATTTATTGTATAAGCTCTTGTTGATGGAAGATTAATAAACTGAAAGAACACTTTTTATATGCGTTATTCATCATTTTTGATGATTTATTCACTGTAATCACATGGTGTGTGTACAGGGTACTATTGCTGTTAAAGAGTTTAGAGTTATGTATTGTAGAAAAATCATCTTAAACTTACCAGAGGAGAGCTTGAGCTCTATCCCAGCCCTGAGCCTAACCCTTTATCTTTAAAGAAAAGCAGTCTATTATTTTGTAAAAGCCTTTCAAGATTCCAAGGAGTCTCAGTGTGAGATCCCAAGTGGCTCCCCACCTGTGTCCTTCTCTTCAGCCAGTCAACCATAGACCTGTGTGGTGTGTGTATGTGTGTGTGTGTGTGTGCATGTGCGTTAGGGACTGTCGATCATGCTTCTACCTCTTTTTTATCCACACTTCTGATTAAAGAGAGAACCTGAATCCACTCGACTACAGTATCAGGAATCTGTGAATGGCACCACAGAGAGAGCTGAAGCAGCCGATAAGGAGCACATTGTGAGCAGCTAAGTGAATTAGGATTCACAGAACAAAAGTGTACACCGGTCATGTGTACACATCAAACGCTAGAACTCCATAACCTGCAGCGTTCAGACCAGTTCCCTGGGGTGATTTAGAGAAGCTCACACACCTTACACAGCTCCCACGTGGCTCACTGAAGCACCTCTTGTACATACTTTCTAATTCCCACTGATCAATCCAAACACATATTTGCTTTTGCACATAATGACCTCACAAACTGTATGCTGTCACGATAGCATCAAGTAGTGCCTGAGAAGGTTTTCCATTATGTATAAGTGGGCTTATTTATGTGGGTTAACTGAGGAGCAAGCATAGTTAAAGTATAACCAAGGACTGACTAGCTTTTATGGATTATTTCCTTTGTGGCTTATTTTTAGCAGCAGTATGTGTGACTGTGCATGTGTGTGTGAGTGTGTGTGCGTGTGTGTAAGCCTTTTGAATCTGCACTTTTTTTTAATGAAAACCAATATAAAATAGCTAAACGTCTTTTGAATTTGTTGTTTTTGTGTGTATCTGTGTGTGTGTGTGTGTGTGTGTGTTTCAAACTCTTTCACAACTGACAAGTATGTGCTGTTTGCTAGGTACCTCATCCCGTCACTACATCGCTCCCACGCCGGCTTTTACAGGTGCATTGTGAGGAACCGGGTCGGCGCGCTCATGCAGAGGAGCACTCAAGTCCAGGTTGCCTGTAAGTGCAAATATGTCAGAAGCAGGAATTAAAAGCGGTCTGCTTCTAGACTTAACTTCATTCTAAAGCATGCAACATATGAGTAAAGAAAATAATAAAGTCTGCTTGACTTCTTCTCCCGACAAGCCGGAAAATTCTATCAATAAATATAAATGTCATAAAAAAGCATAGTAGGTAAAAGTTCAGAAAAATCATATCTCATTTCTAGCATAAATCGATCATTGTGATTAAATATGTCGCGAGGGAAAATAATTCAGACAATTAATAAAATAAATTGTTATTTAATATACTACCAACACATACACTGTACAGTGTATAAACACATACTGTACACATACACATACAGTTCAAATCTACACCCATAATGTCTTCTGACCTTGTGCTTATGCATATAAACAAAACGTACTGTATTCATAGGATGAATGAAGATACTGTAGGTTTAAACCAAAATACTGTAGGTGGCAGAAGGTTTGAAATAATGATCTTTTTTTGCAAGTGTTTCACTCGAGAAACATTACTTTTAACAATTCATTTTCAATTCCCAAGGTTACGAGAGTCTCTGATGGAACTCGCAATTTCAATCCATAAATTTTCTAAGGGATTCGACTCAGGAGATGAGGCTAGACCATGCAAGGCCTTTATGAGTTATTTTGGCTGTATGTTTGGTGCTATCTTTTTTTAAATGTTCATCTTCTCCACAAAACAGATCAGATTTAATTCTCCTAAAATATGTCCTGGTACATCTATCCATTCATATTACCTTCCCTGATGAGTAGAAAAGCTGCCTCATCATAACGCTCTATACAGTACGTCACAGTGGGTTTATCGTTCTTGGTATCATACGAGCAAAATTACTGTTTTTCTCCAAACGTTATGAGTTATTTTTAGTTCATCTGACAAGAGTATATTTTTCCAAGGCCTTGTCTAAATGTTTTTTGATGTTCTACTTTTTTTAGTGTAGGAGATTAGCATGGAATGTTAAAATGGGGATGATGGCTGTGCTGTTCAGTGCTTTTTGTTATATGTGTAACTTTAGTTTCTGCTGCCGTCAACTGACTTCTCTCTTATATTTCTCTGTCATTAGACTGAGAGCACTTTGTGAGCAGGGATGATTAGTTTCATGAACTTCCAACATGCATATTATTGAGCCAGGTGTATTTGACATGGAAAGACTTTGCTTTGGCTCTGTAGCTTGTTTCATAACGTTGTTCTTGAGAAGTTTATTAAACTCCTTCACTATCACCAGGATTGCTACTTGTTGCATGAAATATATATGAACGTATGCAAGCGTATATACTGTACATTGCTCCATGGTTTGGTTTTGAAACATATCCTTTTTATCCTTATGAAGTAATACAAATTCAAATACGAAGATATTATATCTGTTATTTTTGCAGTAGATATAAAAACTGGAAATAAACAGCATCTAATATCCGAATACATTTTTCCTCTCACTGTATATTTTAGTTACTTCCTCTTGCTCTGGGTATTTTAGTAACTTCCTCATGATGTGTGTATTTTTAAATGACTTTAATTCAAAAGTATTTGTTTAATGCGTTTAGCAATAGACATATAACAAAGCAGCTTTGCACAAATCCAGAGGCAGATTTAGACCTCTAACGAGCAAACCACAGGCAGCAGTGACAAGGCAATTTTCCTGAGACGACATGACAAAAAGAATCTAAGAAGGAGCAAAGTGAAAAAAGTTTTCTGGCTGGCACTGACCTTTATAAATGATTGAAGAATACAGGTGTAGAAGAGTAAAGTCAAACAACACTGAATGCATTAAAATGATGCTCAGTATGTGAATGCAAGTCTTGGAATTCTTCCATGATGTGTAGTGTTTTCATTATTCCCTCCTTGATCTGTGTATTCTAGTTACTCCCACTTTAGTGTGGGTATTTTAGGTACTTCTGGGTGTATTTATTCTGTTCCTTGGATGTTTTAGTTATTTCCACCTGGGCCATGTTTCAGTGTATTTTAGTTACATCCAGCTCATTCATTGTTTACCGTCTGTATTTTGTTTACTTCTACCTCATTTTTGATCATTTTGACTGTCTAAGTGGGCCACAAAGGATTAAAATGGCTTTTACAACAGCTTCATTGCTCTAATTAGATATTTGAATTTTTTCTAACAGATGATTTTCTAGTTTATAGTTTTTTTTAATCTACATGTATTTCAACCATTTCTCAATATTTACATTCAGCCCTCATAACAGAAATGTGAAATATTAACATGCAGCGGATGATGTTTCGAGTGACATTTTTTTCTGGCCCTGAAATTAGTTCCACCTATCTGGAAGAGAGCTGTAGAGCTCTTTAGAACTTGGCTCACATTTAACCTAAAAGAGAATCCACAAGGCATAAAACCTGAACTAGCTGCCTGTATTCATTTAACGATTTGAATTTGGCTGACAGAGGAGTTTGTGGCGAAAAAGGGAGAAAACAAGTCAATTCAGGTTTTACCCAGCAAGCTGAGCAACAAGAAGCACATCTGAGCCAATAATACTGAGCCAGGTAATGCATTTGAACATCTAAAAGCCCTCGAAATAGTAAGTAATGACAATGTAAGTAACTGAGAAAATATAATGTTATTAGACCTGCTATTACTATAAACACAGCATATGTTATTTGCTTCTTTTATCATAAATATAACTGAAATGTCGCTACTGAATTATTACTCATAGATGCAAACTTTGTTAAGTTTCTAAGCAAGGAGTTTTTTCTAATCCCAAAAGGATGCTGATGTTTGGAGGTATATTGTAGACAAGAATATAAAAAAACATGTTAAAAAAGTATTATCTCGTGCTTCACTAACGTACCATGATTAAGTAAAACATTACTTTCTCATTTCTCAGTATGGTGTGTAATCAGTGTTACTGACTTTTTAATAATTAAAATATTATATGTACCGATTATTAGAATTGCTTGTGTGTGGTTGCTGCCTAGAGGTTGCCAGATTTATACTGAGTAGCAGTGTCTATGACAAGGATTTTATAGTGGACAGCATTACAAAACAAGCTTTTCAACAATTCATAGGTAACTAAGCAGGAATGAATGAAAAGCTCATTAACTACTGAAGAGTAACACAGTAACACGTCAGTCATTTGTAATGAGCTTCACATTGTTGGATAAACTTCTATCCATATAGAGCAAATGAAATTGCTTGCTTGATTACAAACAAGTGATTCATACAACTTGGTTATGTTCTAAAGGTATGAAGCTGATAAATTAATAGAAAAGATATATTCCAGTTACTAGCTAAATAACAACAGCAATAATAATAATAATAATAATAATAATAATAATAATAATAATAATAATGAATATTACACTTAAATTTATTGAATAGTTTTACTTTTTATAATCATTTATATTTATGTACCTACAATAATATTTTCTATAATAATATTAGCCTACACAGAGCCGTGCTGATTCAGTACAACAGCATGATTGCAATTGGGATATTGCTTTTATATTACAAGTGAACATAAATAATATTTAGTGAAAAGTCACAGCTGGACATGTTGCCATGTAGCAGTTTCAAACTAAAAATCTAATTCTGTAAAAAAAAATACAGAAAAACAGAGTATTCAAAAAGTGACACGTCCCTCGTGTTGTTTTATTAATTCCGACAGTTTTGGAACACCAACTGTCCAATCATACTATTAGAGTAGACTGGATGTAACTGTTGTATAAAGGGAATTAATGTTGACGTGATCACTTATTGATTAGTAGTTACTAAGTAGTTTTATAGGAGAAATGTACTACTTAGCACTAAAGATGCTAATTAATTATTCATTTGTTAATAAAGAACTACTGACATACTTTCTGAGTAAGTAACCAGTCTGAATAAGATGTAGTTATTTATAATGATCATATCAAACAAAAAGTAAAACAATCAATACAAGAAAGGAATAGAATGAATGCATGGAATATGGTCATGTAAGATACATTTTTTCTTTGCTGTCAGCCGCAATACTAAGTATCTATGAATAACTAAAATTAAAGTATGAGCGAAAACATGGCAAGTATTCAACGAAACATCCAAGTAGGTCACGTTTATTGCCAATATATTGCTTCACAATTAGTTCTCATTATAATTATCATGTTCGTCACTGCAAATTTGTCTTAATTTAACAAATGGTAATAAAATAGCATTTGATTCGGCACACATAATTGGTTTGCACAGTTAAGTAGTACGACAACATCAGAATAAATGAAGTGAAGGAACATCCTGTATCTAGTTTTAATTTATTTTACATCATGTGCCAAGTGAATTGTGTTTTGCGACAGTTTTACCTTGAATGGTGACCCATAGTCTTTGGCACAACATGATTTTCAGGGTACAACAAACCTTGAACAAACTTATATTACTCCTTACTCAAGCTGATATTACACAAGAGAAATGGACTGAAAGTCAGACTCGTGTCGGAGTCTCCAGTCTACCTGCATAACTCCTCAATAAGTCCAAGCAGCTCAACTTTTAATACATCCTTATGTATACAGCAGATGTTTCTATTTATAAAGAAGGTGCCAAGTCGGTGTACACAATCTCTATTGAGTAGTGACTGGTGGGGGAAGGAGTTATAGGGTATTAGTGTTTTTATTGCATTTGATTGTTCTAGATGCGTAATCTAACTGCGGAAACCAATTGCTTATTTAGTGAGGTTTTTTCCTGCATCTTTTCATATATTCTTCCATTTTCTGTATCTTACCCCATTAATCACTTTATATTTTTCCCACTCTCTCAGATATGGAAGACTTTGTAGAGAAAGAGCGATCTCAGGTGGTGTCAGAAGGCGAAGCTGCGCTCATCGTCCCTCCAAGAATTCCCAGCTTTCCTCGGCCTCAGATCACATGGTTCCGGGACGGGCGCAAGATTCCCCCCAGCAGCCGCATGTAAGCATTTATATGTTTATACAACACATCATCACAAATCAATTTTAATGCGTTATGCATTATTACCTTAAGCCAAGAGACCGTGTCCCATTATTGTTTAACCTCCTGTTGCATGCTGATGCTCCTGTAGCAGGTTGTGGTGAGCTAATATCACAGACCCTCACTGCAGTATTGATAAAGCCAGCTATAATAAGAACCCCTGTCGACTATGGAACGGGTGAGATTGAAGGCTGGAGAGAGCAGACGGCAGGGGAGCCAATTAGACAAAGTGGACAAAAGGCCTTTATTGACGACCTTGGCTGATTGACAGAGCTTTTTCCCCCTTGCACGCACCATGTGTGTGGGTGCGTGCCTGACCACATGTGTAGTCGGTTTTCAGCATGTCTTTACAATCAACCGAGATTACTTTATCTGGGCTTCCAGCAGGCAGATGTCTGAGAACAGCGGCATGAAATGTTCAGCTGATATTTGCTAAGATTTCCAACATATGTGAAGAACACTGGCTGAAGCAAGGCATGCTTTTTTCTACAAGGAATCTTTTCTACAAGGATATTTCTCTCTTCAAAACCAAAATCTTGCAAACTCCTAACCCCTAACTCTGTAATACAGGAAACAACACTGAACACTGACACACTGAAACTAACCAACCTGATACATACAGTACTGAGATTTTGGTTGAATTTGGTTCAATTGCATCCAGTTAGGAGGAACTGGATCAGGTACTGAAGTTTTGGCTCTACAGTTAGGGGTGCTTGTAAATCTCAGCTAAGTTCCTGGGTCAAGAAGCTATTACTTATTAAAATGTACAGGCTTCTTACACTGCCAAATGGCTGTTCTAGTATGGAAGATCACCTGCTATAAACATGCCAGCGTGACACTATCACCAGACGTGATGCTGAGAGGCTCCAGCAGAGTACAGTTTGTTTACTGCCCCTTAGTCATGGTTCTCAGGGGTATCGATATACAGGTACTACTCTAATGCTCCGTGTGAACCCTCACTCTAATTGTGCATGAGTGGACCTTAGTATGGCTTGATCAGGTTGCCACTGACAGTTTGGTGGCATCTAATCTCACCCCACACAGTATGACACCTCTCATTTGAGTGTGCACACTCTGAAAGCACTTCTTCACCCTGGGTGTTCCATGCGATATTGATACAGCCTGTTAGCCTTAACTGTTTGTATGTCTGTGTGTGTATTGCTGTGGACGGGGCCGCCAGAGACTGCCATGGCTTCTTTGAGCCATTGTTGCATCAGTCAGCTGTATGGTCTGGTCTTTATCAGAATCATCTGAAGACTTTGGCAGGAAGGAATTTAGTGTTGGGTCCATTAGTTCCTCAGGAACTCTCGGTTGCTATTATAAACTGTTGTAATATTGTAAACTGTCGTAGAAAGGACATTATTTACATTTACGTTATTTATGGTCCGGTGTCACCCAAATGAGGATGAGGTTCCCTTCTGAGCCTTGGTTCCTCTCAAGGTTTCTTCCTCATATCATCCTCAGGGAGTTTTTCCTTGCAAACTTCAACTCCGGCTTCATAGGTATAGATGTTTAGAGATACAGTATATAGTAACTTAATTATGTTGGCTTTGTAGAAGCCAACATTCTGTTTTCCTATTTAAGCTTAGACAAAAATTTATAACATTTTATGCGGCTTTCGAGCCACATGCACCAAATTCGGATATGTTGTAGACCCTGATCTGAAGTTTGTTGCTATTACTTTTCTAAGCGATCCGAGTACCGGTACTTCCGGTACCAGGTCTCAAAATGGCCTTTTTTCCCATAGACTCCCATTATAAAATTTGGAGGTTTATAACTCGGCAAGCTTTCGAGCTCCTTTAGGGTGATACTCTGAACAAAGTTTTAAATTGGTGTACTGACTGGCCTTCCGGTTGTGCCGCAGGCCACAAAATATGCAAAATCAGAAAAATTTTTACAACATGGACATGTGACATATCAAAACACAGCCCAATGAGAGGAACTTCCTCAGGAGTATTCGAATGACATCACATGCTTGTATCCACTTGCCTCCAAATGTTTTGGCACCCTATCTTTCTGTCCACTTGCCTCCAAAAGTAACACTGACCCTTATGTCCACTCGCCTCCAAAAAGCACCGGCCTTTGCGAATACTTGCCTCGTCAAAGCCAACATCAAAGTTTGTCACAACTTTACAAAGTACAAATTACAAATAAATCAAACTGAATTGAACTGAACTGAATATTTACAGTCCCAAAGACCTTAGATTTGAGATCATGAGGCAGTAGATCAGAATCTTTGCTTTTACTTACATCTGCGTGCAAACTGTTTAGGAAATGGCAGCTTTTCTTTTGATCCTATTCATTCTTGAAGTGATCAAAAATATTGAACCATGCGAATTGCAAGTGTTTCTTGTTGCCCAGGTGTGTACTGATCTATTGATTGTTTAAACAATCAATAGCTCTGAATGTCTAATCTTGGTTTGAGCCCTGGCTTTTACTGTGAAGAGTGTATTTGTTGTTAAAGAGCAGAGATCTGTCTATATGAGAATAGGAAGCCATTTCGAAGCTGAGAAAAGAGGGAATATCAGAGAATCATACAAACATTGGGCATAGCCAATACAAACAATTTTGATTTTACTGAAAAAGAAAGAATTCTCTGTTGTACTTAAAAAAACAGTACATAGTGTGGCCATGGAAAACAATAGCAGTTGATGATGGAAAGATTGTGAGAGCTGTGAAGAAAAGCCCAAAAACAAGTCAGTGACAACCTCCATTTTCACAATCAGCCATCAGAAGAAGATTTTGAGAGGCAAAATATTGAGCTGATACTACAAGATGCAAACCATTCATCTGAAGATAGAAGACAGATGCAAAGACTAATCTTAAAGGTTCTGGAAACATTAAACGTTAAAGTGATAAAAATGCCAAAGTGTGGAGAAAGAAAGGTTATGCACATTTTCCAAAACATACAAACTCGTCGGTTACGCATGGTGGAGGTGTCATGGCTTGAGCTTGCATGGCTGCTTCTGTAACAGACTCACTAATCTTTATTGATGATGAAACTTATGATGGTAGAAGCAGAATAACTTCAGAAGTCTACAGAACCAATCTGCCACATTTACAGTGAAATACATCCAAACTAAATGTGAGGAACTTAAGTCTTGCAAAGTTCAGTGACCCAAAACTCCCCCACACTTCCAACACCATAAAAGGACTTCATCAGGGGAATAAAGCAGAAGGTTTTTAGATCGGTTAATTCTATCACCAGATCTTATCCCAATTGAGTAGGATTTCATGTCCTCAAGAGGAGACTGAAAGAAAAAAAAACTGGAAGGAGATGCAGTATAAACTTGGAAAGGCAACACAAAATATATTGCAACAGCTTGTTGACGCTCTGGGTCATCGGCTAAATGCAGTTATTGCAGGCAACAGATATGCCATGTTCCAATTTGTTAGTAATAGTCAATAGCTAAATTCATCTTTTCATCTTAAACACAAAAAAAAAATAGAATTAGCCTTGTGTTCCAATATTGTCTATCTGTCCCAAGTTCTTGGATATCTTTTAATATGTATTTTTTCCTTCCAGAGCTCTCACTTTGGACAACACCTTGGTTATCCTGTCAACAGTGGCACCAGATGCAGGTCGCTACTACGCTCAGGCCGTCAATGACAAGAATGGCGAGAATAAGACCAGCCAGCCTGTTATACTCAATGTGGAGAGTGAGTAGGCCAAAGGAACCAATTTAAATATAACTCTGTTTCTATATTCAACAGCAACTTTATTCACATTTCACGTTGCACTGACATACAGAATACAGAATTCAGCAGGGGTGGTGATTTTCCTGGGATGTGTCTATTTTTTTTATTTTTTTTTCAACAGGTGATTTGAACACATTGATGACATGTAGCTTTTGTGCCCCCTAGTGGCTGTCCACTGATCCTCAAGGGCTTAGACAGACTTGCGTTCTACTCCCACGTTATATTTTGATTCATTGGCCAGCCCATTGTAGCATGTGGCATGGCCAAGTGTGGCCGCAAGTGATTTTTACTTTCTCACCCTGCCTCGGTAATTAAGCAGTCTTGTAAAATCAGCCCCTGTATTTTAATAGCCCACCAGACCACAATGGCAAAATTATAAAAGACATGATGCAGGGGGAGGAGGAGACCACTTACTCCACAGCTACTTAAAAAGAAAGGCTAAGGATGTGTGAGAGAGGAACAGACAGGAAGAGATTGAGAGCGAGAGAGAGAAATTGGTCATTAAGGGCAGGGAATCGATACCTGAGCTGGTGACTGGTGCATTTAATCAGTGTGTCTGCACCTCTCAATCACACTGCATTCAAAGGCACAGTACTGTAATGATAGTATTACTGTGCACTGTGGACACTAAGAGTTTGCTCTCTTTGTGGAGCACAAAGAGGGACTGAGCATGACGCTTGCTACGTGTACAATAGTGTGATGGCGATGCCGGTATATAGAAGTGAAAGACATGATGAGTGGAATGGCAGATAATTATTGAGGCAATGGCTTCTGTAAAATGGCTTTCTCTTTTTCTATTTCCCAACCAAGATGTGGGTGGGCCTGCAGATCCAATCGCTCCCAGTATCATCATTCCACCCAAGAACACCAGCGTAATGGTTGGGACGTTCGAGGTCACGCTGGAGTGTGTGGCCAACGCCAGGTGTGTGTTTGCATGTGTGAAAACAGCTCTGCCATCAACACCTAATAATGTAACTAGTTAACAGCTTTTTGGTCATGTTGGTCAAATCTGTCCCTTTCATTCTCTCTGTCCAGACCACTAATTAAGCTTAATATTGCATGGCGTAAGAATGGTGTGGTGGTCAATCGAGGATTGAGAGACTTTGGTCGACGTCTCACCATCAGCGGGCCTCTGGTCAGTGACAGCGGCTATTACGAGTGCGAGGCTTCTCTACGCAGCAGCAGCGTCCCAGCCGTCACTGCTGGAGCTTATCTACATGTGATCGGTAGATTCCTCGCGTACCTCCTCTTCATAGTTACACATTTCATTTGCTACTAGCTCTGATAATTTACATGCACACAGATAAACCCTTATTCCACTACATATCTTGCTACAAAGTCAGTTGGGCATGAAGCTTTGAGCTGGCGCATAGCATTCTTTCAATTTGTTTGTTAGTTTGTTGGATAAATACTGTAATACCACAAATAAGTTGAGTACACTGTATCTAAACATTTATACCACTGATAAATTCATGCATTCTTTTATTGTCAGTAACCTTTATCCCGGTCAGACTGACAGTGGATCTGGAGCCTATTCAAGGAACACTAAGCACAAGGCAGGAATAAACCCTAAATGAGGCACCAGTTGACCACAGGCCACCATGCACATTCACACACTCTTTAACCTAACCTAAAGGAAAGCCTCATAGACACAGGGAGAAGATCTGAAATCACACAGGAACATGGTAAAAATGGTCAGGTTCAAACTTGGGACCATGCAAGCTATCAGCTGTGAGCTATCAGACTACTCAGTCACTCACTACAGGTGATTGCAATAGTTAAATGTAGCTGTTAGTTTAATATTGCTGTTAGATAAAGTGCATTTCATCTCAGAGATGCAATCAGAAATCTCTGTTTTCACTGTTTCATATTTAGGATTGCTGATTCACATGCACCAACACAACAAAGATATGATCAGCACATAGACATAAACCACTACAGCGCATAAAGCTGATGCAAATGCATTAATCAGAATTCCCTTGTAGTCTAGAAGAGGCTTATGAGAGATGGGGCTGGTGGCCAAGCTATGAATGTCACATTATTAGCTCTTTATTATGCATATGGAGCATACTCACAAAGATTATGAGCTTGACATGAACTCTGATCAGTTTTCTAATAGATTCAGATAGATTTTAGTGTCACTGCGTGCCGTTCCAGGTGATGGCTTGGTATGTACACGTGTGTATATATATATACTTGTATATACCAGATATATATGTAATATATATATATGTAAATAAGTAAATGCTCTGGTTTTAATGAAGCTTCATTCTATGAAGCACTGGAGATGTTTTAATTAACTGGGTAATAACCGGGATTGCTCTGACTGATTTGTATAGAACACCCTCAGTTTGTGAAGGAGCCAGAGAGACACATAACTGCTGAGATGGAGAAGGTGGTGGACATTCCATGCCAGGCTCGTGGTGAGTGAGTGTGTCTGTGTGTGTCATGTCTGTCAGTTAGTCATCTTTTCCATTTTTTCTTTTATGCGACTTCATTTGTGTAGCCACACATTTATAGCTGTTCACAGCCTACAAATAAAATATCCAGTTCCATGTTTTATTTTTTCAGCTACATTGTTGACTAAAATGGATGAACTGGCAGCTCAGCTGAAAATAGTTGATTCTGAAACTGAGACCTTTCAGCATGGGGCAGAAGCTTCTTATAATGATGGATGAAGGATGCAGTGTCTATAGTAACATCTGATATGTTTTCTTCCTGCACACAGTAGCATCTGAAAACGAGTCTGTAATGTTTCTTTGAGCTTGCATTCACTGCTGATCTCACTGTAAACTTACTGACAGGGATTGTATAGTGATGTGCAGCCCATGGCTCTGAAAGCGCTCTTTTACACAGCAGTGCTCACAATGGTATTCAGTATGACTCAATGCAAGAGTTTTATTTTAATTTTGTTTAGCTTCAGTGGTTAACAGAAATAACTGTAGGAGGCAGTCAGGGGGTAGGCGGGAGTGGCGAGACTCTTCACTTCATTTAGTGATATCAAAAGGAAGTTTAAAGAAAGAGTTTCCCAGAATAGTCTTGTGTACTTAACTGTAGAATTGTTCTCATGCAATCTGAAACATTTTCAGACAAAAAAATGATTTCGCTAGCATTCTGTTATATCTTTCTCATCCGCCCTCTTTTGTATATAGGAGAAACAACTCTGTCTAACCCTTTCTCCCTTCTCTACCAGGTGTTCCTCAGCCAGACATTGTTTGGTATAAGGATGCTGTGCCCATAAGCACTGTGAAGACCCCACGTTACAAGCTCTTGGTGGGAGGCAGTCTGCAGATTAATGGGCTCCTTCCTGATGACACCGGGATGTTTCAATGCTTCGGCCGCAACCTGGCCGGAGAAATCCAGACCAACACGTACCTTGCTGTCACCAGTGCGTTTGGCACCATATGCCCTCCTCACATTTGCTCATACCGTTGTTTATTTTTTGTTCTGGTCTGGTTCATGCCTTTCCTTTCCCATGACATTTGTAATCTTTACAAGCCTTACATAAAAGAGTGAGAGATGTGTGTCTGTGTGTGTGTGTGTGTGTCTGTGTGCGCAAGTGTGATGTGATATATATATATATATATATATATATATATATATATATATATATATATATATATATATATATATACAGAGAGAGAGAGAGAGAGAGAGAGAGAGAGAGAAATAGAGAGCGAGAGCCTAGTTAGAGGGCTTTTCCCAAAGCATTTATCTTGCCATGTGATCCCAATTTCGATAAGACCTTTTGTCAATGCATAAAAAAAGGTTTTTGTGTCTCATACAGACATCACCTACCCCATGGGTCCCAATCTCTCATCAGTATTGTGTTAGAGTATAGGTTTGTGTTTGGGTTATCTATCTTTATCTTCTCTGTCCGTTTCAGGCATAGCTCCCAACATCACAGCAGGGCCTACGGACAGCTCGGTGATCGACGGCACATCCGTCATCCTGCACTGTGAGACATCAGGAGCTCCGCGGCCCGCCATCACATGGCAGAAAGGTCACACACTAATCAGTCATCTCCTGTGCATTCTCACACCTGCCTGAGCACACTTCTGACAAAAGAAGCTTTATCGGGTTGCCTTCTGGACCCACATCCCTCAGAGTCACAGCAGAGCCTATGTGATTGTGGGATTGATTGTAGACTGCAGTGGCCTTTTGATAAACAGAGGAGACATCTGTTCTCTAATCTTTTGCATTAAAAATGCCTAACTCTCTCTTGTGCTCTTTCCCAGTTCCTTCTATTGCTGTTCAGTGCTTTCTAATTTAGAACTAGACAAACTAACTAAGGGAAGATTGGAATTGGACAGGACTGAATTGGGAGAAAATGGGGCAAAATCCAGAATAGAAAAGAAAATACCTTTTGTAATATTCAGCATAGTTACGCTGACATTCTGGCACCTGTCAATAAAATACATGCTTGGTGGAAAAGCTCCAATCAATCACAAGACAAGATGGGATCTGTACTTGTGTGCCAGTCAAGTTGTCTGGGTCTGTCACTGTTATGCTTTAAGTCTCTCTCTGTCTTACCTCACCTTCCATCTTCCTGTGCAGGTGAGCGTGTGCTAGCAAGTGGCTCAGTGCAGCTGCCTCGCTTTACCCTGCTGGAGTCAGGAAGTTTATTGGTCAGTCCTGTTCACCTGTCAGATGCTGGCACCTACACTTGCATGGCGAGCAACTCCCGGGGCATTGATGAGGCCTCTGCCAACCTGCTGGTGTGGGGTGAGTGAGATTTACATGAAGGGGAAAGAATCCAGGGTTTACAGATGGATCCCAATTAGTATACAACTCTTCAATGTAGTCGGCTTCAAGCTCAAGTCTTCCAGCTAACATTATACTGGAACTGCACAAAGAATCAATAAAATCCCAGTCTTGTGAGAATTGTTCTCAATGCAGCACCTTTTAAGTATGATTTTACATTTGTACTCAGGCAGTCATTAGTTACAGATCAACCATAACATTACAACCACTGACAGGTGAAATGAACAACATTGATTGTCATTACATTGGCACCTGTCACAGGTATATTAGGCAGGTATTGATGTGTTGGAAACAAGTATAAGGATCTGAACCGGCTACACAGTACTGAGCAGGTGGTTTTAATGTTATGGCTATTGGGTATATAAAACAGAGCCACAAGCATTGTGGTTTAAAAAAAAAAGAAACATCATGTGAAAAGTGTGAGATAATTTTAAAATGAACCCAATGTCCACTTGTAGTGCGAAGCCACTAAATTGTTGTAAACAAATGCTTCATATTACATACTATTACATTCCCACTTTCTAAACAGATGACTAAATGTTGAAATGTGTGACTGAATCATGGCTGCGTTCGCCCCTGCTCAAAACACACCAGTGATGCATTATGCATAGAGCGCATTTATCAACACCAATTTTCACCCACAAGTGGCTTATGAGCTACTATTTGTAGGAGAACGGAAAAAATTCCATGACTAATTATTTAACCAGCTGTTTTCTGATTTCTTTTGGGAGGACCTGCTGCATTTTTTTGCCATTTTAATATAGTTCATTTCTTGATACTAAATCGTTTTAGAACAGCGTATAGTTAATTGTAATACAAATGTCCCTCGAAAACGTCTTTCAAAATGCTGTACAATGGTCTGCTACTGTAATGTAAGAATTTATTAAATACAACAACTGAAATCAATTTGATCTCGAAATATCATGATCTCTCTTTCTTTAAGAATCGTAAGGCTCTAGATCACACAACAAACAGGATATATACATGTATGTATTGTGGTCTGATTGTTTCCAGCTCGAACACGCATAACCAATCCTCCGCAGGACCAGAGCGTCATCAAAGGCACGAAAGCCACTATGAGCTGTGGTGTGACCTATGACCCCAGTGTCACTGTCAGGTAACACCAATGTCTTTCTATCCATACACAAATATCTCCATTTAAAACTCATTACAAGACAATCAGATTATCTTCCTGCCATTTTGGATCTCTGTTTCTTTCTCACTTTCCCTCCCTCTCCCTCATCACTTCATCTCTGATTAATTGTAATTCACTCAATGTTGGCAGATCTTGATTACACTCAGTCTCATAAAACGTTGATTTAGCTGTCACCTGCAGATTGATTTGATCGAGAAAAACAGATGAATATGTAAACAGAGCAATAACTTTTAGTCAGACTTTAATTAAGCACAAGACACAGGAGATTAAACAGAGGAGCCGATGCAGCTGCAGTTTGTGTATGTGTGTGTGTTTGTAGTTGCATGGCCATATGTGTAAGGTGCATGCTTGTTGTGTGCGTGTGTGTGTGTGTGTGTGTGTGTGCGTGTGTGTGTGTGTGTGTGTGTTAAAAAGGAAATTAAAAATGAAAAAAGCCCTTCAGGTGCAGGCCACACCCACTTTAGTTTGAAATGAAAACACAATGCATTGTTTTGCATGTTAGTGTGTTATTTGTATTTTATTTGTAAGTCTGTGTTCATTATGCATACGGTTTTTTAAATGCATGCATAAGTATACCAGCAATTTATAGGACTGTATTTTGCTGTGTGCTCCAGGCACGTGTGGGAGAAAGGAGGTCTAGCCATTGAAGTGAATTCAAGCCCACGGCTACGGGTTGACAGCAACGGCACCTTGCACATTGCCCAAACCTGGTCTGGAGACATTGGTACCTACACATGCAGAGTAACTTCAGTAGGAGGCAATGACTCCCACAGCGCCCACCTCAGAGTCAGGTCCTCTTCACTCTCTCTCTCTTATTACTGTTGCATGTAACACCCTCTGCTTTGTCTATATCAGTTTATGCTTCTTTGCATTAAGGATTTCCTATATTCAGACTCTCTAAATCTCTCAGTAAATATTTGGCCAGAATGTCTTTTCACCTCTGTCTATTCTGGTAAATATTGAAACTGTAGGTAATTGGACTCTGGGAGAGTGTCACAAACAGAGAGCAGTGTTTAATCCTGTTTGTCTCCACCGTTTGCCCCTTCCAGGCAGCTCCCCCATGCTCCAGAGAATCCAATTGCTACATACTGCATCTCAGAGAAGCGCTCCATCAACCTCACATGGGCACAGGCTTTTGATGGCAACAGCCCTCTCATCCGCTATATCCTGGAGGTGTCAGAGAACAGTGAGTGGACAAGAGCAAATTTTGTCCGTCATGTGTAGTTCTGTTACTTGTACTGTATAGTAATAACATGTCAAGGTGACTGAAAGTTACATAGCTACATGACTTGGTCAATTTTCTTGAGTGGTGGGAAAATCAGCTAGTATTGTTGAACTAGCATTGATGTATTCATTTATAGTGACTTCAAAGCACTTTTGGATAACGGCGTCTGCCAAATGTCCCACATAATGTAAATGTATGTCATCGGTATAGAATTCTATTTTATTTATTTGTAGCGTGATTTTAAGTATAGATATTGTCATAACATATCATGAGAAAAATCTTTTTTTTCTCATGATATGAGAAAAACTATCTGCTGTTTCCAATCTCTTCTTGGAAACAGCAGATAGTTGGCTTATGTGCATTACAGTATATTTTAAGTGTATTTAAATGCAGTATTTTTAAAAGAAAACGCCAGAAGTATTACATTTTGTTAAATAATATGGAGTGCATGATCAAATAGTCAATAAGAGTCTTAGAAGTTGCAGGTCTACTGTATCCAGGCTAAATTTTCCATCGAAGCCAGAAGGTGAGTTTTTGACATAAACTGTTTAAAGCAAGTGCAAGTCAACATGAGATTATTAACAAATACAGAAAGTGAGTCAGCTTCTGTTGAAGAATCATGAGTAACAGAACAGGAGATGATGTTCAGGACCAATCAGGATCAGGCCAGAGGAGGAGGCACCTTATAGACCTTATAGATATAGATATAGATATAGAACACCTTAGTTTGTAGGAAAGTGACATACAGTGTGATTAGAGTGCAAGCACAGACTCTGGCAGTTTCTATCTATGACAGCATAGAAAATACTGAAAGCCAGAAGGTACCACAGGCATGAGAGCACCGTGGGATATCAGAGTCTCACCGCTCCTCGGTCATCAAACCTGAGTGATTATAGACGAGGGGGGTGATAGCATCCAGATTTCCCAGTTTACCAAAAAGTGAATGCATATAAAGCCACCAGGTCTGCACTATTACTTAAGAGCTAATTAACAATGTGCCTGACTAAACAAATAGACTTTCTGCTTTGAATTAAAGTCAAACAATCCATTTTATCTACTGTTGTGCTCTTTATTGTAGTTTTCATTGTTCTAGGTTTAAATTAGTCACCAACTCTTGGTCAAAACAGACTAGAATGAACACGATAAACTAAAAGTTTGCTAATTTCTATTATTTTTATTGTCAAATAAAATAATTACTGGGAGTGTTGTAGTAAGGACACTATCTATCTCAATCTTTGAGATAACTGCATGTTTTTATACACATACTGGAACATCAAGACAGCAGGATGTTATAATAATCCAACGTAGAGGTAACAAGTGCATGAACTGTTTAATGCTACATCCTGTAATAACATTATAACTAAGCAATGTTCCTGAAATAGAAAAAGGCCATCCTTGTTTTCTACATGAATATTAAACACAAGACCAGCATCAAGGTCTTTACTGTACATGATGTAACTGAAAGGTAATCAAGATGTGTTACATAATCAACAGGCTGGTAGTTCTTAATAGAGGTACTTCTGTCTTGTTGAGAAAGTGAAGTAGGAGGATTCTCAGGGTAAAGTGTCTATTGTCCTTTATTAAGTTGGTGTCTAGCATCTGGTTTGTCTGAAATGTACAACTTATCAGCATAGCAGATGTCAATTGTACTTGTTTATGAATAAATGTACCCAGAGGTAGATCCTGTGGTCCTTGTGCTCCTATCGTTGTTTGCAAAATAAAGATTTTTTAACAATCGAATAGATTTCTAGGTCAATGTGGGCATGCTGGAGGTATGGTGAATTGGTGAACTGAAGAAGAAAGCAAAAAAACTTTTTAAAAACCAAAAGAAGTACTGTATATGGTACAATTTAGTTTCATTGATTTAGCAATTTTAACAGTAGACATAGCAGAAATCTGAATCTAAATATAAAACAAGACATTAATACATAATGAGCAAGCCAGAAGCGACTGTGACAAGGAAAAGCTCCCTGAGACAAGAACGTCACAGTGGCTTATGTTTGTGTGCTGTGTGTATGATGGCTTGTATTCCTGCAAGACAATTTCCAGATCCTTTGTTTGTTCCCTTGTTTGTTCAAGGCTGTAGAAGCAGCAGCATGAATACATTTGTGGAAAACCTTACACAGCTGGTTCATAGCTTTTTGCAAATGTCTGAAATTGGGGTATATTACCATACCATGTTGTCAGATGTTCTTTGTTATTTATTCTCCAGCCATTTGAAATATACAGCACCCTCAAAACTGCACTGTAAATAGATGATAAGTGGTGTCACGGATTATACTGACTCTGTTCTGCTAGAACTAGATGATCTCCTGCACTTCACTTCCAACCTTTTTTATTTTTACATCTACAATGTATATGCTGTTTACTTTAAGTTAGCGTATGTAAACACCTTAAGTTAGCGTACTGTATGGTCAGTTCTCTCCGGCTTGGCTGTGTTGATATATATATATAATGTAAAAAAAATATATACTGTATATAAAATGTAGTGCTGGTTAAAGTGCCTGAACCAATCCAACTATACAATAGATAACAATGCTGTTCTATCAATGCTCCTGCTGTGTAACTGATGATGTGCTTTCTGTCTGGGTCAGATGCTCCATGGACGGTGCTCTTGGCCAACATAGAGCCAGAGGCAACTAGTGTGATGGTGGGAGGCCTCATTCCTGCACGATCCTACCAGTTCCGACTGTGTGCTGTCAATGATGTGGGCAAGGGCCAGTTCAGCAGGGAGACAGCAAGGTGAGTGGAAGACATTCCAGCGATGCTACTGTATACAGTGCAGGAAGTGCCCGATCTTATATTTGTTATTGACACACCAGAAGTCAGAGAATGGTGGAATTCAGAGTCTGATTTTTATTTCCTACAATGCACAAGGTAGAGAGAACTTTCACAAGGCAGATATGAGCAAGAAAATTCAACGTACTTGCAACAAGGGCTAAACTGGGTTTCTGAAAAGATTTCATAATGCAATTATGCTTAATGCAAAAAGTAAATATGGGAATAAAATAGAGATCATAAAAGTGCCATTTTCATTATAGCAATAGTCATCATGACCGGTAGAAGGAGTGTGTCAAAGTCAGTGCATCTTACTAGAAGTGCATTAAATGAAAAATAAAATATAAAAAAAGGCCAAATGCCTGATAAAGGAATGAGAAAGCTTTTATGTTTCATGCTTGCTATACAGGCCAGCGGAGGTGCCTTATCCAGCTGTAATGTCCTGGTACTGTACTTACTTACCAGGATGTTCAAGCGTTCACAGAGATTTAGCTGCTTTTGGCTGAACCTTGTAGATCTGAGTGAGCAGCTGAGTGTGCTAGAGCTTCAGAAACAAGGAGACAGTCACTCCTTCAAATACAGTGGTCTCGAGAGGACGGTGTTGACATCTACACAATCACACACAGATGCACACACTCGCACACACACGGTGGCGTTTTACTGATTTTCCTTCCTGCATCATTTTGGAAACAGCAGCAGTGACAAAGATGTCAACAGCATAAGAGTAGTGGCTGGGGACAGCGAATAGATGACATATATATATATACTGACTGATGAGTGATAGAGAGGTGAAGTGTACAGGAAAGCGGGAATATACAAAAGATAGTAGATGAGAGTGTGTCTGTGTATCAGAAACAGGATATATTGATTTTAAGTTTCATACAATTTTTTTTGGTGTGCTTATTCTGTACCTAAAGAAATATAGACAGTGATGGCTGCATTCGGAGATGATAAAAGCATGCAGTCAGAATTGAATAACCAAAGCACACACATCACAATTCAGGCATCAGAATGAACTACAGATGATCAGACTGCTTGCTGCATATTAATGTATGTATATAAATCCCTTATCGTTCGATTAATACACATTGATCACTTCAACACATACAGTACAATCATGACCATATGATATCTATTCACCATATGTTTGACAAATGCTTGATTTAGTAGAAAAACCTGGCAACCTGGAATTCACTGACTACACACAGGTAATTTTAATAATCTCACTGAGCCATGTAAGATACGTAAATATTGACATATAGATTAAACGTAAGCCCTGAGGTCTTTAGGCATTCTTTTATTTTCTGCACTAATTCAGTCTTGCTGATGCATATCATGTTTGACATTTCCTCTGGTTTTATGTGTGATGAAGTTGATGACAGTGGTCCAGATTAGATTCAATTCATTGGCTTGATTTCTAGTATAAATTGATAGATTTTCTATTGTGAGTGAATTTTTGCTAGCAGACGTCTCCTGGTCGGCAAGGCGCTACGGAATAGCAGGATGTTGCAGCAGTGACTTCTTGCCCAGAATGTTTAATAGGTGTGCTGTTCCTCAGAGCATATAAATAGTTATAGGGTGTATAAATCCAATTGTACAAAATGAACTCCAGTGTTGGTCTTTTATAAGAATCGCTTGCAGCTTTCCAGAGATGTTAATTAAGTCTGCTAGTAATAGAGCTATTATAAAGGAATTTCTTTTTTTTTTTTTTTAAAGGGTTTATGCCCTGCTCTTATTCGCATGACTACATTGTTCTATCAGATATATAGATGTAAGATCTGTAATTCCTTTTTCAATACATAACAAGTCGTCTAGTGTGTCTTTTGATCATGAAGCAGAAATGTTCCATATGCCAGTCCTTTTGCCTTCCCCTGAGTGAGAATGGGGAATTTGTTTTTTTGTGGGATTTTCCATCAAGCTGTCAAGTTGGTGAGATTGTTACGCTCTGGATAAGGCTGTGTGCCAAATGCCATAAATGTTAAGCATTGCAACTGATGATAATGGTGCCTATGGATGAAAAGTCTGAGATCTTCATTTCTCTATTTCTAAACGAGGTCTCAGATCGGCTGAGATTAATTCGGGTGATTTGGAGTGAGGTTGTTTGATTGCTAAAGTAACAGTGGAAATGTCCTGAGCTTTAAGCTTCTATGAGTTTTAATGGTTTGTAATGTGACTTATATAATTAACATGGGGCTTAAAGGAGTCAGTCACTGGTGCATATAGAGGTCAGTTGGGCAGGGATAGATGAAAAAATTTGTTGCTTGCTATTTTTATCAGAAACATGGGCACACTCTGTTTTTTATTTTGTTTGGTTATTAAATAATGAAGACATTTATCTTCCAGAAAAGGAAGATATATGTAATTCCGAATAGTATTCAGGGAGATTTGCGTATCTGATATATTCGGTTGGATGGAATTGCTGATGTAAATGGAGTTAATGTGTGACTGATGGTTAAGTAAAAATCATGAGAAGACTTTTGCATTTGGGGATTTTAATCTCCAAACATCGTTACGATCTTAGTCACTCGTTAACTGACTAATTATTTGGGTGACTGCTAATTTGGTGTGTTGTTAGCATTGAAAGATCTGGCTGAATAAATGAATCTGATATAGTGAGCTGTAAATATATAAAATAAATCCCTTTTCTTTCTTTCTAAATGCAATAGATTATTATTTGAAGTGTTTATCTTAGGACCTGTAATATAAGTGGCATTAAGAATAAATGCTGTACTTCTTTTGATTAGGATTCATAACCCTCTCCTCATGAAATTGTAGTGGGTGGAAACATTTTGATTAATTTGTGCTGATTTTAATTTAAGATTAGATTCAGAGAAATGAGTTTCTTGTAATATGCATTTATCTGCATTTAATTAGTCTTTGCTTAGGGGAGCACAGAGGTTCCAGGTTATAGGTTTGGTGCAACACTGGAATGCAGCATTTATAATAATTGGAGGTACAGTAGATGTGTGTGGCTTAATGCTTAATGCATGTCATAAAACAATTGTGGGTGGTTTTCTTGATGCTGACAATGGTATTATTTTAAAATGTATAAAATAAGCATAGAACAATATTTATAAGGTATAACAATATTTTGAAGTGCATTGGATAAGAGTATGACTTAGATTGGAAGGTGGATTGGTGTGTGTGTGTGTGGGGGGGGGGAGACAGAGCGAGAGAGAGAGAGAGAGAGAGAGAGAGAGAGAGCGAGAGAGAGAGGAACCTAGAATAGCCAAGGGGTCAAATTTTTATCACGGTATAATTGGCCGAAGTGTAATTTATCTACAGATATTACATCCTTCTTTCATGGTTTAATATCTTTATTACATCCTTCCTTTAGGCACAGTTTTCAGATTTTTAATAGCCTGTTCCATTTGTCCACTATTTCACAAGAAAATCGGTCATCAAAGCCCTAATCTGTTCAACTGAGTACACTGCTTTTGCTCAAGATAAATTTTTTTGTGTGTGTTCAGATTCGTCAAAAAATTGGTTGTTGACATTTACTTTTTCCTCTTGCACCGGGTATGTGATGGAATGAAATATCTGATTGTCTCCATCTGTATTTTTAGTTACTACTTTAAATTCTTTTATCAACCTTTGGGTGAGTGCTCTAGAATATAGGAAAAGCTAAGATTGTTTCGTGTGCTGTTTACCGGTAGATCTAATATTGTTTTTGTCTTATTTTATTTCTCTCATTTTTCATTACAGGAGACAGTCAGGTCATAAAGGTGTTGAGGGAGTGCTGTAGCATCTTATTTACACTGGTTAATGATGTCATTTGTAGCTGAATGTATTCAGTGCTCTCGCACAGTGACTGGTATTCTTCATGTAACATCTCTATGAGAGAATCTTGCATCCAGACCAAACCATTTATTTCTTATTACTGCAAGTCTTTTAGCAGTAGGCGTGTTGGGCTTACCTTTGTTTTTTTATTATATTTTATGCTTATACATAGCATCATTTATAGTAGTGTAGAAGTTTCCAAACGTTTTGTGCCATGAACCCCAAATGCACATTATGAATAATCTGTGACTTTAATCCTTGACCATCTTACACATGAGCTTTGATGACGTCCCATTCTTAATCCTTATGGTTTCGTATAGAGTTGGCCCACCCTTTGCAGCTGTAACAGCTTTAACTCTGGGAATGCTTTCCCCAAGGTTTAGGAGTGTGTTTATGAGAATTTTTGACCATTTCTCTAGAAGCGCATTTGTGAGGTCAGGCATTGATGTTTGAAGAGAAGGTCTGGCTTGCAGTCTCCCCTCTAATTCATCCCAGAGGTGTTCTATTGGGTTGATGTCAGGACTTGTTCATCCATGTCTTTATGGACCTTGCTTTGTGCTAAGTGGGAGCATGAAATTGTCCAAAGTGTCTTGGTATGCTGATAAGAGTTCCTTTCACTGGAGCTAAGGGGCCAAGCCCAACCCCTAAAAAAACAACCCCAACACATAATCACCCCTCCACTAAACTCTTCACGTGCACAGTGCAGTCAGGCAAGAACCAGTCTCCTGCAAACTGCTTGTCCATTGGATTGCCAGACAGAGAAGCATGATTCATCACTCTAGAGAACACATCTCCATTGCTATGGAGTCCATTGGCAGCGTGCTTTACACCAATGTTGTCAGGGGTACTGTCAGGACTCAGCCCGGATTTTGGCCATGTGCATTTGTTTGTGTTTTGTGTCACGTGTCTACCCTGCCCTTGTCTCTTCCTCTCCGCCTCTGCACACCTGTTCCTCATGTGTCTGATTGTCTTGTTTATTTAGTTGAGCCGCGTTGCCTTGAGCAGCGTGGAATCCTCTGTTTTGTCCTGTTGTCTTTTGTTGTCGTCTTGTCTTGAGTCCGTGTTCCTGTTCTGTGTTTTGTTTTTGTTAATAAATCCTGTTTTATTTTAGCTATCGTGCATTTGGGTCTTTTTAACCCCGCGTCCGTGACAAATGTATCTGACGCTTTACAGTGCACATGGTGATGTAAGGTTTGGATGCAGCTGCTCATCGATGGAAACCCATTCCATGAAGCTCTCTATGCACTGTTCTTAACCTAATCTGAAGGCCACACAAAGTTTGGAGGTCTTTAGCAATAGCGACTTCTGCGCACTGTGCACCTCAGCATGTGCTGACCCCGCGCTGTGATTTGTGAGTTGCTGTTTTTCCCTATCACCTATCACGGTAACCTATCAGCTTTCCACGCTTGAATTCACTGAGATCCTGAGAGCAACCCTTTCTTTCTCAAATGTTTGTAGAAGCAGTCTGTATGCCTAGGTGTTTGATTTTATACACCTTTTGTGTGATTGGCCAATATAATGAATTTAATGATTTGGAGGGTTGTCCCAAAACATTTTGTCAATATAGTGTACATAGGATCACTGTAATATTTTATTATGGTAGTGACATATGATTATGTATACATATTTGTATACACATGTGGCATACACATGCTATATGTGCTGATATTGCTTGCACTGACTTACCACTGTAACATTGTTAACACACATTGAATATCTGATGTACAAGACACTAATTAGACAGCAAATCAGAGCCAAAACATCACTGTCCATCAAGGTGAAATGTTATATGTCATGATTTTATGCACAGTCATGTTAAACACACAGCGCTGTCTCTTAATTAAAGCCCCTCACCCACATCATCCCCATTCGTGATTATAATCAGAAGCTGTGCATCAGTGTGAAAACGCTGATCTTACATTAAATAGTATTTAATAATCTAGAAAATCCAGAAGACCTGTAAGCAAAATGGACACATATATCCAATAGTTTAAAGGCGACTTGAGACTAACCGAAACAGGAAAACAGAGATTAAACATCACAAATTTGAAAGCATGCAATTTTTCAGGGTGTCTTTTTATGAATTTCCTTCATTGAAACTACAGTAACATGTTCCAGCATGGCAATGGTCCTGTGCACAAAGCAAGGTCTATAAAAGTATGCTATATATAAGAACTTCACTGGCCTGCAAAGAGCCCTAAACCCCACTGAACACATTAGGGATGAACTGGAATGATGAATCTCATACTAATGTAATGAGTTTGGAAAGAATTACAAGAATAGGAACTGTTGCTACTGTTGTGTTGTAGCTACATGATGTTATTTCTACAGTTAAACCTAAACCTAACCCAAAATACAGTAAATATATTATTATTATTTTTTTTTTTTTGCTTTGGGAAAAAGCAGTTGTTCTCAGAGTGTCAAAAACTGTACAAAGAACTAAAAACATGCCAGTGTTTTATCACCCTGAGGAGCAGTTTGGAAACAGAGCAACTAAAGAGACACTCCAGAAAAAGGATGTCAAACGACAGTTTAACAAGGGATTGATGTGTGAATATTAATATTAATAATCCTCTTGTGTCTTTGACTATCAAAAGAACTAGCCCCAGTTTGGTTTAAAGATGCATAAACTCATTAAATGATTATGTAAATGATGTGTGGTCTTGGTCTTGGTCTTGGAGGCTGGTCTTGGTCTAGTTAAAGCATATCCCAGTACATACGACATACACCGGGAAAACATGATAATGTTACATGTAGCTTACTGTAATGTGTGTTATCATGAAGATGACACAAGAAGCCAGTAGCTGGTACTATAGAAAACCAAGAAAACGTAAATCGAGCTAAATTAAATGTACTTTGATCCCTGTAACTGCTCAGCAATAAGTAGGTCATATATTTTGCTATTGGTATAGGTTTCGGTATTGACAAGTAATGATTGGGCTGAAAAAATGATTTAGATGCCTCTTCGGTCTAGTTCCATTCTTACATCTTCTAAAACAGACCACGTTTCGTCTTTGTCATTATTAGGAATTATGTTATAATCTCTCATTTTAAACCTGTATTTGACTCAGATGTGTTCCTACATTCATGTACTCATTGGCCATCTTATTAGGAACACGTGTATACCCGATCGTTCACGCAATTATGCGATCAGCCAATCATGTTGCAGCAGCACTAGACATGAAAAAAGGCAGATACCATGCTATTCACATCAAACATCAACATGGGGAAAATGTGATCTCTGTGATTTGGTTGGTTGTTGGTGACAGATGGGCAGGTAAACAGTCTTTACACAGAATGGTGTGGAAAAAAAATTCAGATTGCTGCAGCCCTGCAGGGAGGAAAGCCTTGCTGATGAGAGAGGTCAGAGAAGAATGGTCAGACTGATCTGAGCTGACAGGAAAGCTCAAATGATCATTCTTTATTTCAACGATAAGCCGAAATGCATCTCATAATGCACAACATGTTGAAATCTAAACAGCAGATCACATCATATCTTCCAATAAGAGATTTTAAGAAGAACAGGTCATGATTTAATTGGCGGATCAGCGGATACTTACAATGAAAGAGCAGGGGTGTTCCTATTAAAGTGACCAGTGAGTGTGTAACCGTACAATATGTCTCACAAAAGCAGCTACACACTGCAGCCCTTGGGAATGGAAGCCCTCTCTTTTTATATTAATCAAATCTCCACCATTCTGGCAGGCTTCATATGGGAGTGTGCTTAGAAAGCTGATCAGAACTAATGCAGTAAGCAGGTATCGCCATCTCTCTTGCTTGTGTTATTAAACACCATACGGGGATTTTATTCCTGCAGTTTGTCTTCATTCTGTCATGTAAAGCCCATATGATATAGGCATATCCTCCGACATTTGTAATTTAGTTTGATAAGCTGTTTTCCTCAAGATCCTTGTTTTGGTTTTATATTAAGTTTTATATTAACAGTACCTTGGCCGGTCCAGGCCTATTTATCTAAATATGGCAGTGAAGATAAAACTTTGTAGTACCATGCTATAAAATTGTATGAGAAGTATTGTGATTATTATAAAACACATGGATTGCAAAACACATAATTCATGGAGCTTCTTATAACAGTGAAGGAAGTCTTCGTGATTTTCAAGGCAGGTTAACAATAATAAGCTAATGAATACTGACTATTGGCTGGCTAATTTAGATAACTTTAGGTGACATAGCGTCTTACACTATCTGCATTGAATAGCATTTATTTATTCATTTATTTAACACACAAGGCGGATTTGGGAATCGAACCCCCAACCCTGGAGGTGTGAGGCAAACGTGCTAACCACTAAGCCACCGTGCCCTCTTATATATATATATATATATATGTGTATATATAATTTTACAGGTTACTTTATTCTCATTGCAAATAATTCAGAGAAACAATATGAAGGAATTATTCTTCAAGAAGTACTGCTGCTTTTTGGTCTTTTGTGTTTTACAATTACAGTATAATTTAGACAGGAAGGTCCTTTCTTAGATCGTCTAATTGTGTCTTATTCTCTCACAGGTCTCATTTGCATTTTTTCTCGGTGTTTGTATGGACTGGCTTACAAATAGCAGTCTACTTTCTGAATGACAGCAAGCCAAGAATGAACTAAAATCATTTCAACTAAAATCACTGAAATATTAAATAGTTAAAGCTAAGCCTAAAGCCTGAGTATATAAATGACATTTAATTTGAACCTGACATTTATTATACACATTGTCAGTCACATTAATTTAGTTAATTAAATTAATTAATTATTTTTTTTTTAAATTAATTAATTAATAGTTTATTAAAAATAAAATTTGTAATTGTGATAATTTTATCTTTTCAATCCTTTTCTTAATCCTAGTGTCATTTCCTTTGTATATCATGTTAACCTGTTCCCTGATTCTAGGAAAATAATGTCACCTGTAACACATTTAAAAGCTTATTTTCTCTCACTAAATCATCGTTTATTGTTCTTACGGAAGGTTACAGAAGTACTGATGGTTTAGGATAGTGGCAAGCTGTTATATAAATTAATAGAGGTACTACATTTACTACTAATATGTTGTTACATCCTTTCATATACCAGAACTAATTCTGCCAAAAGATCATTAAAGAAAGAAAGATCTTACATTCAAACGCCATCCATAAGATGTGTTATTCATCTGAGTAGCTGTGCAAGTGAAAATCCAAACAAACAGAAACTCAAGCTGGATGTCAGTTTGTTTTCGAATTTCAGAAATGAGATTGAAACTTTTTTGTTTTGATATGGGGTTTGTGGGGTTTGTGACAATCACGCATTTTGTATATTTTTTCTCACATTCTCCCGCCACACATCGTATTTCTCACGCAGAAAAACATTTTGACTATTTATCATATATTTAATATGCCGCAGCGCCCAAAATGTATCTGTCCACAACGCTGTCTCTATGGAAACGGGCAGGAATCAAGCGCGTCTCCCCTGGAGTTCTTAGTTGAGCCTGACACTTATCAGCCAATCAAAAAAAGAGGCTACACAATAGCCAATTAGAAAATAGCACTATTGTATCTGGGTATGATTTAACGCAACAACCATTGGAAAAAAAACATATTCATTAGAGAGGGTATTTTCGATTGTCGGTTTGAACAAAACCTCAGCACGAAACAGCTTGTCTCTGGACGGGACACTGTCCTCAATCATGACCTTAAAAATGGCTGGGCTTGAGCCGAACTGTTTTAAATGGGAGCAACATTACAAATGATAAAGGAGTCCAAAAAGGTAGCAAACACCAGTCATAATCTCTCTCTCTCTCTCTCTCTCTCTCTCACACACTCACTCACACACACACACACACAAATTAATAAATGGAAATTAAATAAATAGTTTGTATTTGGTTAAATTGTGGTAATGATCCTTACAAAACACAACTCCCCCATTATTTATTTATTTATTTTATTTTTATTGGGGGGGGGGGGTGTTGGAGATGTCATGCTTGCCTGTCTTCAAAACTTGAGAGCCCTGCGTATGTATGTATGTAGTATGTATGTATGTATGTAGTATGTATGTATGTAGTATGTATGTATGTAGTATGTATGTATGTATGTATGTATGTATGTATGTATGTATGTGAATGTAAACTCCAGTACAGTCTGAACGGCTACCAGCTCACAAAACACAGGCTGAGCTGGTCAAGCTGCTAGTCTTTTCATCTAAGCTAAGTACATCATAGACAAGATATTTAAAAAAAAAAATGTATCATATATTTAGTTATATTATACATATTATTATTTGTAATCAATTATTTAGTTACATTATTAACAAGCTGTAAATTAACTTACCAACTAGCAAAAATCTTCCCCTCAGGTTGACCAATTCAGCCTGTGCTTTGGCATGAAGCTGGATTTTACAGCAGAGTGAACAAAACACCTTCTGGATTTCTGTTAGTGCTTGTTGTTACCCGTGTTTTGGTTTGTTTTGTCTTTATTTGATTTTATCAGGCGTATCAATGCTAACGGATGAAATTTTGATTAGCAGTAGATTGTTTTGTAAAGTCTTCTAAATCAATAGGTGGTGCTTTATTAACAAAATGCCTGAAAGTATGCAGAAATAGATTTGAATAGATTTGCTTCACTTTTTGTTTATTGTTTATTTGATTGCATTTTCTATATGGGAAAGCAGGTCATATATTAACAAGGTAAATTACGGAGGAAGCTTTTGTCTAAGCAGAGAGGAGAATGTGCAGTAGTTTTTGCATGTCTTCTAATTTCTTATATTTTGGACAAATATAGAGAAATGCTTCAAGGCAAATTAAAATTCTAGGCTGCTTTTTGTACCCAGTCCATAGCACTGTGTTATATTGCAGATTTAACAAAAAAAAAACAACCTAAAAGATGGATTAATCAGACACTGGTACTGATTTACTGGAAAAGGAAAGGAAATAAAATGTCAAACTTTTAAGATGGAATGTACATCTAAGTTGCAGCGACATGTATGTGAACAATTTTCTGGCCAAAGCATATTGTTTCTGTGAAAAGAAAAATGTGACAAATTAACCATGACACTACAAATAAATCTGTCCCTTCTATTCGTCCTCTTTTGTCAGGCTTTGTGCGGCTTACACAATAGCTTACTGACAAGGCTGGGCAATACAGCAGAATTGATGTGTCAGACATATTAGCTCATCAAACAGCAGTGTCCAGGCATGTAGAAGAAAAAGCCGAGACTGTTCACGACAGTAAGAAATAAGAATCCCGGAGATTGCAAGAGACTGAAAATAGAAACTAAACCCATTATTGGAGCGAATGGACACAATATCACTACTTACTTCCAAAAAACATCATGCTTGTCATGCAACATTCACAATAAAGACAATGATTTCAATATTGGGTTTTATTTGTGAATGCTTTCACAGATGGTGTTTTCAAAACGGTGGAGAATTTAGTTGCAGTTTGCTACACTGCTTTTGGAATTGACACATCGCTTTTGGCACCGTGGGATGTATTCATAACAGACTGTGCTGCCATTGTTATCACACTTCAGAGGCAGTTTAATTGCAAATCCTTCATTAATGTTAGAGCAAATTCACGCCATAACACCCAAAGTGGCAGAGACAATGGCAGATGCAAAGATTGTGATGGAGTAATCTGTTGTCATGTCTACATCCACACACCAGGTTGAAGTGGCACAAATCCAATTTTCTGCCTTACCACAGACATGGATCTGATTTTTTTCAGAATTGTGTGGACTCAAAAAAGACAATCTTTTTACACAAGCCACTTTGTTGTCATATATCATAGATCAGGTACAATCTTAGGTTTTTTTTCTCCAGCACACTTTAGTACACATGTATAAATCACTGTCATCGTCACCATCCACTGTTGGCAACACAACAAAATAACAATAACAGCAAGAACAGCTGTGACTATATTCTGTGGAAGGATATTGAAAGCTGGTTTACTTTGCTGATCTTTTGGGAATTCATTTTTAAACAAAACAGGACGCAACCTACCAAAATTGAGTATTCAGTCATTTCGGCCCAAGAAATCGATGTCAGCATGTAGGGTGTTTTCATGCACAAGTACAGTAGGTTCATATTAAAAACAGATATTGGTTACTAGCGGTAACGAAAGTAAACCATCAAGATAGATCGATCCGATCTGAGCAAAAAAAACAAACAAACAAATTAAACCGGTTTGTTGCACAAATACTTTTATTTTCTGTTTCTAGTTCCTTCACTTGCAATTCTGGTATTTTACATTCTGTAGGTTTAAATATTACAGTCTATAGATAAATATTGGAATAATAGTTTGAGAAATCTGAAGGACAAGCCGTTGTCCCATTGTACTGCCGAAAGCGAAATGCCGAAACGTACACTATTTCATAACAGAAATGCAAGATAGCATTGAATACAAGTAGCCCATTATGAAGAAGTACTTGTAATGTGAATATAGCCCATGAGATACAGTGTTACAGCAGTATGTCCAAATCAATGTCAAATTTTAAACCATTTAAAGATGTGATGTATAACCATGCGGGTGAATCCATTCCTAATTAGTTTGTTTGCCATTATCACATCTTCCGTCAGCCAGAATCCACTGCCAACTACAACAGCCGCCCCTTTATCCCCAAAACAAACCACTCAATGTGCAAAAACTAACAATTCACACTTGCTTTTCAGCATAACTCTCTCTCACTTTAGGTTTGTGACCTTCTGCTTGTTTTAAAGGCTTTTTTTTTTACCAGTAGTGCTCTCCTGTGTATGACTTTTGATCTTTTTGCCCTTTGGATTTTCTTTTTGTGCTGCAGCTGTGTTTTTGATAACTCTTTTGTGTTTTTTAGCTTTGCCTGGTTATTTCACTTCAGTTTTGTCTGACAACATCAATTGTTTTCCTTGACCTGCTTTTTTTTTTCTTTTTTTTTTGTAAAATCCATTATTTCTTTTAACCCATTCATGTCTTCAACATCAGAGTCTGACAGCTATTGTTGTAACATGACTCAGTCTCTCTGTGTGATGCTTATTAAACCCCTAGACTGTTCATGTTAGACTGTTGTTTTTAAATATACTGTATGAGAATGCTTCCTGAGTGTAAAGAGGTTTTTTATAATTAGCAGTAAAACGCTCAATTAGCTTACTTGTGTCATTTTTTCCAAGCATATTGGGTCTAAGAATCAAATAGTGACTATAATGCAATTGAACTCTATTGGTACATTTTTGTTTTTGGTTTTTAGGGAATTTTAATCTGCTGAGATGATTTGAAAATATTTCTGATGGGTCCATAACAAAAATTACTGCCCAAGCAAGCAGGGGTGAAGAAAGTGTTTATGGGCTGGCACAGGGTTAAACAAATGTTTTGAGTAAAACATACTGCATGAGGTCTTTTAATAAAAACAAGACTTGAAAATATTTAGCAGGAGATGCTGATGCAACTCTCTGCCAAGTACAAAACTCCTTAAAGGCAAAGACATAATGTAGAGAATTCTTTTAAGGTTTGGGTCTCACAAACCTGCACAGTTTCACTGTAGAGTTAACACAAACACGGAGTTCACACTATGACTAACATACACACCACTGTTACCGAACACTCCCACCACATCTACACTCTCTCAGACCAGAGGCTATTCTCTGTCAGTGAACAAAGTCTGTGCGAGTGACACAGCTACGCAAAGTTCAGTGCTTCTGAAGCATTCGCCTTTCATCACAACCACCATGTTTTATCTCCGTTTCTGAATTTAAAACTCTTCATTCTCGGGAGAAATTACAAAACATTACACTGAATTAAAGTGAACTTGGCTGGGTTTCTGCTGCTCCACACATACCGTTTTCATTCTCAGTGCCTTTGATTATCACTGTTCTTGGCTACAGCTCATTTCTCTGGGTGTTAGTATGGACCCCGGCAGTTTGTTTGAGCATGAACCAGCAAAAAAGAAGTTCATAACTGACTTTTTCTGGCATTTAAACCAGACCTACTACTAATACAGAGGCCAAGTTATTATCTTCCTATCACAAAAGCTGAACTTATAAAACTGTAAAACATCTTTTTTGTCTCTATCTTCTCTCTTTGCCTTCATTTCCTGCTCCAAATTCTTGTACTGTCTCAGGCTGACGTTACCCGAGGAACCACCCAGTGCACCTCCTCAAACAGTCATCGCCAGCGGCCGCACTAATCAGTCCATCATGATCCAATGGCAGCCTCCGCCAGAGAACCACCAGAATGGCCTGCTGCAGGGCTACATTATCAGGTGGGACTTTGTGCTCTCACACACACACAAACGCTCACACTGCCAAAACTATCCCCCGCCTTCCACCACCACCCGGTCAGCTTCAATTTATCTTCAATTCCTGTGCAGAAAGTCAAGCAGCCGTCCCTGCAGGACGTTGAACGCACAGCAGTAAATTCAGCACTTTTGAATTAACACTACCATTGTTCATTCGAAAGCGGTTGAACTCGACGCGGTAAAAATTGAACTTGAACGCAGTTAGAGCTAATGTGACCCTAGTGATTTTACAACATACATAAATTTGACGTAAGACATATTCACAACTGTAAACATCCCATAAGGCATTGTTTCAATTTTAGAAATGAGGTGCTACAAAGTTCCAGCCCACTCCGCCACCTGTCACTTCCTCACACATACACCACAAGACCGAAAGCATTCATATATATTTCTATACAGTATACTTTTATATAACTACATCTACTTCTCATGTAGCCATATCTGCAGCTCATTCATAACGTCTAACTTAAAGCCTGCAAGATGGACTAACTCACTAATAATGCTTTATTCAGGTAAGGCTAGCTCAAAATGTGTTATTGTTAATATGATTTCATACAAAGGAGTAGTATGCTGTCTGCTACATGCGCAAAACAATAACAACATGATGTTAGAAAAAAAAATCGTGAGAAACCGTGGATGTTTCTCAAATAGCTCCAGGGTCCCCACTTAGATCCTAAACTCAGATTTCTGTGTGTGGATTTTTGCATGTCCACAGGGGTTTCTTCCAGTTTCCCTAAAACTCCTATAAACATGGCCGTGGGTGTTTTGGCTACTCTAAATTGCCCCCAGGTGAGAATTAGTGTATAAATATGTTGCACTAATGAAAACAATGCAACATGATCATTATAAAATCCCATAAGCTGATACCAAATACATGAAATGCACAGACAGACACCTGGCTGGTTAAATCCCATGCAATGCTAGTACTGAAACTGATACTTTCAGCTAGTACTGAAACTGATATATTCAGCTAGTACTGAAACTGATATATTCAGCTAGTACTGAAACTGATATATTCAGCTAGTACTGAAACTGATATATTCAGCTAGTACTGAAACTGATATATTCAGCTAGTACTGAAACTGATATATTCAGCTAGTACTGAAACTGATATATTCAGCTAGTACTGAAACTGATACTTTCAGCTAGTACTGAAACTGATACTTTCAGCTAGTACTGAAACTGATATATTCAGCTAGTACTAAAACTGATACTTTCAGCTAGTACTGAAACTGATACATTCAGCTAGTACTGAAACTGATACTTTCAGCTAGTACTGAACTGGTTTCTCCTAGTGTAATAGCACATGGTATAGTGGTGTAGTGTACCTTAATTGGATTTGTTCAAATTTCACTATTTTGCTGTCTCTTTTATCTAAACATTCCCCCATCCATGGTGAACAATAGGCCCATGACTTCTAAACACTGGCATGCAGTTGGAGCTAATATTTAAAAAGCTCCCCTATATAATTTCTTATGCATCCACAAAATACAGAAAGCTACCCACAGTTTAAAGTCAATATCTAGTCAATACCAAGCGTCAAGTTTTGTCTTGTGGTGGTCTCTCAGCTGTTGTTTAGAGAAAAAACTCAAACGAGTCAAATCAAAGTTCTTCTACTAAGTTCGTTTGTAGAGTTTGTAAATATTTGAAGAGTAAAATAAGGTTTAAAATAAGGTATAAAATATTTCATCTGATTGCCTCTCTGTCTTTGTGGGATTAGATACTGTCTCTCAGGCCTGCCAGTGGACTGTCAGATCAAGAACATCACAAATCCAGACCAGACGAACCTCCTGCTTGAGGACCTGATTATTTGGACCAATTATGAGATCGAGGTGGCGGCCTACAATGGTGCTGGTCAGGGTGTCTTTAGCCAAAAGGTCACAGAGTGGACCTTACAAGGAGGTGAGCCCTGGCGTAGTGTAGACTTTAATTTAATTGATAGTTTCTGTCATATTATAGCAGAAATCTGACTAGCAAGAATTGGCCACTGGTCAAATTTGAATGGAAACTGAATAAAAATCCAATGCAAACGCACCCTGAAGCCAGACACTTTTTATGTAAAACACATGCTGCAGTGAAATTATTAACAATGTTTTTGTACATTTTCTGATGCATCTTTTCTTCTGTATTTCTCATTTTATGCCATACAGTCCCCACAGTACCACCAGGGAATGTCCAGGCAGAAGCTATCAACTCCACCACAGTTCGCTTCACATGGAGCGCTCCAAGCCCACAGTTCATCAACGGCATCAACCAGGGCTACAAGGTGATCCATCATTCTGCTGCCCTCTAGTGTTCAGAACAAACAAAATCACAGTTTCTGTGGCACAATTCATCTCAATAACGCCTCAGTGACAGCTGCAGAGCACATATTGGCATTTTCACCCAGGGGATTGAGATGGACGCTGTTCCCTCTGATCTCTTTTTTCTCACTTTCTTTTTTCATCCTCATTGCAATCTGCCCCCAGCTGCTGGCATGGGAACCAGGCCATGAGGAGGATGTGGCCATGGTGACAGTGAGGCCAAACTTTCAGGACAGCGTTCACGTCGGTTACATCACTGGGCTGAAGAAGTTCACAGAGTACTTTACTTCAGTGCTGTGTTTCACAACGCCCGGAGACGGACCACGGAGTCTTCCACACCATATCCGTACCCACGAAGACAGTGAGTGTCAGAGTTTTAGACTGAATGCATAGCTGTTTTTGTTTTTTTTTTTTTGTGCGGTTGGACTGAATGTCCCAAGTGTGTCTCCAGCCCCAGGGCCTGTGGGTCACCTGAGTTTCACCGAGATCCTGGACACATCCCTCAAAGTGAGCTGGAAAGAGCCACACGAGAAGAACGGCATTCTCACAGGTGACATTACACTTACGCAAATACACACACTAGACACTGCATTCAAATGTTAATGAAAATATTCACTATTCGGTTGAGTCTGTAATATAATATTGTGTGAGAGAAACATTGTGAAAGGTGAAATTTCACTTTTGTCCTGTTCCTTTTCAAAATGTCAGGGCTTTCCACTAACCATTTTTCTTAAGCAAAGACAATCAAAAGGAGTCAGTGTCATAATTTTATATCTACAGTAATGATTCCTTGCGACAAACTCAGATCATGATTGTTTTGTGAAGGTGAAGATTCACATGTAGAGAAGTGGGAACACCTATAGTTTTATTTGAAAATCAGCAAGGCTTGGGTCCAGATCTCTGAGCCCATCTGCATTTTTGTGTGTGTGTGTGTGTGTGTGTGTGTGTGAGAGAGAGAGAGAGAGAGAGAGAGAGAGAGAGGGACCAGGAAGCTGGATTTAACTTTATTCCCAACCCATACTGATAGAAATGAATCCTATGTTTGCCTGCGCAGTCCTAACCAGTGTCAACGCAGGCAGTCGTGACTAGTGTCAGTTCAGCTGAGGATACAGTGTTGTTTAGGAGGTGAGAGCACACAAAAAGAAACAGTGCAAATTAGATTCTTCTTGTAAACATAATTAATGACAGCAGCTGACAAGGTGAAAAATATCAGCTTACACAGAGGCATAAAACAGACATGTAACAGATACAATACTGAGTACAAAACAGAGCAACTCAAAGAAAGATAATACAATTCTTGCAGTTTAACATCAAGCATAAATGTCAACTTCAGTTCAAGTTGAACTCCACATTAAAAGAATAAATGTACTTAACCTAAAGTGAAGCTATAGCATGACTGATTATTAATATGGTTATTTAAAGTAAAGAAATCATATAGATTCTGTTCAAACTATGAAGGTTGAGTATGACAAACGGTATGAGATTACAGACAGGATTTAATCATCTTTGTGGCCATTTTCACTACATAACTCAAATCAAAGACCACTGGTCTCTTAGCTATAGGATTAATACTCGTAATTTGCTTCTTGTAGGTTACCGCATCTCCTGGGAGGAGTTCAACCGCACCAATACACGAGTCACACACTACTTGCCCAACCTGACACAGGAGTATCGTGTCACAGGCCTGACTGCCCTCACCACCTACACCATCCAGGTAGCTGCCATGACCTCCAAGGGCCAGGGCCAGCTCTCCTCCTCCACAATATCCTCTGGAGTGCCGCCAGGTCAGTCCTAACTCTCACAAACAGCAACAAGCATGTATGTGACATCATACATTATGTGGTCAAAAGTTTGCTGACACCTGACTTTCACACCCAAATGTGGTTCTTCTCCAAACTGTTGCCACACCGTTGGAAGCACACGGTCGTATAAAGATGTCTTTGTAGGCTTGTAGCTTTACAATTTCCCTTTATGGGAATAAAATTTTGCACGTTTGAATGGTGAAGGTCCAAAAAACTTTTGGCCATATAATGAACTTTTATGTTAATCATTTTTAAATACCACTGATTATTTTTCCTCTGTTTTTACAGAAATGCCTGGGCCACCCACCAACATTGCTATCTCCAACATTGGCCCACGTTCTGTGGCCCTACAATTTAAACCTGGCTACGATGGCAAGACCTCCATCTCCCGCTGGATAGTGGAAGCCCAGGTAATAATATTGGAACTTGCATGTGATTTTTCTCAATACAGCAGAACAGTAATAAAGTTCCAATGTGCCTTTTTACCTTTTGACTAGATAGAAAAAAGTGGTGGTGCACGTTGAGCAGATAATTGAGGTTAAAGTAGTAATATTTCACTGCCATTATTCCAACTTTCCAATACTGATATATTTTTAAAAAAAAATAACTTTTTGAGGAAATTCCTAAATAGCCGTTGTGGGGAATTCTCTAATATGCACTGTGTGACAGTCAAACATGAACTGGTTTCATACAGTAAAGTCACTCAAGCAGCTCCTGTTTCACTGATACTGTATCTGCCTTCAAAGCTATAGCAATGACAAGGTAGCAATCTTTATTAAACTGAGGATAATAACAAAAAAATAATCTAGAATCCATCAAGCTAGCAGCCTAGACTAATTTGTTAGCTCTGAACAGCATGTTTTTCTGTATTAAATAAATATGCTTAGTGTGAAAGTACCTGTGATAAATCTGAATAAGAGTCAATACTGTTTTTATTCCTTCCTTCCTCTCACAGATTGGTGTAATCGGGGAAAATGAAGAGTGGGTCATGGCCCATCAGCTGGCTAATGAGCCTGACGCACGTTCTCTCATAGTAGAGGGTCTCAACCCGTACACTTTTTACAGGTACAGTTATTTCTATCTAAAGCACCTGTACACACCAGCTTCTCCTCCACACTCACTGATCACTGAACTGTATTTTAGGTTCCGAATGCGTCAAGTGAACATAGTGGGCACCAGTCCTCCAAGCCAGCCCTCTAGGAAAATTCAGACTTTGCAGGCACCACCAGACATTGCGCCTGCCAACGTCACACTCCGCACAGCCAGTGAAACCAGTCTCTGGCTCAGATGGGTGGTAGGTGAACATTATATCTGACTGCACTTAATGCTCTTGCTCTATTCTCCGTTCGTTAGATACGCAGTAGATACATGTAATCTTCTCTTGTTTATATAAATATTTTAAAATGCTATATACAGTATGATGCATTAAAATACACAACGTATGTACAGTATTTAAAAATGCTGGGTATTTGTGTAACCATTTTTTACATGCTCCCATTTTTTACATGCTCCCATTTTTTACATGTTTATTTAACCTGGTAACTTTTGGATAAAAATGATCTAAACCTGGCGTCACTAATGTGAATGTGACACTAAATATTTTTCAAAATGTGTGATGTTTAATACATTAGTGTAATGTGTTGTAGCCTCTGCCAGAGTGGGAGTACAACGGTAACCCGGAGTTGGTGGGCTACAGGGTGCAGTACTCACGGGCTGGTATGAAAGGAGGAGTTCTGTCCCACATAATTCCTGACAGGCTGGAGAGAGAGTTCACCATAGAGGACCTGGAGGAATGGACTGAGTACGAAGTACGTGTGCAGGCCATCAATGGCATCGGGGCAGGACCGTGGAGTCAGCCCGTTCATGCCAGAACTAGGGAGTCAGGTGAGAGAGTTCTTCCTGATTTATTTATCTCATAATTTAATCTAAGTTGTTAGTAATGTGAACACAAACAGCAGTTACTTTTACACACTACAAGTAACGAAATCACTGTAATAAACATATCTAAAATATAGGCAAACTTATCTAATAATTATTACTCTGAGTTGATCCTATGAGTTTTTTTGTATTTTTTGTCCATTTCTATCTTAAGTTTTGTTTGGCAGATATTTGTTCTTATGTAAAGCATTTGAAAAAATAAGCAGTTTTAGCGTAAATAAAAGCTTGATGGGAGTAAAATGTCTATAAGTAGGCTTAATAAATGCATGTTTCAAATTAAATATGTTTGCCTATGTACAAAATATTCACATCTGCTAAGATATTATAGTCTTAGAAATTGGAGCCGCAGAAATATTAAGCCTCTGTATGCAATCATTTTAATGTGGATTTTGGTTGCAGTGCCTTCTAGTGGACCAGCAAATGTCTCTGCCTTTGCCACGACCTCCAGCAGTATCCTGGTCCGGTGGGGTGAGGTGCCTGAAGCTGACTGTAATGGACTCATTCTGGGCTACAAGGCACTGCAGATGTTAATCACTCATTTTTTTGATATTGTTTCTGAGTAAAACGCTGAGACCTGCTTGCTTAGGAAAGTGTATGAGTGTCTCCGCTCTTTCTCTCATAGGTAGCATACAGAGAGAAAGATTCTGATTCGGCGTTCCACTTCTGGGTAGTGGAGGGGAACACCAGCCACAGTGTCCAGCTGACCGGTCTAGACAAGTACGTCCTTTACGAGATCCAGGTTCTCAGCTTCACACGCATAGGGGATGGTGTACCCAGTTCGCCCCCACTCCTGGAACGCACACTGGATGATGGTAAGAGATATATTTGCCTTCATAGCAAATTTTTTTAAATTTGTGCAGTGTTTCTTGCTATAAACTGTGATATAATTCAATGCTTCATTGCCTGTAGTTCCTGGGCCTCCAGTAGGAATCCTTTTTCCTGAGGTCAGAACCACTTCAGTGCGACTTATCTGGCAGCCCCCTGCTCAACCAAACGGCATTATCCTTGGTAAGTTTATACCAATAATCATAAACCAAAAACCAATAAATGGTTAATGACCAATAAATGCATGACTGTATTCTTGATCATGTGATTTATATTTCTTTTAGCTTATCAGATCACTTATCGGCGAAACTCCTCCAACAGTAACTCGGCCATAGTGGACGTGCTCAGCCCCAGTGCACGGCAGTATACAGCTAGTGGACTGAAACCAGAGAGTGTTTATGTGTTCCGCTTAACGGCTCAGACCAGAAACGGCTGGGGGGAAGCTGCTGAAGCGCTGGTAGTCACCACAGAGAAGAGAGGTGCATAAGACATATTGAATATTAAAATAGCTCACAGAGCCCGGGTTCCTAATTTCATCCAAAACCATTTCATGTTAGTGCCAGTCTGGAGTTTTGTGGGTCACATTGGTTTCCACCAGTTTCCTTCCATCTACAAAAAACATGCCAGTAGGTGGAAAGTCTACTCCAAATTGCCCTTAAAAATAAATGTATGTGTGCATAGTGCCCTGTGGGGGTTTTTACACCTGGTCACTTCATGCGTTTTCTGTGATCCGATAGCTATTCGATCGTAAAAAGACCAGGTCTAAGTGCCCTCCGAAACGGTTTCGAGACGGATATAAATCCGATCGCTCAAACCACTTCAGGAGGTGGTCTTGGACGCATTTCAGATGAAACTGGACAGGTGTAAATGAATGTGGCTGTTCAAGCCACATACGTCAGCGCTATACTCTTCCCAAACGGAAGTATGTCACTCGCAGGTGACTTGCGAGTTGTGCATCGCGCCAGAAACAAATATGTTTTCCCATCAGTGTTGGCTCCGATCTTTCACCTATGTGTCTCGTTGGGTCTTAAAATGCACTGCTGCCGCCAACGAAAATGCAGCAAACAGTAAATGCTGTTTTTCGTAGCAAACGCATACAACAAGGTGTGTTCCATTTCAATTACCTCGGAAATGAGGTAAAATATATTTGCATTTTGGGTGGGAGTAGAAAGATCGGATTGATATCCAATTCGCCAAGACACATTTATGTGGCCTAATGTAAATGGTACAGTTTTAACAAATCAGATAGCTATCGGATCAGAGAAAACACATGAAGTGACCGGGTGTAAAAAGGCCCTGTTATGAACTAGTGTCTCATCCAGGATCTGCTGTACCTGTTCTTCAGGATTCTGTACAACTCTGTGCAAGATAAAGTGGTTATTGTTTTTTTTTTTTTACATTATAACACCAAACTAGCCTTTGTTTAAATCCCATTGCAACATTTGACACAATTTAATCCTAGCCATTTCAAGCATTTTTGCTAAATTATGGTTTTTTTCAAGAATTTGCTCTAAAAAAATGATTAATATAACACTGACAGTCCTTATTTAAATATTCCTGTTTTACATACATGTACATTACATTTTTAAATGATTTGATATGCGATCAGATAATCATGGTGTTATCCCTGTCTCTCTCAGCTCGCCCCCAGCCCCCAAGTCGCCCCAGAGTACCTCAGGAGGATGTGCAGGCTCGTAGTGTGCTGCTCTCATGGGAACCCGGCAGTGACGGTCTTTCCCCGGTGCGCTACTACACTGTACAGTACAAAGAGCTGCCCAACATCATCTGGATTGTCCACTCGGCATCAGTCAACCATGAGGCCAACTCCTATATAGTGGACAAGTAAGTCCGCGCTCTCACGTCACTAGGCTGCTGCTGTCAACAAACATGGCAGAGTTGCCAATCCTGACCATAACTTGTGTGCTCTTTACAGACTCAAGCCATTCACTTCATACCAATTCCGTGTTAAGGCTACGAATGACATAGGAGACAGTGAGTACAGCGAGGAGAGCGAGGCTATCACCACTCTGCAGGATTGTAAGTTCACCTCACTTTGAGTCAGAATTAAAATGGAAAACCTCTAACTGAAGTAGCTAGGCATCGTTAGTGCCAGTGCTGGATTTGTGCATTTGCTGGATGACTATATGATGTGCTGGATGTCGTGTGTGAGAACATTTTGTTCTCTATTGTTTGTTTATATTGTTTTTATTGGCTATCAAATGAAACCTGATCTGTATCACTTACATTCCTTAAGATTTTTTTAAGATCCTATTAAACACCATTGTAACTATACTCACAATGTCTTCCTGTGATGTCGATGTCATCATGACATACAGCTGCTCATTTCTCAAGAGAATAATGAAAATGCACCAATTCAAAAATTAATACTTAAACTGCATAGAACTGCACATCACAATTATATTTGAGACTCATGTACATATACATTACAGGAGCTATATTTATGTTCTTACAGCACCAGACAAAGCTCCCACAATCATCTCGGTCACGCCACACACTACCACCTCTGTGCTGCTCCGCTGGAAGGTACAGTAAATCCTACACTGCATCTCTTCACTGTTATTCAGGGCATTGCACTACTAACTATCATGTCACTAAAGAATTTCATAATTAAACCTGATGATCTATCATGCACTAATGTGCAGACCCCCTCCGAGGAGCAGATCAACGGCATCCTGCTGGGGTTTCGGATTCGTTACAGAGAGCTCCACTATGATCGCTTGCGCACTTTCACTGTCCGCACCATCAACAACCCAATGGCGAGCTGGGCAGAGCTCACGGGTGAGTCAGAATTCAATCCAGCAGGAAGATCATGTCCTCATAGCATCACTGCTTCTTACGTTTTTTTGAGTGACGGAGATGCAGTTTGTTTTTAGACAGGTTTATTCCAGGTTACAGTATTTCCATCAGAACGTTATATAAATCTGTAAATTAAAAAAAAAAGTCTGTCTTGCATCCTGGTGAATTTCTCAGCCTACAGATATATTTATGTCCGTTATGTACAGAAAACGCAGCATATGTCCAAATTCTGAAATCATTGTTGAAAAGTGTATTATAAAGGGGGAAATTGCATCTAAAGAATAGATTACGTTTCCCCTCACAGACCATACATATAACTCTATATTTATAATCTAATCTAAGTGAAAAACAACAATACTGCTGCCTCATCCACATCAGCCTCTGTTTCATCACCTGAGGTAGAATCACTCAAAGCATTTAGACATGAGCCTCATCATCGTTTCTTCATTGTAATGATCACTGAAATAATCACTGATTCATTTAGTCATCTCTGCTCTTTTGTTTCAATTTCTTCTTATTGATTTAAACATTAAAAACTTCTCTGTCTGCTGTCATCTGTACAGGATGTAAATGCTCTCTTCTCTGTTTTGATGTTGATGTGACAGCACAGGAACATTTGGACAGCTGGTATCTGATTACAAACTGAATTGCTTAGGCTCATGTCCATTACACTTTGCCATGCGATAATGCGAAAATCTTGATAATGATTGCATGCAAAAAATATATATATTATTATTTTTAAAAAGCAGAACTAGCTATTAGAGGTGCACGGTGGCTTTAGTGGTTAGCACATTCGCCTCACACCTCCAAGGTTGGGGGTTCGATTCCTGCCTCCGCCTTGTGTGTGTGGAGTTTGCATGTCCCCGTGCCTCGGGGGTTTCCTCCGGGTACTCCGGTTTCCTCCCCCGGTCCAAAAATGTTGCATGGTAGGTTGATTGGCATCTCTGGAAAAATTGTCCGTAGTGTGTGATTGCGTGAGTGAGTGAGAGTGTGTGTGCCCTGCGATGGATTGGCACTCTGTCCAGGGTGTATCCTGCCTTGATGCCCAATGACGCCTGAGATAGGCACAGGTAGTTCGGATAAGCGGTAGAAGACGAGTGAGTGAGTGAGAGAGAACTAGCTATTAAGGTTTTAGATATCTATAGGCAGAATGAGTATTTCACCACTGTGGATGATAAGCTGGCTTCTTACCTGAATTTATCTGAATTGATCAGACAGACAGCCAAGGCAATTAGCAAAAATAAAAACATTTCATTTATTTTCCGTAAAAATATATTTTCGTAAAAATATAGATTTTCTTAAAATAAAGATAAATTCCGAGCAGAAAATATTAAAAAAAAAAAAAAAAAAAAAAATCCTTTGGTTTTCAAAAACCACCAGACATATAGACATAGATGGGTTTTTAATATAGTCTATGGGACTGATGTACAGAGTGATCATTCTGATATCTTGTTTTAGACCCAAATCAACACACGGTGAATTAAAGTGTCTTATTTAGTGTCTACTAGTTTGAAACATCAGGCTGCTGAGGCCCAGGAGATGCTGGACTGTTTAATAGTTAAGATCCTGTCTTACTTTGTAATACAAACACATACCACAGAGCAGAACGATGAATAAAATAATAGAATCTTTTTCTCCCAAACTTATTTACTGGGTTTCTGTGCAATCCTGAGCTTGGCACTGCTTTGTCTCATTAACAGGCAAGTAATCAAAGCTGTTCCATGGCTCAAGGCTTTGTGTTTCTGAGGTTGGACTACAGCCACAGCCCAATCTTGTGCCAATAAGCTGTTCTTACAGCTTGCAGCTTTTTACTAATACACTAATCCCAATTCTTCCCTTTTCTTCTTTCTGTGTTTCACCTCCTTGCTACTTGGCCTGCTTTTCCTGGTTTGACCTTTCTGCCATTCTCAGCTCCTTACAGTATCAGGAACCTGAATGAATCGTCACTCACCCAATATGAACTTGACAGTAAGTCTCAAGACTGTTCCTCTGTCTCTCGGTGCTTTCGTCAGCATTTCCACACTACTTTTTCATCCTGAACCGTTTCTGCCAGTCAATACCTATGTTTTATTTACGTTCTGGCAGAAATGACTCGAAGCCTCAGTCTGAAAAGCTGCAGCAGAAAATAGCTTTTAGCCGCAGATCTTGATATGCTCCTTGAGAGTAACTAAAAAGTAAGTGTTCAGTATAGGCGTACAGTGCTGGCTGAGTTTACAATATATAAATATTTTGGCACATTACAGTCTTGAGCACATCACAATAACATTAACATTAAATATGTTATACATTTAAATAAACATTAAATTTTAAACTAAACTTTCCACTGCAAATGAGACAGGATGTCAGCTGACAGACCTGCAAAGACATGTCGTATATTGCATCAAGTTTTATTTTTTCAAGTGTTTTATAATTAAATGTCAAGGTAAAAATGTTCAGGATCATGTTCATTCAAGAATTTGAGTGATTTTTAAAGTGGAATGTCTATGTATTTTAGAATAAATTAAACGTATATGCAAAAAGCATATATGATGAAATGTGGTTTTAATCGGCTGAAAATGTTTCTTTCCATTAAGCTAATGTGCATCTATTAGTTACATCATGTGATTTAAGAGCTTGATGAATGAGAAACCTACAATGATTCATTTTATAGAATAATCAGGTTCTATTTGCATTTGGCTAGTGATGAAAAAAGCTTGAGTTTTTCTAGATCTAGATGCTAAAAAAATATGAATCTTTGAATTTTTTTTGATGTATTAAGTGTCGTGTTAGGTTTTGCTGGGTTCTAATGAATACTTTTTTTTGCAGTATTTATTTGCTTTGAATGTGTTAGAGGAATGATTTTCAATTTACAGTTTTTGAGATTTTAAAAAAGGAGTGCACTAAATGCAATTGTGATTTTCATTTTTGAAATGTGTATGAAATTGGTTGAAATCCCCAACCTGTCGTTTTACATTGTATGTTTTTAAAGGCAAATCTTACCCTTGGCAAAAGATCTTATGACAGGTATATTCAGGTCATTTTCAGCTTCCAAAACTCTACAGAATGCCTCAACTTTGTTGCCTTATTTTTTAAAGCAGCTCTTTACCCAGACTGTAATATTTATAAAAGGTCACAATGTGTTGACACTAAAATGTTTTTCTGCAATATTAGTGTGTTTTTATTTTTCCATTGCAGATCTGAGTAAACACAAGCGCTATGAGATCAGACTCAGTGTGTACAATGCCGTCGGTGAAGGGCCCATCAGCACACCACAGGAAGTGTTTGTAGGAGAGGCAGGTGAGCATTCAGGGGAATTCACAGGAAGACCTGTGACTGCTAAAGGAATGAAAATCCACTTGAAGTCAGTGCTTTTTTATTCATCGTCTATTGCAGAGTTTGATATTCATTTTTGTATTCGCTAGTGCCTACTGCTCCACCTCAGAACGTCGCTGTTCAGTCTTCCACTGCAACCCAACTTGATGTCACATGGGATCCTCCACCACTGGAAGCTCAGAACGGAGATATTCAAGGCTACAAGGTGGCTGCAGCATTTATACCAGCCATAGAACTTTATGACCTTGCAAGCACTTCATTTAATAACATTTTTTATTTTCCTCTGGAGCTCTCTTAAGGGAAAATTCTGACCTTGTAACACGTTCATTTAACATCATATCTTCAGCAAGCCTTTTTATACAGGTGTCATTTGTCTTGAAAGCTGCGCTTCAAGATTTGAGCTGCTTTACACAATCGCACAATACTATAGAATTTCATAGACCTTTATCTAAGATGTGTAGCAGTGTGTAAGTTAAAACTAGTCCCTTCTCTGCTTTTGTTGTTTTTGTTGGATTTGGTATGTATTTTCAGACAGAACAGAAGACATAAGGGTTCTGTCATGTGCTATTTAGTGTCATTTGTACTTTGATTGAACAATGAAAAAAAAAAGAATAATAATCCCCTTGATTTGTGTTCAATACAGCCATAACTATAATATATTTCACATGTACCTTCTCAATCTCACATATCAGACATGTTACTGATATTTCAGTGAAACAAATTGAAAATGATCCCAAGTACACACAAAAAGACACTCTGAATCTTCAAGTCTGGTTTAGAAAGAAATCAGCATACGTGATGCTGTTGTGATTGGTTCTACAAAATATCAAAATATGTTATTCTCAAATCCAGTCTTGAGACATTTTCTGCATTGACTTGGACTTGTTGCCAGTTTTACTGTACTTTGTCTCTAATGAGAGTCTTTTTCATCTTGTTATTTCTTTTCAGATGCAGAGCATTTGACAAGAAACAATTCCTTTAGCCTAATCACGGTCACGATGCTTAAATGAAGCCAAGTATTTGATGTAAAACCTGATTTGACTCCCTTATGACTCGCGCTTGACTCGACCTCAACTAATCCTGGTCTTGTACTTCTCTTGGATTTGATAATAGCAGTGTTGAAAACATCCATAGTCCAAATTAATCCACTTAAAATCATCTGTTTAAAGCAAGTAATCTAATGCGGATGCCAATGATTAAACACTGTATTGATTCCTTTTTATTTAACAGGCAAACAAGGGCTAACCTATATTATCAGACAGCCTGGAGACAGGGAGCATTAACAGTAATAAATAGTTCTAATAAATAAGTCATGTCTTGTGTTATAATGATTCAGAGCTTTGGTTCGTTTAACATTAATCCAAAATTAAACTATAATATCCCTGATCTATATAATTATGCATGTTCATTCTACTAGAACTATTTATGGCATTGTTTTTCCAGTTAATGGTTTAGAGGAATGAATAATTAATAGTTTAGCATTTTTCTTCTTGTGTTTGTTATTAATCATTGAAATGAATTTAAAAAGTGGTACAGGTTAAACAAACTTGAAATTACAACACAGCTTTAATTTTCTTTCCTCTGAATCTTGAATACTTATGGTCCTCTTGATAACCTTCTTTTCTTCTTTTCTCTTTTCAGATATATTACTGGGAGTTCCAGCTACAGAACGAGACGGAGAGACTGCGTACACTCTTCCTTCCAGAGCTGGGGGTAAAGCTGAAGAACCTGACAGGCTACACCACTTACATGATCAGCGTGGCCGCCTTCAATGCAGCCGGGGATGGCCCACGTTCTCCGGCCACCAGAGGGCGCACTCAGCAAGCAGGTACTCCACCAAAACTAACTGCCCCTCTGACTACCAGCATGACTCTGAAATAATACACGTTGAGGCTGAGAAAATCTTATTTTGCCCAAGTTCTTCCCAAAGTTTCCTGCTGCTTAGATTGTGAGTTTTCAATACAATCACACTTTCTGAATGCATCCACTGCTAGGACATGAAGGAAATGTCATCTGAAGGTTCTTTTTGGGACCTTTTTAATGGGATTTGACAGATTCAAGGGGGCTTTTGGCATATTTGGTTGTGAAGGCTAAAGAGACGGAAGCATATGACAGAATGGTAGTGGGAATTTGATCATTTGGGCAGCATGTGGTGTGGGTCTTGTCAGGGCCGTACAATAGAAGCTGTGTTCTTGCTTCCTCGTGCTCTCCGCTAGGGTCTCAACAAAAAAAGCTTTTTTAAAATAAATTCTTTAGCCGTTTCCTCTCCCTCAGAGATTTTGACAGTGTAGTAGGGAGGTGACGGTCATCATGGAGTTCAGCTCCTGGGACATCAGCCAATACAAGCCTCTGTATTTTTTTTTTTTTTTAAAGCATTGCTGAACGCTTAGCCTGATCCAAGCTGGGAAAAAAATGATACATTTCTATAAGAAATGTGAAAGTAGGTATAAACTTTTAAGCCTTGCTCAGTGAATTCTGTGGCTCATGCATAATTCCTTTATCTGAATAAACCAAAAACATTGAAAGCAACACCTAAGATGCATAGATTCTGTTTTTTCCATTGAACTCAGTTTTGACTGTACTTGGGCTTGGGTTTACATGAAGATTGTCATGTCCTGTTTGTACAAAAAAAATCAATACAGTAATGAAGTCTCTATCTGTGGCTGTGTGTGTTTCTGTTCCTTCTCAGCCCCCAGTGCTCCTAGCTTTATCCACTTCAGTGAGCTTACCACTTCTTCTGTCAACATGTCCTGGGGAGAGCCCAAACATCCCAATGGTATCATTGAGGGCTACCGTGTGATCTATGAACCCTGCACACCCATTGATGGTGAGAAACTCCAACCAGCATACTGAGATATATTACACTTGATACACAGAGAATGTAGGCATAATTTAAACATGGTTTTATTTACTAAAGCCCTTGCTCAAAATCGGTCCATGCTGTGTTCTCTTCTGTGAAGGAAAAACGGGTAATAGATGGCATACCTTAGTTAATTTTTGCTGTCTGCACCATGTCATGTCATGCCATTAATCAAGCCATGTTTTAAACACATGCTGAGAAATGGATTCCTGAGTAATTATAGGAAGAATAAGAGAATTAGGGCCTAGAGTTGTGCTTTAGTAAGGGTTTAAGAGCATTTCAGGTCTAGGAGAGAGACAGCTTTACTGTTTAAACTTCAGTGAAACATCTCCATTCTTTGTCATACTACATACCTGTATGTGCTGGATATAAGCTCTTCTTCTCTCGCTTTTGCATGTATCTAGATTTGTAGTGTCTCCTTTACAGATTCCTCTCCTCACACTCCAGGTGTCAGTAAAGTTGTTACAGTGGATGTAAAAGGCAGCGCCCCTCTCTGGATGAAAATTAAAGATCTGGCTGAAGGGGTGACCTACAACTTCCGCATCCGGGCCAAAACCCTGACCTACGGGCCAGAGGTGGAGGCCAACATCACCACAGGGCCAGGAGAAGGTCCAGTTGTCTAAGCTTTTGTTCTGTTTTAGATCACTCTTTATAAGTTATGTTTTCAATCTTGTATTTCTCTTAAACCGTTGTTGTTATTGTTGTGTGCAGGTGCTCCTGGGCCTCCAGGTGAGCCCTTTATTTCACGGTATGGCACAGCACTCACACTTCACTGGACAAGCGGTGACCCTGGCAGAGCTCCCATCACACGATACGTCATAGAAGCCAGACCATCTGGTACGTCCTAAAATAAAGAGTGAAGTGGACCCTGATTCAGAAATATTTCAAAACAATGATTCTTGAATGGTTCTATACATCCATGCACCCAAAACTTTAAATGTAACTATAAAAAAGGCTTAAATATTTTAGATTAAAATATGTGAGATTAATTGTAGACGCTTTGAAGCTTCTAACACTGAGTTCTTATTGTTTACTAAAGACAGTAATAATACAGATTAAATATTCATGCATGAATCCAGACATGAATAAATAATATAAACCAGTATCAGTACATTTTAATCATGTTGCAATGCATGTGTATAGAAAGACAGAATGGTCAGCTATGAATTACAGGAAAACTGGTCATTGTTTTTGATGCTTAAGCTAAGAAGGCTTTGCTACTTCCTCACCACACAAAGTACAGTGTGGCTCCTTTCTTCTGCTAAAAGAGAACCTATAATTACTGGTTATTTGTGTATTTTCATTTTAAAGCTATTCTGTGAAAAAGTTACCAGACTGGTATTTTGCGTCGCACCTAAAATGAAAGCTTGGTTTTGTTTGCTTCTCTGGGCTCCAAGAACTCCATAAACAAGCAAAAAGCAACTGATCATTCTCAGAATTCCATCTGTTTTTTTTATCTTTTCTTAGATTTACCTTGTCCATAATTTTCAGTTACGAGCTTCAGATGACCACAGCATATATTGCTTTGTTAATGAGCATGTTTGTGTGTGTGTGTGTGTGTGTGTGTGTGTGTGTGTGTGTGTGTGTGTGTGTGTGTGTGTGTGTGTGTGTGTTGCTCGATGATGGACTGGTGCCCCATACAGAGTGTACCCCTGCCTTGTGCACAGTTTTCCCAGAATTTACCATAACCTTGACAAGGATAAAGTAGTTACAGATGATGAGTTAATGAAAATTTTTGACTGTAGTCTACATGTTTAGATTTAAGCTAATAATATACGGATTTTATAACAAGTAACACCAGATGGTTAAACCACACCATCTGAGGTTCTGACATGCTTGTTGAAATCCAGTGTTCTAGTATATAAACTGTTATTTTGTCCTACATTTGAGCAATCTTTTTGAGGAGGATCAGTAACTTTACACATTTCATTTACCTACAGATGAAGGATTGTGGGATATCCTGATTAAGGACATCCCTAAAGAGGTGACATCATACACCCTAAATCTGGACATGCTGCGTGAAGGAGTCACTTATGATTTCCGGGTTATTGGAGTCAATGATTATGGATATGGCTCCCCCAGTGCTCCCTCCCCTTCCATAGCTGGTAAGGAAAGTTAGACTACTTGAAATATTTCATGTTCTAACATATAATGTTTTTAACATTTTAGAACGTTTCCATCTGTTATAATGTATATCATAATTTTTGAATGTTTCTATATTTTTCATCACAAAGTCTTATCAATGTGGTATTATTTCTTGAATTTTCAGCTCAGAAAGCTTCCCCCTTTTATGAGGAGTGGTGGTTTCTGGTAGTGATAGCACTTGTAGGACTGATCTTCATCCTCCTGCTTGTCTTTATCCTCATTATCCGTGGACAGAGTAAAAAGTACACCAAGAAGGCCGACTCAGGTACATCAGGATGCAAATCAGCATTTTTGTCTCAGTCTTAAATTGATGTATGTTATAGGTGTTTAATCTTACTCAGCAAGGGTTGGTGGACCTGTATCGACTGGCTCCTGATTGGTTGGAATAGAAACCTGCAGCCACACTAACCCTTTGTGGATAAGATTTGGGCTCCTGCTGTAGGGTTTGATCCATTGGGTTGAAATGATGCTTTAAAGCAACATGACTAGCTAAGTTTATCTACTGAGTTACCGTTTCTTTTCAAAACTGGGGTTATCATGGTTAATGTATTTGAATCACAAACAGAATTTAATTTCACTATTGTCTTATGTGGAGATAAAAGAACGAAGCTGTAGGATTTCTCTTGTGAAAGGGAGCATAGTTTACTAAATAATTTGCTTAATTTACTAAACGAACATACATTAGTATAACAAAAACGCTCTAAAAAACTTCTTCAAAAGCATAATTTTCTGTATTTGTCTCTCATAGCACTATATATATATATATATTTCTATGATGAATGATTTAACAGATTAGCTAAACCAAAAGCTAGGAATAGTGATTCAGTTACTTCAAATCCAGAGAGACATACAAAAGTGACTATCAAAGATTACATAAATACTGGTTCAGTAGTTCACAGACTAAGGATACCATAAGTCTAAAAAATCCGCAGAAGAAAATACAAGCACACAAGTTCTAGTTTAAGTATTTCTTTACTCTTTGTTTGAAGACATCCAGTATCTGTGCTGTCATGACATCTAGGGGAGCTTCATTCCACCTCATAGGTGCCAGAACAGAGAAGAGTCTTGACGCACAGCTTTCTTTTACATTAGTAAGCTACTGTTGTCATTTTCTTCTGGAAAACTGCAAAAGAGTGCAGGCTAACACTAGTGTTACTGAATGTCAATGGGAATGCCCTGTAAGACACAAATCACACCGCTTTAATAGAGGTACTTTGGAAGCATTTTATTTTACATTTACTTTGACCTGGGTTGTTGTAGCTGGCAGTAGACTTAGGCAGGTATTGAGAATAAAATATGATATCTTTCAACCTGTGCTCCATTAAATGGAACAAGGCTATTAGTGAAAATTCCAGCAGGACTGATTTTATTGACGGGCCACTCAGTTCAACAAAATGTAGAAGGTAAATGGCTCTGGCATTTTTATTTTTTTTTCATGTATTATTACTCTTGTAAAAAAAAGCATAACCTTTGCTTGTAATTTTTTCTTTTTTTTTGCTTTTGCTTTTTTTTTTGCTTTGCTTTTTTTGGTAATCACTTACATTACAGTCCCTTATGGAATAACACTAACCTCATATGGTGTAGAGCTTTATTAGAGTTCCTATACACAGGTTCATTTTGGACTCTTGGCAACCTGAGAGAAACAAACTATGATATAAAAGCACAAGTGAAATCTTACTTTTGGGGAGTAAAAGTTTTTCTTTCAAAAGTACAGCCAGAATTAGATATTTTAGTGTACTTATAAGGGAATAATGGGCTTCATATCTGTAGCACAAATCAATGCATATAATCATTTGAAATGATTTTGCAATTATTTATAATTACATTTCTTCTTGTTTTGTTGTGCACTATTTTGCTTAATAATCTTCCTATTTCAGAACCAAAAATTCCAAAAGCTATATGACTATAAATTATTTTTTTAGCCTATTAATGTATATACACTATATAGCCAAAAGTATGCAGATACCTTTTGTTTGTTCAACATTTTGTTCCATACCTAGTCCTCCTTCGCTGTTACAGTATATTAAGCTCCAATGTTCTGGGAAAGCTTTCCACTAGATTTTGGAGCATGGCTGTGGAGATTTGTGCTAAAGAGAATTATTGAGGTCAGGCACTGATGTTGAATGTTGGATGGGGTGTAATCAGTGTTCAAGTTTATCCTAAAGGTGTTCAGTAGGGTTGAGGTTACATTATAACCTTAGAAAAACTATATGTTACAGAATACAAAGAAAACGTTGTGGCAACAGTCACATAGGGGTGTGATGGTCAAGTGTACACATACCTTTGATTAGACAGAAAAAAACTGCATGGTACTTATTCTATGACCAGATAGAATGTATACTGTACCATCTTTGACATGTGGCACCAAGCTGCCACTGTTGGGCACCTAAGCAAGGCCCTTAAACATCAATAGCTTAAGTCACTCTGGATAAGAACATCTGCCAAATGCTGTAAATGTATAGAATTCATCTGTCTAACAATTGTGTAACGTAGGCTTTTTGTCAGGCTTTTAATTTGAATTATTAAAATAATAGAGCTACAATACAGATCATTTTAATGGGCACTCTGATAAAGAATTAAATGCACCCACACTTAAATGCTAAGCTGACTCTGTACTTATCTCTTTACAGCACACTTGAAGTGCAGTTCATTATTTTATTCATAGAAAATTTGGTCCTTGAGAGAAGCTGAATCAGATACTGTCTGAACCTCCAATCTGCACATGGAAAAAGAAAACTGTGGTGGACTTTACTGGAATGCTTGAATTAGTTCATTAATAATGTCATAATTGTATGTTTAATGTTGTCCTTCAATGAAATTCTATAGTTTGAGAGTAGAGAGAGTTACAAAGACTTTGAAAGTATTTACAGTCTAAGATATATTACAGGCTGATGTATCTCTTGCTCAAGTCAGTATCTTACAAGGAAAACAGACTTAACTTCAAGTTGAAGGTCAGAATCTTGCATAAGCGAGACATATCTTTGTTTGGCAAACCCTGCCTCAGATGCATAACTCACATGCAGCTATACAAGGATTCTGGAAGTCTGTAATTACACCTGTATGAAAAGCTTGGTGTTAACTCCTCACTGTATGTGTGTACCTAGTGACACTTGTGTTAAGCTTGTTGTGAGTAACAGTTGTCATGCTCACAGAGACTAAAGTTGTGTGAAAATGAATCCAACGTGTAATTATGGTTAAAAAATATTTTGTTACACACATTTGGGTGTGTCATATACAGATTTAGATTGCAGTGACACCTCCGTGGCTATACCAGTGTTCAGTGGAGTTAAATGTGCTGCAAAATAAGAGGACTGTGACTCATTTTGATGACTGTTATCCCAACTTTACAATGCATGGCCACCTGAACTCCACCTTCTGTCTCATTGTATCCTGCACACTCAGAAATAAAGGAACTGTACCTTTTAGAAAATAGGCAATTATGCTGTACATAATTGAATGTTAAAGATGCTTGACGTACATCATGAGTGTACTTTAACTTTGTACATAATTTGTACAGCATGTGTGCAGACTAGTCTGAGATTATCATGGAGAACAGCTCCATATACGCACCTGTGAGGTCAGCATTCAACAAAACAGGACTTAAGCTTTTAACAGAGTGTAGAGTGATTTAAGCACGCACAGATTTCCTGTGAGAAACTACTGTGTCTCTGCACACACATGCACTACAGCTTTGAGAGTGAGAGTGGTGATGGAGAGGTCATGAGTGTAAGTGTGTAAGAGAGAGAGAGAGAGAGAGAGAGAGAGAGAGAGAGAGAAAGAGAGAGAGAGAGACTGGTCAGCATTTCAGAATGCGGTGCCAGAGTTGGAAAACAGAGCTGCGGCTGGGTGAAGAAGCACAAGGGAAGTGCTTGTATGAGGCACAAAGGACTGCTCTCATGGTTTGGCCTCCCCTCTCCACCCCTCTCTAACCCTCCATCCATGGGCTGCTCATCTGCCTCTGACGCCTGTTTGTTTTAGCTCCGTCCTGTCAGCCTCGCAGGACTGCTGGGGGTGAGATCACATGGACAAGCAGAACAAGGTGGAGAGGTCACTGGCCACAGCTCCACACCTCCCTGGAGTCACAGTGCAGCTCCAGTCACACCAGTGTGTGTGACAGACAGGAGGTCAGCTGTCTGGTGTCTTTATAGGCGTTTCCACCAAAGTTTTGGAAGGTTTTACATTGCTGGGCAATATAACAAAAATATTTGACATTTCTATGATACATGATATGCATCATGCTATATGAGTTTACAAACTGCAGATGTTGTTTAAGACAATAAAACTAAAAGGTTCTATTTAATGTCTTCAAAAATGATTCTGTAGATTCTAAAAAACTTTAAAAACCTTTTTTTAGGTTATAGGAAAAACTGCTAAAACCTGCACTATCTATGTCTACTGTTTAATGTGTATTGTGACCTTCTTTATCATAATAATGCTATCATCATATTGACAAGCCTTCGTTTTTCAAGATCTTGAAACTGTCCTTAATGAGATTGTTCAAAATACATTTTCTGACTTGCTTATGCAAAAACATAAGACAGTGGAAAAAAATCTTGCTTTGCCGGTTGTGTTTGTTGCAGTAATTAGTAAGAGAAACACAGGTTTTAAAAATGGCATATAGACAGGTTGGTCACTCTGTGACGCTTGTGCAGTATGTTTGCCAGGGTGAACTCCACCTCAGACATACTGTTCTGAAAACTGTGTGCTCTGTGAAAATAGAAGCAGTAGCTGAGTGCATAAGATATCAGTCTACTGCTTGGAAGGTTGTTAGTTCAAATCCCAGGATCACCAACCTGCCACTGTTGGACCCTTGAGCAAGGACATCAACCATCAATTTTAGAGTACTTTATTGGCATGATTGTAAGCATACAGTATTGCTAAAGCATCAAGAGAGTAAGGATAATGATATCTCTGATCAACATGAAAAGCAGTTAGAAACGATGCAGCAACTAGCTTCAGATGTTTTGGAGTATAGGGCCAAGCTGGCTGGTGGGTGGGAGTTAGTAGATGACAAAACTGGAGAGAAAAGTATGAGGGAAAGAATTTTCTGAATTTGAACGATATCAATTTTACAAAGGGTAAACAGTAAGAAAGCATGCAAAATCCAAGCTACCTGTATTTCATATCTACATTATACCCTCCCCAGCCATTTAAAGTCTGTTTTCTGCATACAGGTGGCCACTCAAACTGCACATCTCTGCCTCTCTCCCATGGAGACATGATGAGGATGGACGAGGGCCGATTCCCAGCTATGGAGCTAAACAACAGGCGCCTCTCTGTCAAAAATTCCTTCTGCCGCAAGAATGGCATCTACACCCGGTTTGTATAACTTTCCATATCTTGCAAAGTTCCCTGTGTTTACACTCCCAGTTAGTGGAATAAAGCACTTACTTAAACATATACAATAAGAAAATACGATTATATGGCATAGAAAAGATGGGTTTTCTAAAAGAACCACCAGAAAATGTAAAAAAAAAAAAAAATTGATTTCCAGGAGCAGACTGCAAAAGAAAGCAAGACTGGGGCCTTGGGCCCACAGCTTATTTAAATTCAGCTTCCTGGCATCTTTTAAATGTATTGAATGAAGAATTGGCTAAGATTCCAATGGCAGTTGTTCCTTTCCACTCTCCATCTGTCAACCTAAAAGAAACAGAAGAGACTGTGCCAATCAGAAGCTGAGATCTGGCCTCCACTCCCACCACGTTCTCATTCTTATTGACATTCAAAGCACACACTGGAGAAAGTTTATATTTATGTAAGACTTCGACTATCTCATCTTCTTCCTTGCATAGCACAAAAATGCAATATGTGTCACTTCCTCTCTTGTTTTTCTCTACTGAGAAATGCTCCCTGCTCATAAGGGTGCTTGGGTTGCAACACTGTTTTGTGAGTTTGCACAGTGTTTGTACAAACACAGATAGCGTGGAGGTCAGTGATCTGGCATGAAGCTGCTTGTGAGGCGTTGGATTCGTGGCATCGGTCAACTTCCTGTGGGGGTAACTGGAGAGAGCATTTTGGGGCCATTAGAGTGGAATGCATCGATGTGAGGGAAGGGGGTTCATGCTGTTCCTCGTCTCTTAAGTCAGCTGAGACAATCTTCCTGAGATCAAAGCACTTTGTCTCTGAAGAGCTCCACTCGGGTGCAATAATGCCACGGGGCTGTCCTCTAGAGAGGGTGAAAAGATTGATTTGTGGAGCATCAGAAGAAACAAGATTCACAGCCAAAACCTGAGCTGGATAAGAAAGAAAGAAAGCAGAAGATGTATGTTTTAAACATTGGATGGTAATGGGTGCTGGGCTTTCTGACATGGCTTCATCCCTGCTTTAAAAGCCCAACCTCCACTGAATTTTAACTAGACACTTTATCATAATGCTCCCCTCCCCCTGCCTCCATTAGCATGAGCCCTTTATTAACCCTTCCAAAGCCAGAACTTCATCCCTTCACCCTGTCAGTCTTTATGTGGGTTATTTGCTTTAAAATCATAATGAAAAGGGCTGGAATTTCTGAGGCCTCCATCCAATTACCTGATATTTGTTTTCTTCTGTTCCAGAGTCTTTATAATGTGTTCGAATGTTCAGAATGATTTGCACACTAAACAAATTGACAGCAACTATTGAGTACTCCTGCTCAGGTCAAAAGCTAATGTGTCTAGTGTTCTTGGTTTAATGCACTTTAGACCTTTACAGTGATTGTTGTAAATCACATGAATCAGACCAACTGGGTCTGTGGTTGGAGCTTTTGACAGAGGAATTTTGTGTGCTTTAGCTGAGAGCAGAACTCTCGGAAACACTTGTTGTTTTCTGGTATGAGGGGTGCCTGACTTGCCTGACAGTCCTCAATCACTTATTATTATCGAAGAGAAATACTATGCAGACGCTTACCTAAAGATCGTGTGTCATGTGATGCCCCTTAAGGCATTACTGGTGGGCTCCACCTTTCCTCATGCTAAACAGATGCCTTACTATCTGTCCATAGATCAGAGAAGCTCAGGCGATTAGGAGCTAATTAGGAATGGGTAATGCGTGGAAGCACGGCTTGTTTCCACTGTTCCTCTGAACTAGTCTGTTCTTCCTGATATCCATCTGTCTGGCTGCTAGTGAATCTCCTGACATTGATTATAATGCTCTTTAATCTGTGGATGCAATGGTATTAGAGTCTATACTTACTATAGGATTGCAAGTAAATTTCTTATGGAAAAACTGTTGGTTTTTATTTAGATCAGTGATCATTTAAAAAGGGAGGAAAATATTAGTTACCTGTTGCCTGATCACAATGGTGAAAGCTGGTATTAAATTGGTCTCAGTTGACCTGATCAAATGTGAATAGCCAAGACGGATATTCTTTCAACCCTGGTATATTTGTGAATATCTTGAATGCTTGTGACCCTTTTGAGATTTCATTAGTAACTAGGTTGCTAAATCTACCTAAAGGAATGTTCTAAAAACCATTCAACACCAAGAAAAACCAATAACACTTAAAAAGATATCAACCTGGCATGGCAATTTAATTAAATTTAAGTAAAGACAAATACATTATGTTTAGCAGGACAGTTCAAGATTAGTTCAGTTCAACAGTTTAGTGATATTGTCAGGGACACATCAGGACACACTATAAATGTGTCCCAGAACACCTCTTAATGTGGTGTGAGTGATCAGCCCACTAATTATCCAATCACCCATGATGGATGTTGATGCCAAGTATAAATACGGCTCTAAATAATCTCCTTTTCCTTATCTCAGACGCACACAGCTGTGATCATTAAACGATTTAGAGCAGACACACTTATCGTATTTAAATTGCTCCAGAGAAGCTTATCCAAATTCACCATTTTTAGGTGTTCTTCATAATCTCTATCCTCTCCCTGCTCCAGGTCTCCTCCCCGGCCCAGTCCAGGTGGTCTGCACTACTCCGATGAGGACGTCAGCACTCAATGCAATGACCTGATGCCCGCTGAGAACAGCAGTCTAACCGAGAAGCCATCTGAGGTATCCGATTCACAGGTATTCCAATTCCCTAAGATTAGGATTACATACTTGCACATCTACCCACATTGTTGTTTTGTTATTGTTTTATTTCTGTCATGATTATAACGAATGGGCTTCCACAAGTGTTACAGTTCTTTCTGTTTTTTCTTCATGGAAAAGGACACCATTTCTTCAGTATGTCCAAGCACAGCAGCTTTAGGCTGATGCATTTCTGTCAAGCAGTGAAAATAATGAGCTGACATGATGTAGAGAAAAGACAAGTGAACCTGACCTTTGCCTGAGCAATGATGCTTTCTATCAAATACAAAGCCACCCATCTCTTGACACTATTTTATTAGTTTGCTCAGGGTAACCTTCTTCATGGGAAACAGATGAAAAGAAAAGCTGATTTCTTTTGTAGGCGTTAGGTTAGATTTAATCCAGCAGATCTTTTCTCTCAGTAAACGGCTGCATGACTCAGCAAACCTGAAATAAGGGCCAGCGTTGTGGTGGTGGGGGTATGTAGAATCCTGAGAATAGGACCTGAGGAGACACACATGTAGAATAAAAAATACTTCTTCCACATTTGGTACCAGATTTGTTTTCTAAAAACCAGCAAATTATCTTCACTTATGAAAAGAAATGTATTCAGGAGGATGCTGACATATCCTAAGCCTCTTTAGATCAGCGCACTGCTGAATTCTCTGTTCTGGTTGATCAGAAGTTGTTGATCAAACTCCTATAATTGCTACAATGCAAATCACAGTTTTACATTCATTCTAATTTGCATGGTGGACGCTGAAGTTTTTTTTTATGTGTGACATGACTTTTTAGCTCTAAAACATGTTCTGGAATGTCAGATGAAACATGCGTATGTAAGTAAATATCACGATGGAGAATGCTGTTATAGGAATATAATCAACTTTGGGGAGGTGGGATACCATTATGTTTCTGTTATGCTTTATCATCCTTTCTGTTGTTTCATCCAATTGGAGTAAAACAAATGCAGCTTGGACAGCTTCCTGTCTTCGAGAAAGAGCTGTACTTTGATTTTTTTTTCCTATTTTACTTACATAGGCATGCTTCCACTGACATTCCAGAGCATGTTTTGAAACTAAAAAGTTGAAGAACTTTCAAATGAAACAACTGCCCAGTTCCAGTGAACATTTATATTGAGAAACAAAAGCCACAAGTACTGTATATGCTTCACTTTGCCGATTGTGCTATGCTGTAGCAGTTCGTTGAATGCTCAACACAGATTTTTAAATTGTTATGTGAAAGAGTTATTCAGTCAGTGTAGTTTGTATTTGAGCGGTCAGCAAAGATTCTGTTCGGTAGGAAACAACCTACTTCAGAGCTGAAACTGTAAAGCTTTCTGGATTTATGCCAAGGAGCTAAAATCAGGACCAGCTTTTCTGGCAAAAGCTAACAGTTACAGGGTTCTATTCACTGTTACATAAGCTTGCTTATAAAGGATGCTAACACAGCTCAGAAGGACGAAAAATATTCGAAACACATGAGAGTTCACTTTTAACCTCTAACCAGATGATTCTATTGCCAAACATTAGGGTTATTTTTCTCCGAATTCATGTGTTCTCTTTTTTTCATGTCAGAATTGCAGAGATTTAAAAAAGGCCAATCATTTGCATGGACAGTTGTTGAAATTTCTAGTCCTTTCTGTAGCCCCTGTGAGTTCCCTCTAAAGATCCTGAAGTTAATCAGTGAGCACGGGACAACAGAGGTTTGATGTGCTTTTGAAGAGAATTCCTGTGATTGAACTGACTGAATTTTGTCTAGGTATCTTGCTCCTGGGACACACTAGAGGATAATCAGGATTTTGAGGTCAATTTGCTCTTCATAACCATTGTAAAACACTGGTTTTAAAAGATTATCTTCCCACATTATCTTGTGGTGTGGGCTGTGTAAAATGTAATCTTAAGCCCTCTGAGGTCCTCACAGTCCAGTCCTGGATTTTCAAACTGCAATCATAAAACATACTATTGATGGCAGGTATAAAAAACGATAATACTCAAGCTAGACCTTTGTTCACCATGTTTGGTTTGATTTGAAAATCACTTTTGTTTATGGGAAAGTCTACAAAATCCAACAATCAGGATTGTTGGCCTTAATTGACTAATGAGCATAATCTGAAAATGTGTGCTACGTTAATTTGTCTAAGGAGATAATATCGGGGATGCTTGATGACTGAAGGACAATCTAGGACAAAATATCTGAAATCTGTCTTTATGTCTGAGATTTCTTGTAATTTCACAATCCGTTATGATCTCATAAAGCTGATAAAGCCTTGTAAAGATGTGTAAAGCCCTGTAAAGTTGTCAAATTTTGGCATATACTTTTGATTTGAATATATAATTGAGAGGTCTGCATATAAAAAATGTTTCTTGCATTTCTTCTGCTCACAGGGCAGTGATAGCGAATGCGAGGTGGATCCAGCCCACCAGAAAACACACTCGTTCGTCAACCACTACATTAGTGACCCAACCTACTACAACTCATGGCGTCGGCAGCAGAAGGGCGTCTCGAGGCCACCTGCGTATGGCTACGGGCAAGCAGAAGGTGCGACCGAACCTGAGTCACGACCCCACGCCCCCCCTCTGCCTCCACTGCCTCCTCTGCTGCCCCATAGCACACCATCTCCACAACCCATGGGCCAGGGCACGCTGTTCAGGCCTAAAGGTAGCCGGACTCCCACTCCGTCTCTGCTGTCCTCTGAGATCCACAGCCAGCACGGCCTCTACAGGCCTCCCAGCAGCCTGGGCACCTCCGCCCAGACACCAACTACAGGCTTCTCCTCCTTTGTTTGATATGAGACTCTGGTTCCATTCACAATGCATCTGATTGGGACTCCTATGTGAGCAGAAATTTGCTCTTTCAGCATCACTGTCATTTTGGCTTCTTAATGATTTGATCTATTAAGGAGAGCTGAACACACTTAGGATGCTTTTCTGTTTGTTTTATTACATTTTTTTCTATGTATGTGTGCTATGTCTGTAAGTGCATTGAAAAACAGACAATCATTCAGCGCATTTGTGTTTGTGGTTTGAGCAGAGCAAGTCACATAGCCTGTCACATCTAAACAATGCGTAAACTGAGAAATTAAACCTTTAACCTTAGTTCTAGACTCTAATAAAAGTGTCAAAAGATATTTTTTAAAACTATTAAATAAGTGAATACAAATCTGTGAATAAAAGAATGTAATAAGTATTTAAGCCGGAGTTCAAAATGGGATTTGCATGTAATTTTACAAAAGACCCAAAGTGATCATCTTGGGTGTATATACATTCTGGTTGTATATAAACATTTGCTCATTCTGACACATCTAAATGACAGCACTTTGCTCAAAGAATAAGAAAATATCGCATCACAGATAAATGGATTGTCTCAACGAGAGGATATGATCTTTCTGGATTTAAAATGTCTGTTTTTAGTGGAAGTTTACATACGTCTCAGCCGCAGTTCTATTTTGAGATATAAATCAGCACATGAGCTATCGCTAAGCTAGAAGTTGTGGGTACTTTGAAAATGTTTTCGCTAGTCTGCTTTGTTGTGTCACTGTATTCTGTCATACGCATGTGTTGTGTTCACAATCATCTGTTTAAAGGTGCTTTCCCTGGGAAAGGCTGTTTAGGTGTGACTTGGAAAATTGCCAGATGTTGTAAAACCTTCGTCTTTATTCCAAACGATGAGCACACTTGCGCAGAAGATCTTGCTATTACTATTCCCTGGTCAAATCTCCATAACAAATATTCAAAGTGGTACTGGTAATATTATTTCTGTGAAATGATATGAGGAAATAACACAAGAGACGGGATAAAAGCTGAGCATATACAAACGGAAGTTTAAAGAAGAAGCACTTATTGTTCACTATTGTATGGATGATTAAGAGATTATAAATGCTCCTCATAAAGAAAAGCTGTATACAAGATCTCCAGGTAGGAGGAGCCCAGGAATGAAAACATTGTCCTCATTTGAACTGATTTGTACGGAATTATCACAAATAGCATTAAAAAAAAGCATTTACTTATGTTCAGATAAGATGAATTTGAAGAACATAAGATAAACCTTTTCATCTCACAGAGACTGAAAGTAATGTCTGTTTCTTCTTGCGTATGTATTTCTCTAATATATTGTAGAATGTGTTTTTCCTGCTCACAGTGAGACACCGTGTACAGATATGACTACATGTATGCAGATATGCTTAATTTATTTATGGACATTTCAATCATTTGCTTTTATATTCAAACTTATAAAGTGAAGAAAAGCATAAGAACTGGAATTGATCATCATAATAATAATAATAACAATAATTATTCACACAATCTCGTCTTGTTCTCTGTGAGGTGACTATCACTGTATAAATTCTTTAAAGAATTACAATGGGCCAGGCAATGGTTCTTTTCCAAAATAAATTCTTTTATTTTTCAGTGGTTCTACTGAGATTTTTCTTTATAATATTTTTAACAATACTTTGTACTGTTAAGGGGCCACATTGATATTTGAACTCAGAAATCTTACATAATAGAAAAGTCATGCATGAATTGTGTTCTGTGTCTATCTTGTCTTTTCTATCGTTTCCCCCTTCAGATTTCTTGATCATAAGAAAACCTCTCACTTCATCAGGTTTAAATCCATAAAAGGAAATGGTTGGGTGATTTGGGCTGAATGAGAACGCTAAGTCGGTGTAAAATTAATAATGATCCGGGGAAACTGTGCCGAGACTCGGGGGGAGGATGGAAGAGCTCGTCTGGAGATAATCTCTTTATTCCGGACTGCAAAGCATTGATCTGGTTAGTGAAGGGGTGTCAGAGGGGAGAGGGGTGAAAACTCTATATTGAGGTGGAGGGAAAGCAAGAAAGAGATATGGGATCATCTATCTCCAAACCTGACAGTAACAAAAGACCTGTCAGCATTCTGGGTTCTCTCTGTTTCAGAGTATCTCACTCTGAAATGATAGCTACTTCTGAAAAAAAAAAAAAATCACTTTCCATGTAGGGGAAGACTGTATGATCCTTGGATCTGGGAACATAGCCAACAGATAAAGTTACTTTTAATCATTATTGAAATACTTGCCTCTTTAGTGTACACTATGTCATCTATAAGATTAGGTTTTATCACTTCTTTCCATGTTGCTAAACTACAAATCTTCAGTTTCTTGTTCATATTATACAATAATTTGTTAGTACAAATAATTAGTTATCTGGTAACTATTTTAGTTGTAATCCATCTGAGGCTATTTCTCCTTTGAAAACTGGCTTCTGGCTATGGGGAATGATCTAAGTGTTCAAATATTCTATTTATCTTAAGCACCGGTGCCAGTGGCTCTGTCTTGCAAGAGGATCCGTCTCCTACAAAGCCCCATGGCAAAGGCGGAAAATTTCCCATGGTAGACTTCTGGAAAACGAGTACACAAAATGAGTCCTCAGAAAGGATGATGGACATCAGACAACTTGATTTGGCCTGACAGGAGATTGCATTTCAATTGAAAGCACAGTTAAGTAGGTCAACAAGGAAGAATGCAACACAGCTCAATTCTTTGTCTCACACATTTTCCCAGGTTGGTAAGAATTTTGTAATGAAGCCTTGGTTTAGTATGATTGTAAGAACATATATAATTGAGCTATATATTACAGTTTCGGTTGTTTTTATTTTTTATATAACTTTGATCAATATGATCTTATTTATTGTGACTCCCACGACTAAGTAGCCTACAACAAGTGACTAGTGTTCAACTGAAATAGCAGCTTTGCCTACTCAATCAGCTGCAGGCTGAGATCAAGTGCTTCTACATACATGCGAATAAACATTATGCGCTCTGAATGGGTACCAAAGCCATGAGCCACGCTGAGAATAGATTCGCCATTGTCCTTCAGGCGCTGTACGCGCATGCGCACTGAAGGCGTGCCCACAGAAAGAAACGGTTGTGCTGAGTTGTACGACGATTTGGCTGAGCACTGCTTGTTCTCGCTGAAAGCCAGGAAGGATGCGTTTGTTCGGCTCATGTGGAGTTCATTTTTGAGTCGTGATATGTATTTATGAGTGCTAATGAACACATTCGCGAAAAAAGTAGGAACTTGTAAAGGCGAATGTGTTTAGTGAAGGGAGGAAACAGTGAAGCTAGTTACCTGAGGATGAAAGTACAAACCGTCGGTTGCACGCGAGACTGTTGGTAAAGGTACGTTACATGTTTATTCTATTTATTTTCTACACTATCTATGTGTCCGAAAGAGAATGATATTGTGTTCTATTTTGTTGACATATTCACCATTTATTGATCCATCAGGCACGAAACAAGCTCCGTTTACTATGTGTGTGTGTCCTCAAAGTTCAGTTAAAACCGTTGAATATTAATTGGTGTACATTAGTGAACACTGGTGAACATACTGTATGTATACTGGTGTACATTCTTAGTCTGCCAGCTTCATTCATTCACTCTTTTATGCATTAATTGACCTTCAATGCCACCACGGCCCTGTGCTCATTATTGTTCTGATTCTCTTTCTTTGCCCCATCTATAATTTCTATAAGTAGAAATAATTTTCCTCTGCAGTGCCTTCTTGTTATACCTAGCTCTTGTTTATCTTTTAGTTTACTGTGGATATCCAGATCTCTTGTTACACTGTCATACTAACTACTTTGTCTAATGTGTCAGAGAGATTTTGAGCTTTTGATTAGATCCATCCTTGGATTAGATTGGTGTCAATACTGGATAATTGCTGTAAAAGCTTAATGGTGCTGTTATCTGAGACGCAATGAATCTCAGAGGTCTTTGGTTTTAGGAGTTGATTTAAGAAGGTGAAATTGTCTCATTGTTTCTCTTTCTAGTGGTGGTGTAAATCATTAACACAGTGCTGCATGGTCATGGGTAAACTTGGAGAGGGCAAGAGAACAACCAGGAACTACCTGGTCCTATTCTGCCGGCATTTTATAACCATGGTTTATTAGGCAGTACATTGTGCTTACATTAAAATAAAGATACCAACTGTACTTCAGGTACAGTTGTTCAGGTGGTATCATCAGCGGCACGTCTTTGTACCTAAGTATGCTTGTAGTACCTCTTTATAGATGAATCAGTAGTTGTTAAGATCATAATATATGGCTTAGATTATTTGTAAAGGTCTACTATATTCACATTTCTATTTAAAATATACATTGAAAAGGCGACAGGGATAAATACAATTTTAGTCCTGTATTTCTAAGAGTGTTGTGTGGATACGTTTAGTGTGTTGTCATAGTGTAGTGGCCTAAGTGGCATCAAGGTTTCATCACCACATATACAGCAGATTGCTTAACATGTATTACAGCCCTGTGGATGTCAGAGCACTGAACTGAGCTGTAAGCAGGCCACCATGTGCTTCTCTTTATCAGTTTTAAAAGGAAGCCAACTATCTGCCATTTATCCTAATCTTAATCTGTGTTTAACTTCAGTTTCACATTATGAAGTGGCGCGCTGTATTTTGTATAATTGTATGCAGTGCTCATTAAAGTAATTATGGTTGCTTTATTGCCCTGTAGTCTCTATCATTTAATGTTATGACCCCTGAGAAGTTACCAGTAATCAGCAGGTAAACTTTCCATAGTTCAGTCTAGGAACCCCATGTTTCTAGACACTATGACTTAAGCACCTCTACTTTTGCCTTACAACCAACCAATAAACTGATGGAAGAGAAAGCCAACATAAAATTCAAACTTCCTGCTGTTTTTTTTTTAATTTGTATATTGAGTCACTTTGCATGGCAATCATTATATATAGAGTTTTATGGTTTTAAAATCGCATGGCTCTTACTTCCCTCTGTCTTTATTGCTTCTGCTGCAACTCTTCTCTATTCTCTGTGCTCATATGAAATGAATAACTTGATCGTTTTACTAACATTCAGGTGTGGCCTAGTTGAAATCCACAAACAGCCTTAAACTATACCATCATATGCTGTTCCCATGACTGCTTGAGAATAGTAACTGCTGAAATCAGATGCTGGTCATATTCTTAATATGTACTCACTGGCTCCAGCTTCTTTAACACAATAGTCTTACTTCTATATGGTTAATGAGGCAAATCTTCTAGAATAGGGTGTCCTTCCAGTGGATTTGGGATTGTTCCACTGCACAAACATTGAACTCATTCCAGATCACCTTTGGGGTTGTTGGTTTAATGGCATGTTTAGAAGGAGATTTATGGAGTTTGTACCTGAAAATACTCCTGTGTAAGTAAAAAGAGAACTAACCGTAAGTAACATGCAAATATTTTATTTCAAACTGCAGAATAAACAGGAATAAAGTTGTCTTCTACTTCTTGTAAACAGCAGCCCTTCCACTTAAATACTGCCTTAAGCACAGAATCACAAGGTTTATTGGAAATGATGTATTAGTTATACCAAAGCAGCATTCTTTCTGTGTGTCCAGACTACACCAGTCCTTTGATCCACGGGCTCTTCAAACTTTATATAACCCCGCTAACCTGAAAGCAAGGTCAGCCGTCCTCATCCAATTGCTGTATTATGTTTCATTCAGTGAATGACTCAGACATTCTTTGTTTGAGTTCATTACATTTAATGTGTTAACGTGTTTATAGTGATATGTGCTGAGGCGTCACAGCAAACCTATTGTCGTCTTTTTTCCCCCCACAGGTTTCATGCAGGTGATGCTTTGTATGGGTTATTTATTAACGCTGTAGAGCTATGTTTACAGACATTTTATATGCTCCTCATTTAATTATGAAAATATTCATGGATCAAGAAAAGCATTTAAACAGCTGCTGCTGCTTCTTCTTCTTCTTTTTTTTTTAATTTGATAAAAATGAGTTCAACAACCTTGTGGGTTTGTGGTTCTTCAATAAGCCTTGGGTGTTCACAGCTGGAGTGAAGTTGAAGGTGTCTTCAATCATCCAGATGTTTGTGTTTTGTTTTGTTGTAAACTTTTAACAGCAGGACACAGCAAAATCTAGAAATAGTTATTTCCCTTTCCCCTTTAACATGCAGAAGCTAAATGTGTATCTCTTCTGGTTAATAAAATAGATTAACATTAGATTGACTGTCCTCTTATTCAACAGTCTATTATCATGCTGAAGATCAGATTAACTTTAACAGTTTTTTTTTACATTATGAAATTGTATCATTTTAATATGCGATACAAATATGAGTCATTTACACAAAAAACAGTAGTAGGTTGATCATGATTCTTGCATGGTGCAGTCACTCTGCTTATGGGTTTTACCATTTAAAAAAACAAGGCAGAATTACTCACCGCTGCATCTAAATTATTGCATTAAAACAATGTATCTAAAATATATTCTACTAGATGAAGTTTACTGTCAATCGGGTACAAACATGCTGAATGAACAGAATAGAAGTCTGTTAGATTTTGATTGTTACCTGTCAGACTGGTACCTTGATGCTTATATCATCTCATATGCGTGGGAAAACACCTAAATTCTGTAAACTGCCAAAAAAAAGTAAAAAAAAAAAATGGTTTTAACCAAACCTAAATGTTTCTACCAGTACTTCACTTTGACATCTATACTTTAAGAAAACAAATGCCCACTTACAGTATATGGCCACACTGTTTGATCACACCTGATCATTACACCCATATGCAGGACTTCCCCAAACTATTGTCACAAAGTGTAAAGCACACACTTGTATAGAATGTCTGCTTTAAAATTAAGAATTCCCCTTTACTGAAAATATGGGCCCAGACATGTTTCTGCATGATCGTGCCCCTGTGCACGAAGCAAGGTTACTAAATACATGATTTGCCAGCATTGGTGTGGAAGAACCTTAGTATCCTACACCGAAACTTGACCCGAACCCCAGTTAACAACTTTGGGATAAACTGGAATGCTGACTGAACCCCAGACTTCCTCAATCAACATCAGTACCTAACCTCACTTATGCTTTTGTGGTTAACTGATCACAAATCTTCATAGCCATGTTCCAAAAATTAGTGGCATGCTGTCAGTTTAGTCAACTAAACTCAGTATGGCCCAACTATGTGGATACTTGTCCAATCACAGCCATGCAATCTTGTAGAACATCCCATTCCAGATTTAGTCTCCTTTAATGTTATAATAAGTTTAACAAACATGGTAATGAGACCAGTTGGCCCAAAGATGTCTAAATCCTTACTAGTAAATTGTGTCTTCTTCTTTTTGCCTATTTTGTTTCATGCCATAATAAAATAGAAATAAGTCTAGTGAGTTCAGTTTATAATCTGGTGCCAGTGACAAATGTCCTCTGATGCTCCTCTGCTATCATATTGTCACCAAAACTGAGAAGAGCGTTTAGATTCAATGTGCTTAAATTGGCCAGAGAAGCATTACTATAGCAACTAAGCTATATCAAACTGTAAGAAGACAATTTTCACAATGTAGTTTTGTGTATGTTTGTTAAATAAAAATATTAACTTTGAAAAAACTTCAGACATCACTTATAACAGTGACTGAGCGCGTGATTTGAGTACGTGATTGCTGCCATTCATATCTGTGCGTCATCTCTATGACGCACACTGCAGTTGCCATGAAATTGCTTATATTTAATAAGTTAACATGGTTCTGACCCTCTAATGATTATAGTCTTTAATCATTGAGATGAAAAACATACACAGATGAGCCATTGAGCAACACACACAAACAAAATCAGTCCTGATTTCAGTGATGGAAACTAGCCTCATTATTGAGAATGCCTATGGAGCTGTTTGTTTAGAGTGTGATCAGTAAAGCTGTTAGTGATGTGTTTATCGGAGTTTGTGTCCAGGAAGGGTGGCGACATGGATTTCCGCAAGCATGGGAGTGTACTAGTGGGTCATATGCAATCTGCCTTACTTCTCCCCCCATTTTGATTCCATGTGATGCTTCTGTTTACACTCTATTGCTCCCAGTAGGGCTGTCATGGTGCAAAGGGGGTTGGGGTACTGGGTTCTTGCATGGAAAAGACAGCTTTAGAGATGAGCTTGAACAGCCCCTCCTCTTTGCTGTAGGCAAGATAAAGGTTTGCTACCAAACCTGATGTGTATTCAAGTACACTAAATGTAGCAAAGTAAAACGAAACGGATGAACAATTTGAGACGAATAAGATGTAGGTCAGAATATACGAATTGAAGTGCAATGTTTTTTTACACTTTTGTACACTAAAAAATAGTACCACTTGTAACATAGGTGTCCAAATTTTTCACATGGTAAAAATAACATATCTCTGCCAACAACATCTAATCTATTTCAAAAAGCTACATACTGTAGTTCACAGAATAAAAATAAATAAATCAATCACACCACTGGTCTACTGTTCAGTCCACTTCACTCATGCCCCTTCTCATGACTTGATTTTTGACCACAGCTTTAGTTTTGCACAGCATCAATATTATTTACCATCCTTCTCTAGGAATCAAAGTGTGAGATACATGCTCTGAAGTGTGTCTTGCTTCTGTATGCTGGGGTTTTATTTTTGGTTTCAGGTGCTCCTTTTTCTGTTTTAAAAAAAATATATTTACTTATTGTTAACAAGTTTTGCAAGTTTGTTCTGCTGTCTCAAAATAAGCCTTACAACTTGGTTAACCTCTGCTTCCGCAGGCCCAGCCACAGGTATATAATTAAGATCAGCTTAGACATTTTTGGCCTGCAGGAGTAAACGTAACGTGCGTCAGTATGAAAATATCCTCTGAAGACATGTTTACGACTTGACCGAGGCCATTAATGAGGAGATACAAAGCTGCTTATCCAGTTTCACACTCTGAACTGTGTGCGCAAAATTATCTAAACAAATTTGGTGGTATCTTTGCATATCATCTGCCAACTGCCAGACACATAAATACACATCACAAATATGATTGTCCGGTCACTGACTTGCAGAGGTTTTATGAGTTGTTGCTCCTTGGTTAGTACAATCTACTTAATTTACTATGTATATTTTGCAGCCTTGTATATAAGCCTAAAACTTTTATATGTACTTGCTATCTCATTTGCATGTTGATAGTTAAATTCATTTTCATTTGGGACCATAAACATGTGTGTCATGAATTACAAGTTAAAAGGTAATGGTAACTCTTTTTTTTCACTACTTGCAGTGTTTTTTGTTGTTGTTGTTGTTTTAATTAAATAAGCTGAATTAGCAAAATGAAAGCTGTTTTAGATGGTAAATAAGTGTTGGCTGCTTTTATAAGAGATTTGAGATAATCTAAGGGCATGGCTCTTCCTCGGGTGTTTGGGTCAGTGCTGATGGTGCTGCTCTCATGTTGAGAGGAGTCTGTCTTCACTCCAGGTGTAAGGGAAGGAGATCAGGTTAATGAACCTACTGTGCTCTGCAGGACACCAGATTGGCTACCTTATCAACAGTGAAAGGCCGCAAAGCACTCTCCGCTGATCTTTATCTCCCTAATCCCATTAACTGCTCTTTACAGCGTTGAAAAACAATGACGTGTTCAGCGCTTGTCAATATTCTTAATCACCTGAGCGAAGGGTTGCGTTGGTCTTTGAGATGAAAGCCGTTATTAAGTTGAGTGGTAATACGATTGTCTCTCTGGCCATAAAACTTTTTTGTAGTCCTGTTTTTTTCTTCTTTTTTTTTCTTTTTCTTTTGCATAGTCTGAGAATTTGCAGATTTGTGGAAATATATGCATTTTGCCATTAGAAAGTTTTCTGCGAGGTAATCCATTTGTCTTGCAAGGCCAGTGGCCCCAGAGAGACACTTCTACCAAAATGTGGCTGGATTCACACTCTTGACACATGCTAGGATACTTTTTATCCTGCAACCACCTTTGCCTGTTCATTTTAATGCTGATGAGAGAGTGCAATAATGTTTCTTTCGGAAAGCTGCAAACAAACTAACATAGATACCTACTTGGAATCTGTTTAAATGATTCTCTGAATTTAAAGTGTCTGTTTCTTTATTTGATTTTTGTTGTAGGGATAAAGAAGGTTCAGTCCTATTTGTGTACATGTATACTGCATTGTAGGCATACCGGTGCTGCATGCTAACTAAATTTCTGGTTTCTGTTGAGAACTGCACCATCAGGAAAGGTTGATATCAGAAAGTCCAAAACCCTTATACAGATAATTTCAGATTTATAGTTGGATTGTTTTTTTATCCTGTTATTATCGGGGGATAAAACCCAGTCTTGTGGTGTATTATGGGTGTATTTTCATCTACAAGCGTACATCTAATTGCAGGTCCCTCCCAAAATTTTCACAGCAGTATAATATTTTGTAATGTATTTTTCACAGTTAAATCATTCCATCACACAAGCCTTGTACATTTGTAGTTTGCAACATGCCTGTGTGCTTCAGCTTTTTGCAGTAATGTTGAGCTCTCTCTAGGCCAGCATAGTCATTGAGTCATTGTTTGTTGTCATTGTTTTTTTCCCCCCAAAGCTTAATGTTTGTGGACATCTGGCTTTGGAAAAAGACGTGCAGTTATTCTAGAAATGCTTGTAGATATTTGTGTCATTCCCAGTTGTGTATATTTGTGAATATGATAAACTCAGCCCCACAGGGTCAAAGGTTAGTATGTAATGGGTCATTTAGGCTGTGGGGATAGAGAAATGGATAGATGGAGTGGGAGGGAAGATGTGTTAAGTTTAAGAGGGAGTGGGGAAAGCCAGATGCTCCCCATGCGTTGTGCTGCTACTGAAATGGATGTCAGAAAGGGCTGTTTGGAAAGTCACTGGCAACATCCGAGGCCTTTGGTTTCCCACGCTGCCTTCTCATGCACCCCATACGCTCCTCATTTTCACACACTGCTATAAATAAGCCCATCTGCCCCAATCTGATAGAGCAACTATGAAAAAGTGCTCTGGAATGAACACTATTTAGCGCTGTGATGATTACTCCTTCCAGTAAATCATGCTAATGGTTTGATACTTAAGAAGCATTGTTATTTATGAGGTAAACGTGTGCGTGTATCTGTTTGTGTGTGTCTTTGTGTGTGTGTGTGTAAGAGAGAGAGTGAGAAAGTGTGTGGGTGTGGGTTGTGTGTAGTGTTAGCATTTATAGAGGTTCCAGTGGGGAATAAGACAAGGGAAAATGACCATACTGTTTTTCTTACATTGTTTGCCACCCAGTAGCAGTACACCTTGCCTTTTGGTGTCTGGTATTTATTATTATTATTATTATTATTATTATTATTATTTAACTAAGAGTTATGCATATTTGTTGTGTGTTTTCACCTCAGGTTGGCTCATTAGGGATATATAGGGATAAATGCAAATAAATTATTTTTATATTGCTCTCAGTAAAGCTGTTTGAGACAATGTCCATTGTTAAAAGCACTATACAAATAAACTTTTATTGAATTTGTTGAGTCGACCCACATCTTTGTTGCCTCACTTTATATTAATTTACCCATTTAAAGGTGATTTACTTGGAAGACTGATGGCTTTAATTTGTACAGCAGGAGGTTTCAGTGTATATTGTGGCTATGATTATAGTTGGAGTATGAACTCTGTTCTGTTATGGAAATAAATATTAGTAGAGAGCAGGTTTCTAGCATCATCTCTGGCCTTAAAGGAGAGCTTGGCAAGCTATATGTGTTCAGCCAGCCACAGATGAATAACAGAATCCATTGCTTTATTTATATAATACTTTTAATTGTAACACATTCCTCAGTGGTTTGAGATGCATTTAAGGAAGCTGCAAATCATGTGTCTGCAAAAAGAGGAGTTTGAACTGTGCTCATTGATGAAATTGCCATTATTTTGTTTCAGTGCTCTGTTGTATGTGATCGAAAAACAGTAGCAACATATCCTCAGGGCTTGAGGTATAGGACTAGACACGAGGTCTGACTAAAAAGCTCAAAGGCAATAGACATGTTTTTCTGTTGCTTTAAAAAATAAGCCACAAGCATGACAACAGGAAGCACTTTAGTTTTCTAAGCTGCATGTTGTCGTGGCAACAAGCACAGGTAAGCAACCCATCAGGAAGTGAAGGCAGTGCTGAGAGACGAAGGAACAAACAGAGCGAGGTTAGTGTCAGATGGAGCACCAACAGTGACTTCACTCTGACTTCACTCAGCCATTGTTTCTCTAGAAAAGGGGGGACTGATGAATATTTCATTAGCATCAGCTGGAGAAACCTGTTTGGCCTGTTAAGCACTCTGCCTTTCTCTTCATTTGAAATCTGGGATGAGCACCACAGTTTTCTACACTGTACTACACTATTCAGACAGGATAAGATATCTGCACTCCTGATTCGTTTCCAGCGATGATCTGCATGTGTTACACAATCTCTGTACAAATCACAAAAATGGAAATGTCTCCACTATGTGTGCAGGACTGACACACCAACGGCTACATATATAACATAGTTGCATGTTTTAATTGCAAACTGTTTTGTCCTGCTTGTGGCCATGGACATTGTGCTTTATCATTAATAGGACACGTACCCTATAACATCTGTGTGTCATAGCTATGATAGGAAGTTTGTAACTTGCCACAAACCCACAGAAGCATTGCTTCTCTCAAAAGACCTTTTATATGTCATATGTGTTCTAATTGTTCTGCTGTTAAAACTTGGACAATATTTTTCAGTTTGCTTTTGACTGTAGATTAAAGAAATAACTACCTTAACAACTTTTCCCACAGGATTGAAAAACAAGTCTTTAAAAAGTATATCAGTTTAAATGTGAGCTGCATTACCAAGGGTTAATTTTGTACTCATGTATAGAGTTGATGATGGTGAACATTGATGATGGTGTCCTCAGCAGGCAGCATTGTTTGAATCTCGCTGAGGTTTTATGAGTCTCTTTTTACATTTATATGACTAGTTTATTTATTTATTTTTTTGCTAATGATGAGAATGAATATGTTTTGGTAAGCAGAGAATAATGTTGGCTGCTAATATTTTAGTAGATGGATAGACCTGAAGGCTTCAAGGAGGTGCATTTCTTAAAAGTAGATACACCTTATCATTTCATTTTTAGCTGACAGGTTTCTAGCACCTTAATATATTGTACAAACTGTAGAACCTTAGTATGAACCTTAGTAAACTTTGCCACATTAATTAGACCAGCTAGGTACTTTCTCCACCAAGACTCTGTGCCAATTCTGTGTTCTTATCTTATCTTATCTTAGAATTGACTAAATCTTCTGGTGTTTTCGACTCAAGCTGTAAACACTGAAGAATGGCCCATCCACACATTTCTGTCTGACTCATGCAGGGGCAGTTCTACTGCATTCTGCAGTTTCTAATGGTATACAAGGCTTTCTTGCAGATAAAACATCTTGGAGCTGCTCCACCACAGACTCTTCATTACACTAAGAGTGTAATGAAACAGCAGAAGTGGAAAGCACTTAGCTTAATTACATTGGGCTTTTGTGCTGTCTGGCTTTTGATATTTAGAATATCCTTTTTTTTTGTTCCAAAGCTTATAGTATTTTTTTGTTTCTTTCCACAGGCTCCACAAACTCACTGGAACTTAATCTTACTGGAAACTGCATGCACCTTCAACTCTAACCTAATCATAAAAGATACAAATTAACTCCTCTGGAATATCTACTATTTGGGATTATAAATTTGCAAAGATGCCCATCTTGAAGCAATTAGTGTCAAGCTCATCTCAGACCAAGCGACGCTCTCGCATGGACCTTACTACAGAAATGATTAGTGCTCCGCTAGGAGATTTTCGTCACACCATGCATGTGGGCAGGGGTGGTGATGCTTTTGGAGACACATCCTTTCTCAGCAGCCGCTCTGGCGAGTCTCCACAAGATACCAGTTCTAATCCCCGCTCTCCCAAGCTGGGCCTACTGTCCAGAACCTTCAGAAGCAGCAAGCGGTCTCAGTCTGTCACTCGTGTGGATCAGCGTGATGGCACACAACTACCCCCAAGTGACTCGCCGACATACGTGAAGAACGCCCTGTCACTGCCTTTTCTGAATGATGGGGATGGAGATACCAATGGCGGTAGGTTGCTCAAGAGCTTAGCCTCCAGCCCCCTGAAGCAGCAGGCCTCCAATGGTGCAGCCGCCCATTGCCTAGACTTGGAGCTCCAAGAGAGATCCTTCGGGGAGCTGACTGACTTGAGACCCTCTCCAGCTTATAATGGAGGAGGCATGAAGCACGCTGAGTCAGTTATGTCATTTCATGTTGATCTCGGGCCTTCTATGCTAGGAGATATTCTAGGAGTCATGGAGAAGGAAGATGACGACCTGGGCTTCGAGGAGGGCAAAAACAGTGATGGACAGGCTTCCCCTCTTCTCAGCCACCAAAGATTGGAAGAAGAGGAGGGAATGAGAGCAGAGAAGGTGAAAATAGAAGAGGAGGAGCAGGAGATGGACCTGGAGGTGGGCCAAGAGGCTACTCTTCATGCACCCAGTTCAGAAGATCTGGAAATTAAAAGTGAGGTCATTAGCACTCCTGAATCTCAACACAAACACCTGGGGCACTCTGACAGCTGCTCTGTTTCTAGCTCTGGCTCCCAAGCCATGGAGGACAAACAAATCTTCCAGCCTTATCAAGGAGACATAGACAGCACTAATTACTATCACCCTGGGGAGGAAGGCGCTTTCTCTTCGTTCTTGGAGGACGAGGATGATGAGATCCGTGTGTGAGACTCTAAGCCCTGTGGATTGTGTATGGTGTTGGAGACATGTAAGCAAATGAGGCACCATGTTAAATGAAACTGAAAGTCTATAACTGTTGCTGGACCCTGTTAGGGATCTGAGCAAAACACGTCTAATGGTCGAGCAGCACCACTGTCAGACATGTTCACACAGCCTGGGTTTGGCAATTGCCACTTTTTGCTACTGGAGACCCATGAAGATGAAGAAAAGAAACATCTTGAATGCCTTAACCTCATAACTTGCCTTTGCATCTTCTGACTCCAATATTATTTGTGTGCAAGGTTTTTGGTAATGTGTATACAGATGCTGGCTAATGGTATGTCCTAACATGTTTTTCACTACACAATAAGCACATTCTTTGCTTAAGGTTTAAAGTAGCATGCAGCTAATGCTAGTATGCCCACAGGACATGATGCGTATCTGCTTGGCGTGTAGATGAGTGCAAAACCTTGACGGTAATTACAGCATTATAGTGTGTGTGAAGATTTTTGGTTACACATTCTGTTAGACACTGTCATTAAGGTGGCTGACAGCGTAGGATGGGAAATCATTCTATAATAAAGATAACACACCAGAAACTGAACGGGTGGTGTAGTGGCAGATGTTTTGTGTTCCGTTTTCCCTCCACTAACTGTCCATAATTCTGTGTTAGCAGTGGTGACAGCTGGGAAGTGTAATGTAAGGGGATTCATATTTGTAGAGGATTTTGTATACTCGTTGCCTGCGTGGTGTTTTTCTCTCACCACTTCCTTCCTCATCATGTGACAGTAATTTCTAGCTCTGCAGCTGGTTGGTTAAGAAGGTGCAGAAGATTTGCTGTATTAAGTTGTGCTGTCAGAAACAGACTGGGAGATTTTGTTGAAATTGGGTTTTCCTGCTTGGTTTTATTTTAGCAAATAAGAAGACACTGCACTAATGAAGTTAAACTTGGTTTTGGTATGAGAGAGTATTTCATTCAGCATCACTGTATACTGTTAAAATCACCTGGGTGAGGGACAACATGTACACTAACTTGTACTTAGTTTATTTGTTCACAGAATTCATGCTGTAAAATGTGATTATGTGAGGCCTTTACTTCTGCCTAGTCTGTGCTGATGTGCTTGCCTATTATAGCTTACTTATTTGTGTTTTTTGTAGGCTATAGAGAATACTGTTCTAAAAAAAAAAGTGCTGCACTGTAAGAAATCCCTGCAGAGTGTTTAGTAGCAGGGTTGTCTTCAGCCTTATGCAAAAATCACAAAAAGTGCCAAATTTAGTGTCATGTAATCCTAAGCAAAACTAGCAATTTGTATATTATCAAAAAAGGGATTTTACAGTCTGGGTCCCTAAGTGTCTTTATACAAATAAGAGGCTAAAACCTCATATTTAATTCACTGAAATGCTTAGCTTGGGTGTACTTGCTTAAACCACAGAAAAGCAAGATCACAGAAGTTCCATGTTTTTTTTTTTTTTTGTTTTGTTTTTGTTATTTTTTTTTTTTATTTGCTTTGAATATAAGAAAGTTAATATGGAGAAATGGTTTCAGATTTGCTGTGCCAGCTGAATTTTAAATTGAGAGGTTTGAATCCAGTCTTGTTAATGATAACACTGTTTATTATTGCATTTTGCTAGTCTTTATTACTTTGTCCTCTTATACCTACATTTCTTGCTTGGATGGCCTTGTTTTGAAAATGCAACATAACTATATTTTTCAATAAAAGGATATTATCACCAAGCAAGGCCTGTGTGTTGTTTTGACTAAGACTTTCACATTGAGACGCTTTTAGAGTGTAATAGTTATGAACACTGATTAGATTGACAGTTTAACTTTGAGGCCACTCACATCTGTAACCGGAAAAACAAGAGAAACAACACTGATGTAAAAAGCTGACATGCTCACAGATAAATGCCTTCAGTATTTTATAAAAGAGGTGCCATATTCAAAGACTGAGTTGATTTCGTGGAAAAAAGAGAACTTGCTGCATCTAAAGCTAGAGTTTATATACAATACAGATCACCAGTCCAGTGGAACAGACTGCTAGAGTACTTGAAAAACACTAGCAGAGGCAGCAATAATTTAGATTACTTTGGTTTTCTAAACAGGAGCAACTGCAGAGCAAATTTTCTGATGCAGTTTATCCAGTCCCTTGGTTTGATGTAAGCAGTTAAGCTGAATGCAGCTCATTGGACCAGAGACAGGAAGAAGGGATGAGTTTGTTCATGATGGTTCAGTGGTTAAGGCTTTGTGTTACTGAGCAAAAGGTCAGGGTTCAAGCCCACAAGCTGCTGAGACATCAATGTTGGGTCCTTGAGCAAGGCCCTTACCCTCACCTGCTCCAGGGGTGCTGCACTATGGCTGACCCTGCGCTCTGACCCCAGGCTCATAATAACCTGGGATATGCGAAACTTGAAGCATTTCACTGCATGTCTGTGTATGTGACAAATAAAATTTGAATTGAATAGAAATGTTTAAAGATTAATAGAGAGATTCAAAGCTGCCTCATCTGCTCATAGTGTTTGGCGCTAGGCAAAAGTGGTACAATGCTTGGTGGACCTGGGATTCAAACTCATGACCCTCCAGTCAGTTGTCCAACACCTTAACCACTAGGCTTCCAATCCAATCCCTGTTTTTTTTTATTTATATAAATATTGATATAACCACGGGGGGGGCACGGTGGCTTAGTGGTTAGCACGTTCGCCTCACACCTCCAGGGTTGGGGGTTCGATTCCCGCCTCCGCCTTGTGTGTGTGGAGTTTGCATGTTCTTCCTGTGCCTCGGGGTTTCCTCCAGGTACTCCGGTTTCCTCCCCCGGTCCAAAGACATGCATGGTAGGTTGATTGGCATCTCTGGAAAATTGTCCGTAGTGTGTGTGTGCCCTGCGATGGGTTGGCACTCCGTCCAGGGTGTATCCTGCCTTGATGCCCAATGACGCCTGAGATAGGCACAGGCTCCCCATGACCCAAGGTAGTTCGGATAAGCGGTAGAAAATGAATGAATGAATGATAACCACAAATGGCAAAGAAATAAAAGGTCACCATCTTCTGTATGCACTCATGTTAGATGCTTATCTGGAGCTTTGTAAGTAACACGTTTTACATAACGAACATTACAAATTTTAGTTAGTTAGCCTACTCCTGTTCTAGCACCTATACTATTCAATGGCAGTAAAACATGAACGCATTCTATTTATCTGTTTGAGTGTGATTGTGGCCCTGACAATAATCTCATCTCCACCTGGAGCTGCTCTCAGGTCCTCTGAAGAGTGGTTGAGGGTCTGTGGGAGGGGTGATCTGAATCAGTGATGGGGAGTAGTGCCCATGCTGAGCTCTGGAGTGACAAGCCCTCAGTAGACTGAGAGCCTGAGGGAGCTTCCTGTTCATGACCATTCAGCATCATCCATACTGCTGGTGTAGGCAGGAGACGTATACACCCTCTCAATTAGGACACCCAAACCCCTTCTGTTGCACGCTCAATTTGTAGGTCTAATACTCAATTTAAAAAAAAAACCAACCCACCCATTACCTGTCCATTGCAGTATTCTGCTTGGCTTTTCTTCACATTTTTGAAATGTAATCCATCTCCATCTAGCAGGGGTGTGTATTAATAGGCCCCCTATTCCCCATTCTCATCTAAAAGCAAATGTGTATTGATGTAAGACTGAATGGAGTAACGCACGATGGGCTCTCCAATATTTGTTGGCTTGTGCCACCTAGTGGCCATGAATGAGATTTTGTTTTGGGTGATTAAATATTTATTGTAAAACTGAGAACCAAACCATCTGAGGCTGTTTAGATTATAAATCCTCTATAGGACAGCAATGAAATAAAACCATGATCGTTTAGTTTTTTGGTGTGCTTTATTGAACTTTGTAGTCTCAAATTCTAGCTGATATTTTACTAGAAGCACAGCGTGAATAATTGCACTCTGAGAATGATGTATATCACTCACTCACTCACTCATTTTCTACCGCTTTATCTGAACTACCTCGGGTCACGGGGAGCCTGTGCCTATCTCAGGTGTCATCGGGCATCAAGGCAGGATACACCCTGGACGGAGTGATGTATATCACAACAGATTTAATTTTAAGTTAAGCTGAAACCAGTGAACATTTTTGATGAATTCTAAGTAAGATCTGAGTTTATTTATAATCTGATCAAAAACCTATTCAAAATATAACAAATTTGCTCCATATAGTTAATACATAAAAAACAGCCAGTGATGGGTGTTATAGCTCCAGGGTTTGAGGTTGCAGTCTGTGTGGCATTTTTGCAAGTTCTCTTTGTGTATGCATGGGTTAGCTTCACATTCTGTGACTTTATGTAACCTCCCCAAAAACATGCCCCTAGGGTGTGTGTGTGTGTGTGTGTGTGTGTGTGTGTGTGTGTGTGCCACCTTTGATGGACTGGAGTCTCAAAGTATTCCCACCTCTGGATCCTTTCTGAATGAATGATTGAGCTACAAAATATTTCGCTACATACATCCTGTTTTTGTTGTGCTCTTATCCTGTTTGTTAAGAACTGGGTCTCATACTAAATCCTTAAACGCACTGTATGAACTGTGTATATAGTTAATGCTGAGTGCAAAAACACATTGCCTCTGAATTTCCCCCATTAATATGGGAAGTGTCCAGAAGAGGGCCCTGCTTGTTAACATATGGAAAAGATCTGCAGTCTGCTGCCAAATCTGCTGTCCTTTCTCCTGAATTCCATGGCGGGAGCTGCACAAGGCGGCCAGCAGGAAGAAATCTGGAACACATTAAACAACCTGCTAGGCTGGAGATTTTGGACAGAGAGAAACAAGAGAAAAGGGGGTGGGTTAGAGCACACACAGAATGCATGATTGTTCATCAACATCTTTTCCTCCACTCCCTTTTCTACTCTCTCTCTCTCTCTCTCTCTCTCATACTCACACACACATGCTCACACACATACTAGAATGCACATATACAAAACGTAAGTCAACAGAGTCCTTTCAGATATTTGTTGTGCTATAATTTGGAGTTGCGTGCATAAGCCATAACTCTCCAGGTCAAACCATTTCCCCCTCTATTGTGTTTAAGGCACGATGGCCCAAAATGGATAGAGATAATTTGAGGAACACACAGAGTCATGGATATTATCAAGGCTGCCCTTCCCTTTGACTGAAAGTCTCTCTTGAATGTCCCATTCACAGAATAATGTACACATTCACAGATCCAGATGCTCATGAGAGGAATTATTTTCAACATTCCCAACAATACCAGCTTAACAACAGTGCAGTCTGATCTCAGCTTGAGCAGAGAGGGCATGTGTAACAGAGAGAACATTCTGGGAATGAAATGCAAAATAGCTTTTATCAGTTGATGTGCAGATAGGTTATAAGATTATAGCTGGGTGTTTGACTAATTTTGACCCAAAAAAAAAAAAAAAACGCTGTTCAGATTCTAAGTTTGTGCAATCAGTTGTTTTGTTTTTCTTCTACTGCAAATCTCAAAACCCCAAAGTATGAAAAAAGACAATAAAACCCAAATGGAAAAAAATATGTATTGCTCCTGCTAGGGTTGTGCCTGGAAGCTTTTTCACTGTAGCACTGCTTTTTCCATTCAGCATTTTCCACAGAGCATTTCATCTAAAGCAGTATCCATTATATAAGAGTAGAATGAAGCCTCCAGCTAGTTTTAGTGAGTAGATTAATAAGTTTAAACACACACCTCTGCCCATAAGCCAATGGGACTGTGCATGCACATGGATGAGATTGAGGTCTAGAACATACTAATGATCCACTCTTACTCTGTTTATGAATGAATGCAAAATATACATCTCATCTCTTGTCTCATTACTATGTCAGATCTGTGTCCTGATAAAAGAAATCATCAGGACAAATAATGGAAAGACAGGAAGGGAAGGTTGGCTATCTTTCCTTTTCATCATTTCACAGAAGAAGGTACAGACTTTAACATTTTCTTCCTCCAGCTTGTGTTGCAATATGCAGTTTCCTGTGTACGTCCCACCCTCCTGGAAAAGACTCAGCTGCACCACCTTAAATCTCCCTACACTCACACTTCAGTTGCATCACAGGACCAAAATGGCAAGTATTAAATATTAAAAGGCATTAGAATTGTTTTAATAGCACCCATGCCGACATTCGCCATAATTATAGGAGGTCAGTCTCCTAATACAACTTGTACATATGTATTTCATATACTCCTCAATCGTAATGCACTTTTAAAGCACTTCGACATTAGACATAATGAATTGTTGATGCTGTTACTCTTTCCCATGGATATCACTGACAGGATTTCTTTACCTCTCTGAGCCTCCTCATCTCCATTATACTCTATTTATCCTGTATAATTTTTCCAAACAGCACATCCACAGGCCTCCATTTTGGATCCTCTTGACTGAAATCACCTGGACTGCTGCCAGACCACACATTACCTTTCTATATATCTATTTTTTTACTTTTATTTATTTATTTATTTATTTATTTATTTTTTACTATTCCTCCTAATCACATCTCAGCATACAAGATTTGATCAAATTTATGCCAAAGCCATATATTTAGAAAAAAAAGGTCTTGTGCATGTTTTTTTTTTTTTTTTTAATCTGCACAACCTGAAGGAACACATGCAAGACCCAACAGAGGGGCAGTGACCAATCTGCGAAACACATAATGCAGTGTCTGTGTGTGAAGCATGCTCTGGTATGTGGTGCTGGTGGATGAGGGACCAGAGGGATGTTGGTGTGATGAGGTCAAATCTAGCCAGGAAGTCAGGGATCACTAAGGGTCATTTGCTTTTGGCATGCATTAAACTTTAACCTCTGGAACCCTGCCGAATCCCCCCCTCCCTTGCATATTTCCAGAACTGTCCTTTCCATCAGGTATTTTTTATTTGTGTTAAAATAATATTCACAGCAAGCAGTATAAGCAGGAACAGGACTGAATAAATCTGAATAAAATATAGTCTATACATGACTTAAGCAGTGTGGAGTCATATACTCTATCTTGACTCTAGTATTTATTTATATGTATATATATATATATATATACATATAAATAAATATACGTATATCATTTTGATTGGGATTGTGCCAAGTAGGTGGAGCTCAAACCTTTTCAGAACATGTAGTTGTTGTGAGTGATTCAAGCATTGAAATAAACATTTTCCTTTTATTTTAATTACTACACTTTAAGAGAAGACATCTAGAAACAATTTATCCAAAAACCTGAATTTTTTTTGTCCAAAACAGTTTCTTTGTGCAGTGTCTTGCTGTGATCAGCAGGACTTCTAAACTGAGCTGTTTAAAAAGCATGTGGACCCCTCCACCCTCTCCTCAAGCTGCATAATGCTGTTGCGTGTTGAAGGCTTCACAGTTATTTACACATTTCCAAGGCTCCCTCCCATACGGTAAATCAGAAGTTGTTGTTTTTATATGGGGAAACGCCTACTGATGTACACTGAGTGTGAAGCAGAATCTACATGCACATTCCTGGTTTAACACAAACAGTGGTCAACGTAATCTCCCCTGCTGATAATACAGCAAAGAGATATAAAGGCTTTTCCTTTATTATCCATGGCTTTGTGTTTTCTTTCCCTGTCTTTCCTGTCTGAGAAGTTATATCAACATTAAGACAACTTCCAGCGTGGACTAAATGATCAGGATGTCAGTAGAGAAAGCAGACACTTTGCTAAAGCCTGTTATGGCTTATCTGTAGATGCAGTTTGTGTGAACAACTTTCTAAGCTTCTCCTCTGGATTTCATACTTTCACAAGGGAACTGGGTGCAAGAGGAGAAAATCCTGCAGCCCCTGGCCATGTCCGGCGTATGGCATGGCGTATGGCAGACCTGACTCAAACGTGCTCCACGGTCAAGGGACCTGTTAAAATCACAGAACAATGCATGCTGTCAAACTGCACCCAGCTGGTTAGAGATAGAAAAAAATCCAAGGTCAAGTGTGTGTGTCTGTGTGTCTGTGTGTGTGTGTGTGTGTGTGTGTGTGTGTGTGTGTGTGTGTGTGTGTGTGTGTGTGTTTAAAGTAAAAGTACAGGAACACAGTGTAACTACCAGACTTCTCATTAATTCTAATGTGATTTGAAACAATTAGACTTCATCTAAACAGTCATGTATTTACATGAGAACAATGTGTTATTCTCAATATAATATCAAAAGTGACAAACTGCATGACTCCAAATAGCTGTTCTTAGGTTTGATTTGCAGGTTTGAAGAATGATTTGATGGATTAGACTTTTGACAGAATTTTGTTCTCACTCTCTTTTGGACAACAAACAGCCATAGCAAGACATGGATTGATTCCTGAAGTGAAGCAGATATGATTTAATATAAGATAATCAACATGTACAGCAAGTGTGAAAGTTCGCATCTCCCATAGTTTTTCAGTCTCTGAATCCAGATTTGAATGCAACCATTTTTAGGTCATAGTTATAGAAATGGCAGAAAAATAGGCAAAGATAGTCCAAGTAATCGGGCAATGTTAGAAATGACGCGAAGAAAAATTAGGCTGAATGTTACAACTGAAAGAATCAGAGGTCTTTGGTTTAAAATACATTTATCTTCTTTATTGTGTCTAAGCGTGTGCAAAAGTAACGTTATATTAAAAAAACAATACAAAATAGTTGTATACTACGTTTAATTTGATATCCCTTTAACTCTCTCTCTCACACACACAAAAACATATGGAGACTTGTGGAGATAATATGTGTAGAGGAGTGGGTGGCGGTTGAACACACAATATTGCTGGCCTCTGGGACAGACAAGAGGCCCTGAGAACAGAGTTATGCCCCAATACTGCGCTTTCTGCTCCTAGCCTTATCGAAGACAGCTGTTAGAAGCAGGACGTTTAAGACAGTTCTGGGGACACATGTCCCTGCACACTTAAGTATTTTCCCTGCTTCTTCCCCACAAATGGACACAGAGCCCATAGCTGAAATTGTATTGGTTTGTGTGTATTTAAATCTCTACAGATTGATGTAAAGGCAGCAGGCAGGAGCTCTGCGTTCAGCAGCCTTGTAATAAAGACCACTATAGCAGTCGACTACACTATAATGAGAGCTCGCATAAAGAAATTCAAACAAAAACAGCCTCTGGTTTCAATTAAGGATCCATCCCCCATCATACAGAAGAGGAAGAATAGAAGGGAAGGGGAAAAAAGCTTACTTTGTGGCGATTGGGTTTTCACACAGACTACGGAAGTAAGATATTCACAATATTGGAGAGTTTAGAGCTGGCAGCAATGTCAGAATCTCATCTGGAATGCATAACACTCTCCATTTCATGAGATCTGGCTGCTAACCAAGTATGGGGGCCTGAAAGCTGTATGCATCTGTGTTTTAAATGCATCTGTGGAAGAGGTGTGGGTCAAAGCACTGTCAAAGGAAAACTCCTTCCTCTCTTTTCTTATTTTCTCTTCATTCTGATTCCTCTCCGATTTCAGTTCCTGCAGATCAGGAAAACAGTTACAATATGTCTCAGACTTTCTTTCAAGTCTCCAATACTGCAAATGAGTCTGGATCCTGCATGCTGTATCGCCTAAATGATTTTGAGCTTTCTTTTCAAAAAAGGACTTGCCAAACCACTTGCCACAACACAGGGCTTTAAAGATTGAAAAAGTTGTTGTACATGACAGGAGAAATTCAACTTAGGTTAACCTAAAAAGAAAATCACAGTTGGTTCTCCTAAATCTATTATCTCCTATATGTTTTAAGTCATGAAGCTTTTATTGTCATTTCAACCATAGACAGCTGTTACAGTACACAGTGAAATGAGACAACGTTTCTCCAGGACTGTGGTGCTACATAAAACAAAGACAGAGCTGTAAGTAAGTTAGTCCTAGACACATAAAGTGCATCTGTGCAACCTGGTGCAAACAGTGCAAGACAAGACAGAAAGACAGTGCAGGACAAAAGTCATCACACAAAAGACAATACACAAAAGACAATAAACAAAAACAGCACCAAGCAGTGTAATGTATGTATACAGTATTTTTATATAGCATTTGTTATCTGGACTACTGGCATTATGTCTGAATAAGAACAACTGAAGTGCTGATATTGTTTCTGTTAAAGATAGGAGTCTACTAACGATTAGATTTTTAGAATGGTGTACTAAGTGTAGGATGAGAAAAGTGTAACAATCAATTTCGGGAGATTGGGATATGGGAAATGTACAAAACAATGAAAGTTAGATTGTATGATCTTTATATTTCTGCTATCTGAGTCAGAGTTCAGTCAATTTTGCTAGTAGGAAAAAAGCACACACTCCAGAAACTTCCCTGGTGTTATGAATGTTAGAAAGTAAGAAAACCTTGAATCTTGAGCCATTTCAGGATCAATAATCTTCTTTAAAATACTAAATACTTAAATGTACTTATTGTGTATATGAGTAGATAACTTCAGGAATGGGACAAAGTTGTAGGTTGTTTTGTCATGAGGCAGATGAGGCAATGAGGCAGATACACTTTACTGCCAAAGATTTGTGGGCATGTGACCATCACACCCACATGTACTTTTCAATCATCACATTATAAATTTAGTTCCCCTTTGCTGTTATAATAAGCGCCACTCTTCTGGAAAGGCTTTCTGTTCGATTTTGGAGCTTGGCTGAGGGGATTTGTGTTCATTTAGCCACAGAAGCAGTAGTGATGTCAGGGAGTGATATTTGATGAGGAGGTCTGTGATGCAGTCTGGGATGTTAATGAATAATAATAAGAAAAACAAGAAATTATAAAAAGATCAGCAATGTGGAATAAATGCAGAGAAAATATAATTAGTATCCTAGACAACATTTAAAGATGAAAAGGGCCAGAAATGCAGGAACTGGAATTTCAAAGCAGCTACTGTATATCTGATGTTATTAGAATGTGTAGATGTTATAGATCCTTCTAGACCTCCCAGATGCCCTGAAGATAAAAACCTGAGTTGGAGAATAGCTGTGTGCTTTCAAATCAGGGAGTATACTGTATATAGTATAGAACAGAACCCTTCAACAACTGGAATACAATACCAAAAGTCCTTAATTTGATTCTTGTTGCAAAAGGAAGTCAGTGGCATGACCTCGATGTGTGTGTGTGTGTGTGTGTGTGTGTGTGTGTGTGTGTGTGTGTGTGTGTGTGTGTGTGCTCAATGTCATTGAACAGATGACATTGAGCAGATTGTTTAGTCAGAAAAAAATGCTGTTTTCAGATAGTCCGTTTTGACAAGTGATTACTTTGCCCAACTATGGCTAAACCAAATTCACTATAGTCCAGCTTGAGGGGAAAATAGCTACACCATGGTGTACTCTGGATAATTTGCAGAACAGGGCCCCACTGTCTGGTAAAAAAAAAAAAAAAGTGCGTGGCTTTTATGTATGCAGTTTGCAAAGAGAGAGAAAGAAAGAGAGAGATGGAAGATTTACTACAAGAACTGAAAGATGACCAACACCCATGGATGAGCTAATCACTTGGCAAGATCAAGTCACACAAGAGCATAGGGAAAGGCCTCCTACATCTCCTTCAGGTCAGATCATGTGACCTATTTGGCATGAGGCTGTTAAATCTAACAGGAGCCATGCGTACCGGTAGATAGTATCCTACATAGATCCACACAATGTGCAAGTTTTACTAAAAAAGTAGTAAAGAAATAGTTAGCAGTTATCATAACCTCAGTAACCCCTAGGTAGTCATTATAAGTTTGTAATATAGACAAGAGTGCATGGTTGACATTCACTGAGAACTGTTGCAATCTTGGTGAACTTTGGCTGAGAATGGATCTCAGACGACTCTGTTTCACAGGCCAGGCAGATGGCAGCTCTGGTCAGGCTGGATTCTGTCTGAATTCACCCCTCCTCTCCTCAGTGGGCAATAGTCAGATGACCCCTCTGAGTGTGTTCACTCAACCCTGCTATAGGGGTGTGTGCTGATGACACAGTCTCAGACAGGAAGCCAGGGCTAATGACTAGCAGATGGTGGAGGTGATTGAAGTACAAGGATCTGGCTTTCATCATGGTCTGTGACTGTGATTTGTTTGGTTATTATTCCTGATCAGTTTGGGTGAGGTAGAGAGCTTGATTTAAGGATCCCACATTAAGAATCTGACAGGGTTTCCCTCCCAAAAATCTCACAGGTTGACTAATTGGCTTAAGGCTGCCAAATCACAAATCACTAAAGCCAAATCACATTTGATCATTGCCCAACTGAGCATCTTATCTGGATTTAGCTGCAGAAATATTTAGCTGCAGAAATACAGGCGGCTGCTGTCTTGTATAAAGTGTACAACTAAGCCCTGGCAGAGGTTTGTGAGAATGACAGTAATGTCCCATATCCAGATCTCAACAACACTGAGAGGAATTCAAGGGGCTTTCTTTTTGTAGCCTCAACACCAGTTTGTCTGTGTGTGCGTGTGTGTGTATCTGTGTGTATTTCAGTATGTGACTGCCCACTGCTTTCACTAACGCTGCTTTGGGCCCCCTTTGGCTCCGCCTTTGAGATCTGTGGCCTGTTATCTGATAGTCACTAAGTGGCGAAACATAAACAGAGAGACAGAGACGGGGAAGAAAATGAGTTGAGAGATTTTAAAGATCTCAAGGATCTAAGAGGTTCCCCTTTCACTACAGGAACTATGCCAGGTCAGGAAAATAGTAAGCAAGGAATTCAAGAACAAATGAAGAAAGGCAAAACTGCAATCTAAGCCTTATTTTTTCCATGCTAAACAGCTGTTTAAACTGTTTTTTATTTTCAGGTAAAGAAAGATGGATGTGCTATACAAATCTAGGACGAATCTATCAGAGGAAAATGTGTCCCAAAAATCCTAAGAATCTTTATGGCACACTGCTATCTAAGCTTCACAGCAAAAACAGTGAAAAGAAATATATGAATCTAAACAGTTTCAGAGAAGTGACAATTTAGAGTTAGTGTTCATCCAGTTCATCACTACAGCATCAGACCGTTTCTCCATGGACATACACTGACATGACATAATTCTTCTCTATGCTTAAAGAGTTCTACTGAACATTCCACTGATCACTAAGCAGTGGGTGTCACCATTCCTCTCCCCATACTACCAGCCCATGTGAGGTTCCCACTGCAGCTGTCTCAACCAGATGTGCCTGCAGTTGGCCAGCGGAGGCCCTCATCCACGCTGATCAAGTGAACTTGTGACTTTAATGAATGATTCTGCACACGGAAATGTTTAAGTCAGAGTAATTAACTTTTATGACAATAGCGATGTAGTATTTATTAAGCTGGAGCCACATGGTCTGGATAATCTACACTGCCAAATGGATTTGTTATTGCGTATTGCTCAGAGTCAACCTCACACAATCCAAACGCATGGATGTATTTATAAAAGATGCACAACCTAACTTTCAAGAAAAGACACATTTTGTCCATATATAAAATTGTACTGATCACTTGTGTTAGTGAGTTATTTCGATGTTACATTATAAAGCTATAATGTCAGTATTAATATAGGTCTGACAAAAACTAAGTATAAGTGATGTCATGTCATCACAGGTTTCTCCATGGCCATTGAATGTGATATAGCACTAACGCTTAGGCCAAACAAATACTGGTAAACATACATTTTATCTTTCCATCCACACTGAAAAGTTAACAGTGAAAATGTTCCCTTTCAAACATACTGCTGTGTGAGCTCCACAATTCTGCTTATTGTGATGGTGCATTTCCAATTTCACATTTAACTGCTTTGTATCATATTTCACTGGGCGTACACTGTTCCAAACAAACAAAGCAGCACAAGTAATACGAAGGCTGTAGTTTTAACAGGAAACAGACTGGAAACACTAGTGTGGCTAAAACGTAAAAATGTTTATCATCTCACATCTCAGAAAGGTCAGGATCTGGAATATTTTTCACTGATCCTAGGCACAGTGTTGGCATCTTGAAAGTGAAATGAAATCACAATGATAATGATTATTTCATTTATATTGGCACTGAATTGCAGTCACTCAAAGTACTTTATAAAGTTCGTTAAGACCTGCTGTGGACCAGCTCCAAATGGACCAGCGAACATCAAACCAGCAAGCAAAGAAGCAATTAGCATTTCTTCTCTACGGTCTCTGACAGTTCACAGTGGGATTTGAGATGGACTGTGAGATACGATGGAGCATAACATGTGCAGCGATTCACCCTCAACTCTGCACTCAATTCAGTTCTTACGATATGCCACCAAGGGAGCAATTAGCAGATCACCCACAAAGGGATATTTATATTTATGGCCCTTTTTGCCGCCTGCTGCACTGAGTCAGAGCACAGTAAAGTTATTGCCACACTGCAGCTGCTAATGGTCATCTGTCTCTCACCCACAGTCCTCCATTTGTGTCCAGGCTGTGGATTCAGGACTGAGGCAGAGTTAGGTCCTAGAGCCAAACCACAGATCCGGGCCTGACTGCTGAACATGGCTTCACCACTGTATTTACAAACACTGCTCCAGCAAGAAGGAGTGACAGGAACGCCTTACCATAGTGCCCTTTGAAAATTATGGCACTGTGACGCACAGCACAGTGACAGTGTTGCCAGGTATGTGGTTTTGTTGTAAGTTGCTCTGGATAAGGGCATCTGCCAAATGGCATAAAGTTAAATGTTTTGCTGCAGCATTGGGCTATGTTTGAAATGCTACAGATTGCAGATTGTCTGGTGTAGTTTGGGTGTTATGCTTTCATTCATTCATTCATCTTCTACCGCTTATCCGAACTACCTCGGGTCACGGGGAGCCTGTGCCTATCTCAGGCGTCATTGGGCATCAAGGCAGGATACACCCTGGACGGAGTGCCAACCCATCGCAGGGGGTGTTATGCTTACATTGTGTAAATTAATTAAATCAAATTGGTAAGATAAGTTTCAGTGCAATAAGTAAATGCATATAATATCACACATAATGCGTGTACAGTGATTCAAACAGGCCCAACAATGCATGCATCAATAAAATTATATCTTGCATGTGAACACAGTAAGCTATCTAGTCATTAATTAATTGCTCGAAACATTTTCACACCTGGTATCTCAGGTAGAGAGTTTTATTGTGTTCTCTCTGTCCCCATATTGGTTTCCTTCAGGTTTTGCAAAAAAAAACAAAAACATGCAACTTGGATTGAGCCTGGCATCCCAACCAGACCACATGTCCTCCTCTTACCAATGTTCCTGCAATATGCACCAGATCCACCTCAATCCCAGCCAGGTTAAAGAGGTTACTAAAGATGAATTAATTTATTATATTCATAAGTATCTTTTCTGACCAAGCGATTTATGCAGACTTGTCATCCTGGTATAAAGTAAAATGATTTACTTCATTGAACAAAAATTGTTCATTATATTGTGTTCATTAAGCATGAGTCTGCGTAAGTAACCATAGACCGGTCTAGGTAATCAGCATGCATAGATAAGCCTTTATCTTTATTTGAGTTCCACGCTTTATAGCATTTGAGTAAAAACCCACATGGAATGGTGAGCATGGTGTAAACATGGCGTGGTTGTGAGTCACTACTTCACAATCCTTGCTGTGCACGAGAGGTCTGGCAAAGTTTAAAGCTCAGCGCTTCCACCCCAGATGTCGGAGTAAATAGGGGCGTTTGTTACACACACCGGCATTCTGGGCATACCGTGGGGCCACTGATGGGAGGTGCGCGCGCACACGCAACCCATTCCGTTCAATAACTTACAGTCTTCACGAACGCATGCAAGCGCGAGACTAAACCCAGTGATACGCGAGCACCAAACAATCCTCAATGGCACGTGATTCGCAGTCGAATAAACAGTAAACACGTCGTCCTGTGTGCCGCCTATAAGGCACCAAAACACTGTAGTAGCCTCACTCATGCAGTCACGTACGCGTGTAAAGACAGAGACGTGTATAGTGACGTAAAGGCGCTCACAGGGCGGTGTTCTCACGTTCCTGAAGAAAAAAAAAATCCACATCTGGAATCCAGAGCTCGTGGTTTAGGGGAATCTGTACTGGGATCTCGTAGTAAAGGTAGCTCGGTGTTTTGCTCCTGCTTTCTCTCTCTAACTCTTTTCCAGGATTCTTCACTTCACCTCGTAAGTTGTAGGTTTTTTTTTTTGTATGTGTGTTTTTATGTTTTTTTTTGTTTTTTTTTGACAATTTGATCAAAAATAATTTTCATGCACATCCTAAGGATTATTTATAAACACCACAGGATGATATTTTACAGCATGGAGGAAACTTTTCTACGTCATAAATAGATTGTTTACATTTGTGTCGTAGCAGAATATCGTGTGTGAGGGTTTTGTTAGTATCCTTTTTTCTTTTTTTTTTACATAAATCAATAACTTCTGTCAGTTGCATTGCACATGTGAGAGCTTCATGATTAGATTTAAACCCACGCCCCAAAATCTCTACTTAAAAATATAGACGAAAACAACAACTTTCGCTCTTCGGCCTATTTGGTTGAACTTAAAATAAGAAGAAAAAAAAGAAAAAGAAAAATCTTTTTTTTTAAACTTTGTTTTGTTTTTAAACTTTTTTTTCTTTCTTTAATGGTGAGACAAATTGTGAACTTGGAGGCTTGGTTCTTATTCTGCGTCTTTTCCAAGTTAAATAGATGTGTCCTTAAGTGTTTGCAACATTTCAACGATTTTGTTTATCCTTTGTATGTTACTGTAAAGTAACACTGTTGAAGTTCACACTGGGACCAAGATCATCTTGCAATAGTTAGAACAGAGCGCCTCCTGCTGTCCAGATAATAAACTGCATGTAAAATGACCTTTTAAACACCAGATGGTAGGAACTGCTGGGATGCACATCTTCTTGAATGCACTCTGTTCCAAATCACTTACTAAAATCTTATTAAATATTCTGCTACTTCTGTTTTTGCAGAACAGCAAATTACAGATTAACGCAACCATGCTGGTGGTCCTGATTGGAACAGTCATTTTGCACCTTCTGGATCTGATTCTGCTGCTCATTTCTACATCTGTGAATGTGAGTATGCATGTTTCTTGCACCATATGCCTGATTATGGTGTGTGGGTTATGTACTGAACTATTAACATATACGGGCATGACTTTTATTCTTAAATCAAGGCCTGGAGCACAATTCAATTAAAGAGTTATGACCTGTGGAATGCCTGCACAGTAAAAAATGGAGGATATGAATGCACAGATGTCAGCAGTGCAGGTAGGCAAGACACTTAACATAAATAAATAAATCAAGAATTTTCAGAATGCTGGGGCTAATTTTTGGCCTCTTGGTTTGTTATTTTAGATTGGCTTCAGGCAGTACAGGGTCTTATGATCCTAGCCACAATCTTCTGCCTGCTGTCTCTGATCATATTCATTTGGCAACTCTTCACCCTGAACAAGGGAGGTCGGTTCTTCTTCACTGCTATCTTTCAGATCCTATCCAGTAAGTATTCCAACCAGATTATAGATGCATGCTGATGCTGTGAAAGAAAGTGATAGTTTGAGATTGGATGGGTGTGTCCTATCATTTCACTTGTTCTCTCGCTTGCTCTTGCAGGCCTATTTGTGATGAGTGGAGCTATAATCTACACAGTGATGAGGCCGGGAGTGCCGGAAGAAGGCTACTCGTTCGGCTTTGCCTTTGTGCTAGCCTGGCTGGCGTTCCCTCTCACTCTGATAAGCGGCCTCATTTACATCATTCTGAGGAAGAAGGAGTGAAGGAAAAGCGGAGAAATGCCCGCTGTCATCACTGAGAATGACACTCAGTCCACAGACCCAAATGGACTTTTTTCACTGGCCCGTATAACAATGTGTGCCAAATGTGTGATCAAGCAAAAGTGACAAATCATGAAGATCAAACTCAATGATGACTCAGTGAGGATGAGTCTGTGGCTTTGATACTATTTATATCACTTTTACATTGGTGTTTGTACATATGAATGTCGAATCCTTGTTGATGAAGGCCCATATTTTGAAGCTGACCACAAAAAAGACAGAATAACGATTTTTATCCTTCTTTGTTTGATCTTGTATCCAATAGAAGTACATTTATGAAATCCAATTTCACAAAGGTTGTATGATGAAATTGTGTTTATTTTTATGTGATAAACCAAATTGTTCTGTTCGTATTTTTATATAGTGAAATGGTGCTGTTTTAGCCTTCAGTTTATAGCTAGATACACCTATATTTCTGTTCAGTTGAGCAAAACTATTTTACATTGTGTATTGTACGTGTGCCAAAATATCCAACTGTTTTTTGTTTTGTATGCTTTTAATAAGATTCTAAAAATAAAGAAACAAATAATACATCATTTCCTGCCTGATTTTGCTAGGCCACCAGAAGGCATCAAGTGTTCAATTGAGTGCAATTCTTTGCTTGCCTTTACAACAATGTGTTGTATCCAGGCTCTACTGACATGACAGTTAAGTCTACAATGGTAAATAATTAAAGGTAGAAAAAACCCCTCTCATGGGATACTAGAGAGAATGAAGTCATATGTTAAATTTTTTTAATGGTAGAAAAAAGACGATGTAGCTGACTGGTGTTTTTGCATCTACTTCATATAAGCAGTTTAAGCTTTATATTAGCTCTGCAAGGTTGCTTGTATTTTTCATGCCTGATTTCGGGATAAGTGGATATTTATAAATGAAACCGGGTCAGTGCCACATTATTTGGTTTAAAATACATGATGAGAGGGTATTTATTAAGGAGACTTGTATTTCTACATAAAATAGAATGCTAAATTCTGTATGAGCAGCATGGTGGTGCAGTGGGTAACATTACTTATTCATAACTCCGGGGTCGTTTGCTTCCTATGTGGACTTTTACAAGTGTTTGTCATGTCATGTCTGTTTAATTCAAATTTACTTTAGGAATTTGTTACTTTCTGATTTCAAACCAAAAAAGTTCATAAGTCTTTATTTCTTTGCAAAGATTTGCTACAATTACTGAGAAATGTGTTCACTTATACAGTGTACGTACAGTGTTTAAAGCAGTCAAGCTACAAAGGTTGAACAATAAAATAGGATTCACACCTATATATGAACGACCGGGCAGTCAATCTTCACTGATGTCACATTCCATAAGTAAGATCAGAGTGTGAAAATTGAATTAGCAGAACAATAGCACAGCTGTACATAAAATATTGCAATCCACAAAATACACCATTTGTATGCATCTTACTACTGCATCTGTGACCAGGACAGCAAGCCTTTGTGGTATATTTAGAGCTACTATATTTTAGGTTGTTGGCATACCACCAAAAAGGACTGACCACATCCACCAAATCCAACACCAGCTGAATAACACACTGTAAAATTAAATGCACACCTCAACACTCCTGTTTCCACCAAAACTGTTTGTTGGAAGCTGCACAGGGACAATATTCATGGTCAGGCTGCTATAGCCAAACTTTTGGTCCCTCCTGCCAAAGCCAAACATCAGTTTCAATGGTGCCAGCAGCAAAAATCTTGAGATGTGGACAATGTGAAACATGTATTTTTCTCTGATGAGTGCACCGTCACTGTCTTTCCAACATCCAGAAAACCCATGTGGAGAAGACTTTGCTCCCCCCATTTCAGGAAACATTTACCTCTACAACAATACATAGTGACCTGGCCACTGTTTTGCAAGAGGAATAGCACAAAATCCCTCTTGCCACAGTGCAGGACACGTATCTGTCATTACCAAGATGATTTGATGGTGTATTGGCTGCAAAAAGAGGCCCCACACCATACTAATGAATTATTATAGCCTAAAACCAAATTTTTCAGTTTCATTGTCCTGACTTTTAAATTTTTTACAGCATCCATATAGTAATAAGATAATTACCTTAATGGTTTATTTCCTCTTCTGTATATAAATGTTATTTTTATAATATTTTTTAGGATAGAAAAAATGCATTAACAAATGTACAAACTGGGTGACCCTGCTGATTGTTTAAAGGAGTACATAATTTTCAAGATAAGGAAATAAGAAATAAGAAATAGCTATTGATATATTTATTTATTTATTCATTTATTTATTTAGTTATTTATCTAGTTATTTATTTATTTATTTACTTGCCTTTGTCATTTTTCCTTTTCAAAATAATTCATTTATTTATTTACAATTTTATTGAATTAAGGCAACCAACATTCTCTGACATTCTTTTCCAAGCTCAGAAAAATGCAGATGAGTATCAAGTCGAACAACAATTAAACAACAAACATAAATTTTAAGATTCTAAGCTTTATGTAAGGTCTACAAAACCAAAGGTACATCTCATTTATCACCACAAGATGGCAACAGACACTTATACACCAGATAATCTAACCTATAGAGGCTTATTTTTAAGTTACAAATAAATTTCAGTTGTATCATACATGATACACTCAGGTGTTCCGTACAACGTAAGGAAAATTAAAGTATACTTTAAACATGTTTGCCTACTTCAGTTTGTTCTAATGATGTGCAAATTGTCAGACCCTGAGGGTGGTATGGTGGCACAGGGTGTAGTGTTGGCACCTAACACTCCAGGCTCACAGGGTCACTCCTGAGCTTGGGTTCCTCTTTGTGTGGCATTTTGCACTTGTATATTTGGGTTTCCTTTGAGTTGTCTGGTTTCCTTCCACTGGCCAAAAACATGTGGACTAGTAATGTTAAATTGCCCCTGGGTGTGAATGAGAGTGTGATCGAGTAGCCACAACCCTGAGGATAAAGAAGTTACTTCAGATGAATGAATATTACACAGTGATTACATGTTGCATGTAGGTATGTTTATATAATATATATCATTATGTTGTTTTCTTGTGTATTTGACATTATTTATTTCTCTCAGTAGGTCCATTTTATTGCAGCTCGTGACCTGTGCATGTCATAATTGGAAAACTCCACATGCACCAAGGTGCCTTAAAGTGCATCGGCATGTGTTAGGAAAGAAGAGGATCCGTAATATGCTAAACCTGAAACTGTAGAAAGTTTTAAAATAATGAGACAAATTATTGTGTCTCACATTTTATTATTGACTCCTGTAGATGGATATCTAAAAGTTACAGCTCATGGCATCAGTACAAGAGAAAATTTTTGAAGTCTTAATGAAACTGTTGTCAGTAAATTGATTAGTCTATAAATAAGAGATGTTCACAAAGTTTGTCACCATAAACACCTCTATCACAGGAGAATGATATGCCTAAGAATATGATATTAAATATCACCTTCAGCTAAATCAGCTAAAAGTCACCTTCTATTCTTCTAAAACCAAATTTGTACAACAGCACTTGACATATTGGGAATGTCAAGAAAAACTCAGGGGGCTCATAATGACCTCACAGCTCCATTTCAAACGCGGTTAACCTTAAAGGTTGTTTATCACTGCCAGGGTCATGGAGGGACAGCCAGTATTTACTACAGGATGTAGAGCCCCTCATCTGGGATGAGACAGAGCACGGTGAGGAGGATATTGTCCAGCGTTTGTGGACACAACTCTACACCTCTGCTTTGCAGAATGACCAGGATGAACAAATGCTGGTGTTAGTTGCTTTGGCTTTCATCCTTCAACCTGAACATGTACTGTAGGCATAAAGTAACTGGACAAGATTAAGAGGGATTAAGAGGATCAAGTGTTCTGTTGGTCCTACTCACCTCGTGCCATGCATCAGCTGATAAAGGCCTCAAAAAAAGTGTCTCTATCTGGACAGGGGATCGTCCCCTTATTCTGTTTCTTTAGATTGGCCACCTTTTTCATCTCAGGCGATCATCTCTAGGAACAAAGGCAGACCCTTTAGATGGGAGTAAATGATGGAGAAAATAGGGAAGCTGGGGATATTCAGGCCCAATTTCATCATGGCTATAAATCTCCTCAAAATCAAAGCAGCACCCCCACCCGAGCCCCTCCGCAGCCTCTTTGTGGTGCTAATACACATTACATTGCGGCTGGCTGCTCTCTTTGACTGCCTTGGTGAGGAGACCTGGCCCAAGCTGCAGATGCACAAACCGGTGACGCTTTTGACCCCTGACCTTGTTGCTTAAATTGCTAGTAGTATGACTGACAGGTGGTCTAATGGATACAAGAGTCTATCTGCTCTCACTTCCAGCTTCAAGGAAGTGCCTAGGCAAAGATATATCAGCGCAAGCAAAGAGCTAAGAAATAAGACAGAAAGCAAAGGATCTGTCAGGAATGTACTGATACCAGAGCTTTTCTTTCCTCAGAAGCTCATATTCTAACAAAAACTATGACCCTGTAATGCACCCTGAGAAGAAGCTTTTTCAGAAACTCTAAATAACCCATCTAATGCACTCATCTCACTCCTCTCGCTTTTCTTTACTGTGACCCCTTCCCCTCTTGGTTTAGTTCTCCAGTCAGGCAAGCCAGAGGAACACAAAAGCTTCAACCACGCTCAGCTAAAGTGAGTGATCGTCAGAGTCGATGTGTTAGCTTGTTCTAAACTTTCTAAGCTGATTTAAACCTCCAGTTCTCTAAAGTTTTCCTCTACCAGGAATTAAAATAAGCAACATAGTGAGTTAGGTCTTCAGGACTTCTTAACCTAAATATTGGCTTTATAAATTTCTGGTATCTATAGGAATTACCACAAAAACTCTAAAAAGCACTTGTTCATGTAGTTTTGTACATTGCATGTGTTTACACTCCGTTGTCACAGTCTGTATTATTTCTTTCCTATCAAAACACCTCACATACCTTTACTACTCTTCCTCTCAGGTGTACTTCATGCATTTAAAGTGAGAACAATAAAGCTTTTACATTTGCTTTCCAACTAGCTACAGTCCCTTCTACGATTATTAACACCTTTCCTGAAAATAAGCCAAAATGCTTGAGATATATGTGTGAACATCCTGGGACTTAAAACAATATTATAAACATAGAAATTCACAACTGTCCCAACCCCAATAAAGAATTCATTGACTTGACAACACTTCCTCTGGAATGAATTTTCCTAAATCTTTAACAAGTTAAAATATACTTGATCCATTATATTTGTACGACTATGTATGTGGACTGCCCTCTTCAAGTCCCACCACACATGATGCTGTTTTAAGTTGTGCTGAAAAATGTGCAACCTAATTTTTGCTCGAAGGCAACAATAGTTTGCAAAAAAACTTTTTTTAAGGATGAATATTTGTTTGAAATTATTTACAAGATTTATCCATTAAAATGTTCTTAAAGTTAAAATATTATTATTAGTGGTACATAATTGTAGGCCATTTTCTTCAAGTGTGCCAATAATTATGACGTTGACTGTTTAGGTGCTCTGTGACTCTAATCTCTAAAACTCTTAAACTATTGCCTCTAATCCTGAGCTTGCAGGTAGGGACATCTTCATTACCATGTCTTAAGCCTTCATGCTTGTGTCTAATTACAGATCTTTCGTCTCTTTCATTTTCCTTCACTGCATTCTTAGTGTGGGGCTAAATGTCATCCTCAGTGGGTTAAAAAGAATTATACTCATAATATTAGTGGTCTACCACATTTTTGGATACACAACGAAGTTTCATTTTGGGACAACATTAAAGACTTTAGCATTTTACTCCCTGGGTAGTGTTCACTTGAAGATTACTTCATATGTAGATGATCTGTTACACGTCATATGATTATACATATGTAGAATTATATGGCAGTGTTTGGACAAGCACTTCACAATGTGTGGAACAGTTACTGTAGTTAGACTGTAACTGGTTAGAGTTCATGGCTCTGTGTCTCTGTATTAAAGTGAAGGTCATTATACCAACCATCATCAGGTTAAACCAGTTCAATTAACTACTTCTCTAACAGACGTCTGATTAAATAGAGGAAAACCAATAAAGGTCAGTTCTAGTTCGGCTAGTTTAACCTTGCTGACCTCAGTTAAAGCCTTTGGTGTACTTGTGGGTTTGTTTGTTTTAGTCCTCGCTGGAACCCTTGTTTTAGTGAGTAATGAATGATCAGTGGCCCGATAGGTCTGATTCACCCCTAGATAAATGAGAGCTTGCATTACACCCAGCAAACATTTTAGCCCCAAGATGGATGGAAGCTTTGAAGAGTGCAGCTCATTCATATAACTTGACAGCACACAGGTTTCAGGTAAACACTTATAGAAAGATACTTCCTTTGGGTATCCGCTGGCAGCGCTCTCAGATGGGCTCATCCCCCGCTAGTACAACATTGAATTTGCTATTAGTGTCAGCTCTGCTTAGACAGATTGGACGAGTCTGAATTAAACTTATCTCTCTATCTTCCGAGTATGTTTCCCATTGAATGAGCCATAAACAAGAAAGAGTGCACAACCACCACTGTCTGATTGGATCTGATCTACCCATGGTGTTATCTCCCACAGTCATCCCCCTATCCTCTTCTCCTGCCGGTTAATTGCCTTGCAATAAGCTTCTAATCACTCCTGGCTAAAAGCAGGGAGCTTATATCTAGGACTTCTTTCTATTACAACACTCTTTTTAGTGGAACATTTTTATAGTCATTTTAAGTGCATTTCATAATCTAGACAAATAGACAGAATACCTTAGATGCCCTTGTTGAGGATAACAAGAGACACTGGAAGAAAAATGCACACTGTTAAAGACTATAGACAGATGTTAATGGTGTATTGAGTAACCAGCGCATTTGGACTGAGCTGTGTACCCCTGTAAAGCTGTTAAAATCCTACGAGATACAAGCAAAGGATTTTGCAGAGAGGAAAAAAGGGTGAATGGAAGTTTAAGATTACGCGATGGCTAACAAACATCTTAGTGTAAAGGAGGGTTTGCATCATTTTTTAGTTTGCTTATCTATATCTTCATTTCCTCATGAGCCCTCAAGAGACAGAATTGTAAAAGACAAATCCCTGTGCACTTTCACATAACACGTCAACATGATGCAATTCCCATGCTGTTAATGATAACCTCTTATTAGTGTTTTATGTTTGTGCGGCTGTTGTACAGGCACCGAACTTCAGTTTAATGTTCCTATCTTATGCATGGATCCTGTGGATCTGAGTGTCAAATTGTCAGGAATCTAGTGTGAAATCCTAATGTGGATTAATGCCCTGAAATTAGAATAACTTCATTAGATTTTTCTGCAGATATCCTTGTAGTCAGCAGGCAGTTTATGTAACATGCACCTCAAGAGTTCAAAGAGGAACAAATATAAAAGCACTCCATGTCCTGGGGCAAAAATGAAATATGTTTTCAATTAAGTAATGTGGAGACTAAAAAAAAACTGAGGGAAAAGCAAGAATACTTTCTTATTTATTTTGTACAGCCTTGAAGGCTGACTGATGCATTCACAACAGGTACAGCTATAAATAATGAAGAATACTTCAAAGTCTTTTTACTCATGAGACTGTCAGTTCATACATCACACTCCATGTTCAGGTAATCACCTATTGAACTATGTTCATTTAACTCCTGAGGTATTAACTTGTGTCTGCACAAACTAGCTTTTATCAGTAAAGATAACACCTACATGTCTTGACAAGACTAATAACTGCTATGCCAAGTCAGAGTTACGTGGTTTGTGGTTTAACAGAAAAATGTTTATGACATTTAATTAGCATTTTTACAACAAAACATGGCCACACCTACAGTAATAGCTGGGAAAAGAGGTGAAGTAATTATGGTAAGAAAAAGACTTAACACTTTATTGACAAAGCTTGCATGCAGAATGACAATTTTGAGTCTTGCCCATGGCTAGACCAGGAATGGTAACAGAAAGGAAATTATGGGACGGCTATGAAAGTTCAACAAGCAAATTACGTGAAATCTTATCATTCCAAGTAGCTTAACACTGTCAATCTTTCAGAAACAGTCAAAGAATTTTAGTATCGTTCATAGGTTAAAAAGCTGGCATAAGGCCTTCTAGGGATGTGACCATTTAAAGATTTAAAAGATTTAAAGTTAAATGTCTTATTTTGAAGTGTTTTCAAAAAAGTTTACCGACAGTAACTCTTATTAGAAAGAATCTCTATGTTCCTGGAGCAATTTCAGTTTTTGACATTTCCCATTGACCTGAAACAGATGTATTTATTATCAAAGCTCCTTTTGTTTCAGTCACTCATTGTTAATAAGTAGTTCAGAACCCATGTCCTTTATGCAGTAGCTGCCATCAGTGTCACCATTGAGAGTAAGTTAATAAACCATTTCACCTTGAACCTGAGGTCACACTGAATGGCCGGCAGCTGAGCATGAGACTTAACTTGAGCTTTCCTGTCTTCCATCATACTGTTAGAGAAAGGTCTGCTTGCCTTGCTTCATTGCTGCGTTGTGGTGTCACAACCGAGCATTTGTTTTATATTCCTAAAAAGTAAGATGGATGAATTTTGCCTTTAAAGGTTCCAAGATTTACTTTGTTCATATCATTTGTTTCTCTGCAGGGTTCTATATACAGCTTTTAAGGGTTTCTCCAGAAGAACAAACCAACTCTTAATCATGCTAAATTTAATCTTCACTCTAGGGGATGCCATGCCTTATACAGTAGTTCAGTGGGCACAACACTGAGTTTGTAAAATGACATGAAAGATTTTTTTTATCACAGTATGGACCTTTGGTACATAATCAAACCAGCTTTTTGAAGTTGTTCATTCATTGCAAACATACACAATATCCTGGTGCATTATGAATAGAATGACATTCAGAAAGGAATATTTCAGTGCATCCTCTCAAGTCAGTACTTAGTTTGAGAAAATCACATTTCATTCACAAGAATCGCAATGGTTGAATACAATGAGTTACTTATCATAAAATAATAGGCTGCCATATTTCAAGGAATATAACAAAAGGAGTAACTTCTGCACCCAATGCAGTATTATTATTTCCACTTTTCATTTGGTCTGCAGTAAACCAGACTTCCTCTAAAAGATCAAGGCACTGCTTTGACACTCTGATGCTTGTCTGTTGCCTTTTGCCCCCACTATCCGTCTGTATGTTCCACCTGCGGGGTCAAAGTGAGTTTCCTCCTGTCCAAGGTTCTTAGTTTATGTGGTGCATCAACCGTTCCTTTGGAGATAAGAGTTTTGAGGAAGACAAACAAACCCCTAAGTCCTCCTGTCATACGCTGGACTTAACAGGAAAAAAAACATAGGCGATAGATTGTGGGTATGTGTTTGAAGATGTGGGTGGAGTCATGGGTCATCTAACAGCCTTAATCTACTGAAGGTTTTTTTTACATCACAGTCCCATCATGCTGTGCTGTCACTATTAGCTACTATTCGAAAGGACTACTGTAGCTAGTTTTTCATAAACGTGATGCCATGCCTCTTGCTGAAGGTTGTCTGTGTGCACACATTCACATTCTTTTCACAGGCTCTGCTTTTTGTATCCCAGTGCATTAGTTTGAAAGGTTAACTGTTTCACAGTGAGCAGATGGACTGACATCTTTTCACACTCCAGTGACTTCTTGTGAAAGAGTAGCACCCTGTCTCAGATGGAGCTAAGTGAAGAAATTAGCACCAGCTTTAAAGCTTCAAAATAGTGCTAAAACCTTTTAAAGAATTAATTTGAACATTTAACTAAAACTTTTGTGAATAATGTCTAAAACTTTTTTGTAACATTTATGTAGATTAGCAGTACTATAAAAAAAATGCTAATAACAGATCTCAATGGTAGACCTGTTTTTCATGTCCCAGGGGCACGAGCAATCCAATAAATCAGACTAGAAAAACACCAGCCACGACTCTCACGAAATGCTCTGAAAGTCAAAGCCTTCCCCCAAGCAAATGGACCATTTTCACAAACACAAACTAGAGAACATCTAAAAAAATTAAGACTTCATAGTTACAAATAAGCATATGTATCTATGCCTACATGGCTCTGCTCAGCAAACCATACGCTCATTTTCACAGAAAGGTATGTGGTTAGTGGGCACATATCACCACCCAGTCCCTCTGCTGTGGTCCTGCTTTGTCAGGTCCACTCCTGCTGCTGTGGTTTTGTGGTTTCTGTGGCTTTTATGATTGCTTACTAACAATACACAGTCTACAGGCTCTGTCATTTGGCTCACTATTTCTTTTTTGGCACAAGGGCTTATTTTGTGGCTGGAAAAACCTGAGCCAAATCTTCATCCTGCATGAGTTCAGACCCCACATAGTGTGCTCTACAGCATGCTCCGGGATCATGCCTATGTAGTGTCTACAAGCTTCTAGTTGGCAAGTGATATGAACTCTGTACTTGTTGGAGCTCTGATCTTTTTGGAGCTGTTCCAAGCCTTAAGCATATCATGTTATTTAAACTTAACAAATGGATGGTTGACGCTGAACTCCAAAAATGCTTTAGAGAATGTCTACTCGCAAAAATGACTCCCTCAAAGCATTCTGTTCAGCTTGATATTGACAATCTAATAAAACAACTCTGTAGTTACTGTGATCTCTACATAGCTGTAAATACCAGGTAATAAGTGATCATGATTTATATGGTATGTCTCAGACATAATAGAACCTTCGAAATAACTATTCACTCCCAGAATTGAACTCTTTCAATGATTTGAGTGTAGATCATTTGATAGTTTTATTGTAAGTCATTAATTAAGAGTAATAAGACCGGAGACAAGAGACAGCGTGCTGAACTGAAGCCCATATGGTCTCTATGCATGAGTGAAAATCATGTTCAGAACTGAAATATATTCTTCATTATCTCCATGTGGATTGAGTAATAGGTGGTATGGCTTTTATCTTCAAGCAGCCACAATTTGTTTTTTTTAGCATGTCATCTTTACAGCAGTGTTCATGCTTTCTTCCAGCTTGAGCTTCAGTCCACCATCCTGTACAGAATCACACTGTGCCGACAGCGTTCATTTACTTCAGCAAAGACGGAATGAGAAGCAGATTTCTGCCAGTAAACATACATATTTCAAGCCTCCAGGCCATGTTTGGGCTCTTCATTGTACTCTTTCAGTCCTGACTGGGTGAAATCACTCAATAACTGTGTCAACAATTAAAATTTAAATCATGTTTTCTATTCATCCTCTCATATAAATTTTGGTTATGCAGCATGTGTTGGATTCGATGCAGACTCAGAGTCGATAAACAAAAGCAGTTCATTTCCCAAAGCACTGTCTGGCTTTTGTAATCCAGCCTGACAAGCTTCAGAGCAACTTCACTATGCATATATGCTTACAAACAGATGCTTAACAAACTCAAAAAGCAAAAATGTATATGATGAAGAAATTTTCAACACTGTATGTTAACACAGTTGTTTTGCTTTAGTGATGCACTGCAGTGAGCATCATGATTCAGTTCATATCATGATTCATACAGTGAACCCTCATACAGTGGCTGTTAGACATATGCAAGGACTTTATTCCTGAAATGGAGAAGGGAAGAAGGAAGCATCAAAATGTCTGAACTATTAAGGTTTATTTTGGCATTCAGATATTATTAGAAACTGCAGGAATGCAATGAATGTTTACATATCAGTCTCAAAAAAACACAATAATTGCAACATGCTATTAATCACCAATTATGAACATGTTAGATTTGTGGAGCTCTACAGATGAATTGTGTTATTGCTACATGGCACCAGCCAAAAGAATATGCTGTAAAGAGATGTGTAAAGTGCTGAAGGAGTTGCATTGTCTTCTCACTTATTTTTCATTTGTCAGTTATAACACTGGCTTGACAAGCATAGAAAATAAATTGAGACCAGAGGTCTGCATGCTCATGTTTCCTTGGTTTAAAATGTGGATAATAAATCCATTGTCATGTTCTCTGTTCTATTGCCTACTATAAGGCATTGAATCTGTTTCTCATTGGTCTTTGATATTTGATAGGAAGTTTTTCAGCGACAGTAGAAGTCTGTTCTGCATGAAATGTGAAGAACTGGGCAGATTTGAGGATTATTGCCCTTCGAGGCCATTGCCCAAAGGTTACATATGCAATACGTGGAAGATGTATTTCAAGCAGTGCAGTAATGAGTACTGCATAAACCAGACAATACTCCAGATCAGTATGCTCAGTTTGTTGTAAATAGGTAGGAGGATGACCAAGAGGAAGATAATAGCAAGTCTGAAGTGCATTGATCTGAGTTGGATGTTTGTGCTGAGAGAAATGTGCTGCTCCCCTGTGAATATAAGACTGGAGTCAGCCACCCATGAGCTTTTGTATCCAGCCTCAATGAAGGCTTGGCCCTGGATCGAGCTGGATTCTGAATAGCTGTGGTGGCCTCTAAAGAAGAAGGACAACAGGCTGTAGACTGTCACACAAGGTTCCTCCCTTCAACCCAGCACTCGCTGTCTCATGATTTATTAGTTTCAGCATCTTAGTTCTATCTATTTTTTTCTCAAAAAATTTTTTACAGAATTAAGAATTTACATTATAGTTTTTTGGAAATATATTTAAAAAAAAAATCATAAGAGAAAAGATTTTACCCAGTGTGCATTCCATACTGATGACTGATTCAATAATGTTTTGATAGGACAGGTATATTTTATTTGAATATATTAGACAATAAGTCAGCTCACAAGTTTGAAACCTGAAGCTATCACAGTCATTCATATATAAGAGCCTAGGAAGCAGAACTGGCCATGCTATCTGACTTGGACGGATGGCATACTCGTTCTCCACTTCATTCACAGTGACAATAATGGCTGTCTGTGAGCTCATGTATGAGAAAGAATGTAGACAGCACTTTCCTCTGAATGTGTTACACTGCTCTATCAAAATGAGCAGCAGTTTGAATGGATACGTATTGCTCACATGGATCAGAGGAAGCATGTGTTAGCCTTCACCCTCTCTGGTCTGTTCTATTTTCAGGAAGAACTGACTTATGGGTGTGAATTGGCAGGTGGCTAAATTGGGAAGAAAAATAAGCCATAAGAAGATAAGCCAATTTTATTAAGTTAGTTTTACTGACTTTTTGCTTGTTTCATGTCCAATTCTGTAATATTTTACCGTAAAAATAACATGTAAGAAGACATGCAGTAATGGAGCTGTATAGACTTTCCAGAAGGAAGCAGTTGGCTTAGTGGATTAATTCCACCCCCCCATTTACTGGCATCATAGAAACCATTCACACTTGTTGCTTTATTGAGAGAGCTGCTCAGTTGGGTAAAGGGTGCCTTTTAATGGTCTCTTGAATGATGTATGAAGACTTACACTAAATGAGACACACCAGAGTGTTCCTTGTACAAGTTATTGCCTCTTAATTTGTCTGGTGCAGGATTCAGTCAGCAAGCCTTTGGACATGATGTGCTTGATGTGGCTCTTTCAAACACTTGCTAACATGTTTATAAAATATGATGCATCTGGCATGAGGCCTGTGAAAATTTCTAGTTAAGCATTATATATATATATATATATATATATATATATATATATATATATATATATATATATTATATAATGTGTGTGTGAAATATCCATGTGAATTATGTGAAATCCATGCGATTTATGTAAAATGTAATATAATGTGTGTGTGTGTGTGTGTGTGTGTGTGTGTAAAAAATTCAATTCAATATTCTTAAATAAAGTTTCATTAAGATGACCAAATTTACAGAAACTGCTACTACACTAAAGTGACAAATAATTATTAGGAAATAGTGTTCATAAATGTGTAGTAGATGTTCATATAATAAATAAATGACAGTAACAGAGAGAAAAAAACTACAGAGCAGTGTGTTGTGTATGCAGCCAAGCTGCTTAGCCGCTAAACAAAAATGGTGCTGAATGGCTAATTCGTCCGTCTGACAGCACAAGTGTATGAAGACTTCAAAAGGAGTTTGTTGGAGGAGCAAGTTCTGAAATAATTATAGGATCATTGAGAGAGCCTTAGATGTGGCTTGATGCCGGCCAGGCTTGTCTTGGGTTGGCTGGATGCACACACAGACTTTCGCTCAATACAACTCACTGCTGTGGGCCGGAGAAGGGTTTCTCCAGGACAGACAGAGGAATTGGAACCAAGTTGTGGAATCTAAACTGGCTATAAAGCATGATTCAGAGTGTGTCTGAATGTGCGTGTGTGTGTGTGTGTGTGTGTGTGTGTGTGTGTGTGAGAGAGAGAGAGAGAGAGAGAGAGAGAGAGCAACATAAGCACAAGTGTTTTGCTTTCTCCTAGTAAATTATGTTTAATGTTGTAAAAAAAAACAGTCTTTTCTTTTTCTGTTAATTGTTCTGGGGTTTTTTTTTATTTTATTTTTTTTGTCTTTTTTCTGCTGCAGCACCAGTAGGGCTTATTTTATGTCTTTCACTCCATGTTAGGTTAACAAGAAGGTGATAAATGGTGATAAATTTGAGGTGGAGATGCTTAACGCCTGGGATTCACTTTGACACTTTTCACCTTTTGAGAGCTGTCAGTGCAGATTTTGATACATTGCTGTACTTTCATGGCTGTTAAACAAGATCCTGTCAGGAAAGTTCATTAGTAAAGAGCAGGCGAAGAAGATGACAGTGAATGACAAGTAGAAGCAGGGAACCATGGAAATGCTTGGAATCCAGCAAGGCTGGTCTGTGATGAATCAAAACTTCAGACCTCTTTGCTGTGGATCACAGAATTATAGGCATTTGGGCAAGAAAAAGGGACTTCTTGGCTACTGAAATTAAAAACGTGTGCCTTGTCACCAGAAGCTTGGTGTTTGAAAATTCCGTACTTGTGGAAGATCAAATTGCTGCACATAAATACATTTCAGGGAGAAAAGTGAGAACAAAGAGAAGGATGATGTGAGTAAAAGTACAGTATGTTAGCATCTTCATAAAGGGAAAACTGCTGGGAAGACTTTAACCCTCACATAACTATTCCTATTTACTATTTCTTTCGTTGTGCTTTGACTTCCCATGGAGGACTTACTAAATATTCCGATGATGCCAAGTGACAAAACCATTAGAAATGGCTTTTTTTCACATCTCATAGCAGTGCCAAGAAAAAGAAGATGAAGGACTAGTAGCAGAACTGGAAGAGCTGACTGGAGGAAAATGCATGATAAAGGATGTCGGATGGACAGAAGATTGTGGAAGTGTTATCTAGGGAAATATGCTGCTCTGGCATGCCTTGGATTTTTGTTAACTTTCATGAGCATGAGTAACGATGCAATTAATTGCAAAACCACATTAAATCCCTGCAAGTTCCAAAACTATCTATGTGTTAAGTGTTGTAATATCTCCTAAGGGACATAAACATTATTAGTTCAGACAAATGCTTTATATCTCTCTCTTTTATTTATTTATTTGTTTGTTTGTTTGTTTGTTTGTTTTACTACTGCCTAATAATAAAAAACTGTTTTCTAGAGCTTTGCTTTTCCTAACATCTGTCACAATCAATTACCTTAGAATATACAGTATCTCACAGAAGTGAGTACACCGCTCACATTTTTGTTAATATTTTATTATATCTTTTCATATGACAACACTGAATAAATAGCCCTGTGCTACTATGTAAAGTAGTGAGTGTACAGCTTGTATAACAGTGTATATTTGCTATCCCCTCAAAATAACTAAACACACAGCCATTAATGTCTAACCCGCTGTCCACAAAAGTGAGTACACCTCTAAGTGTTCGTGTCCAAATTGGGCCCAATTAGCCATTTTCTCTCCCCGGTGTCATGTGACTCGTTAGTGTTACAAGGTCTCAGGTGTGAATGGGGAGCAGGTGTGTTAAATTTGGTGTTATCTCTCTCACTCTCTCATACTGGTCACTGGGAGTTCAACATGGCACCTCATGGCAAAGGACTCTCTGAGGATCTGAAAAAATAATTGTTGCTCTACTTAAAGATGGCATAGGCCAGGGGTGGCCAATCAGTCAGAGACGAAGAGCCACATTTTTTCTGTGTTACCGCAAAGAGCCACATCATACACATGGGCACACATGAACATCACCCTATCCCTTCCTCACACACATACACATACCTTTGCTCAGCCAGATCTATTGTAAATGTCACACACCAACATGGTAAGGGCAGAAATTGACTCCTACATTACTAAGACCACAGGCCAGTCATTTTCAACAATGAACATTTTGTGCACTGTCTCACACAGACAAACTCTCAGTTCAACCAAGTCCACAAACAAAAATATAATAATTTACAATAGTCTTTTTCTTTTACTATGCATGTTACTTAGTGGGACCTCTGGCATTCCTTGCCTTGAACAATCCTCTTCAAATCTGGCTTGTATTCCGTTATTGCGTTAGACTGTTTTGCCTTTATTCTAATAGTCAATAGTTCAGCTATTGATCCTAAACTTTTGTCATGTAGATTTGGAACTCTAGTAGTCTACAGTAGTTCATCATTTAAGCTCATCATCTGTTTCTGATTATGCCTTCAGATTGTAGGTAGACTGTGAAATTTTATCCAAAGTATCTCACTTTTGTGAAATGCAAAAAATGTTTGATAACAAATCATAACACTTTTTTTTTTTTACTTTAGTTCAAAGATGGACGTCATTCTGAGTCCTTAAAGAAAGCATGGTGGAGAAGATGACACGCACTTCAGAAATCACATTCTTATCTCTGAGAGATAATCTAGGCCACAGACTGTAATTCATAACAGTGGAAATGCTTGCTTATATCCTTTACATAGAAACTTTCTGAAAGTGAAAGGCCATGGGACATTTAGGACATGGACAAAGGGGTAACAATGATGCACTGCAGATTTAAAAAAAAATGTCCTCTAGACTCAGATTATGTGGTTCAAAAGAAATACAGCCTTTAGATTCACAAGAAGAAAAATGTCAGACAAGAATTTATTTCATTTTTTCAACTAAGACGTTACAGGTTAAGGGCTTTGCTCAAGGGCCCAGCAGTGGCAGATAGGTGGCCCTAGAACTTGGAACTCACAACCAACCAGTAGACCAATGTCTTAACCACAATAATATAAACAAAAGGATAATATCTATCTGGCACCAGAGTGTGGCAGTACTTTTAAAGAGATTCATATCATAACATGTTTGAGGGTTAGTAGAGTTTCATTATTTGTAACTATAGAAAAAAAGCTTGTATACACATTAAAAAAAATTAATTCTAGAGATATAATACTTGACGAAAACTTGAAGGGCCACTTTTAAGCCTGGATTAAAAGCTATGCTGACTGCCATATATAAGGTCCACTAATCTTATCTGGCAAATCTCTGTGCCCATCACCCCTTTACATAGATGGTGTTAAGAAAAAGAGCTTACTTATGACAACGGAACAAGGGATTCGCTTTAATAAATACACTTGATTGCACAATGAAGTAATAAATATGATGTTGATTAATTAAATTTCCTTAATGTGTTTCTTTAAAGTTAAATGTATTATTATTATTATTATTATTATTATTATTATTATTATTATTATTAAATGTATTATGTATTATTTTAGTTTAGTTTTGAACTTTTTCTGCCCCATTAGGGAAAAAGGCATTTCATTTTCACCTACTAAGATTTCAGATTTAATTATCACTTTTATCACATCACATCACAACTTGTTTTCATCTTGTCACAGCTGTAAACATATTTAATTGCTTATTTTTTTGTTGTTGTTGTTTTAAACATGCACACACCATCCACTTTATTAGGAACACCTGATACCTGCACTTTCTTGTAATTATTCAATCTTGTGGAAGCGGGGCAATACATAAAACCATGCAGCTTTGGTTAATGTGCAGGTCAAATATCAGAATCCGGAAACTTTTTTTTTGTTTTTTTTCCAGATTTTTACAGTTTATACATAATTTTATACATATACAGTTAATAATGTTGAATGTAAAAGCCTTCAAAATGTCTCTCAATAAAACTGTTATGAGCACAACTTTTACTATTTCTATTATTTCAAAAGCAGATATCTTTAAATAAAGATAAATAAAATCATTATAATTTTTCATATATCAAATATCAATTTTTCCACCAAAGTCTCACGTGTTTCCTCTGACAATTTGTGATTAGAAAACCTCAAAGTATAGCTGATATGCAGTGAAAGGTGAATAATCTTGAGAGTCCTGTGTTGGATTTCCTTTACTTCTGGCCATTTCCTGATGGGCCTGTCACCACCAGCAGTCGAAATATAACCATAAACTAGTTTACAGGAATAGAGAATGTTATGGACATTAGCCAGTTCCCCTCCAGTATCACGAACGAACTCAACCCAGAATTCCAGGACGAAGCAGGATATGTTCTTTCTGAACTAATATTAAGCAGTGTCAAGTAGAAATGAAAGCACAAAGTGAATGAACTCAAGGCATTTGTTTAATTGATGACTGCAGATCTCTTCATCCACAGGACGTTTGGTGTAAATATTATGACTGGAACAGTTCATAGACATGCATGACATGATTGATGAGTTGCTGCTTGTTTTGTCTTTAACAAAAGTTGTTTTTATTTCACTCAAATATGTGCAGAAACGATTTCGAAATCCAGCCTAAAGAAAATCCTTGTGTTTCTTCACAAAAGGCATTTTTACTAGATTGCTGGTGATATTTAGACTGATCATCAAAATGGCAATATGCAAATACATTAGAGTCTTTATCTCATAACCTTTCCTACATTCAATCTTTATTTAATTTACTTACAAGTCCAGGTGTCATGTAATCAGTGCAGCTCATCACAGTGTACCTGGCACTTTCTGCTCAAGTGGCTTACGGGAGATAACATGGATTTTAGTGCCTAACTTCATTAAAAGGCTTTGGGATTTACAGTCACCCTTTACTAAAGACATCCTGGGACTCATATGGGCACATACATGAGCAAACATCATTTCATTAGCCAACTGCATGCAATGTGAAGTGTGTTTTCATACATATCCATCCCTAAATGGTATAACACAATGGCAGCCTGTTGTTTCTAATCCCCATTCACTGAACCCAGTTTTCTGGCTTTCTTCATTCTCCCTGTCGGCTTTACTTGAGAAGAGAGTGTTGTGAATTGCCAGGTGTTAACTCACTGAGCTTCACAACCTGGAGACAACTGAAGCTTTGCACACAACAGCCTGAGGACATCTACACAAACAACATTGTCCCAGCTGGGAGCATAGCAATTATAGCTTGATTACACACACACACACACACACACACACACACACCACACACACACACAAAAGTAATGACCTAATATTGCCATCATTTTTATTGCAGTTAATGATACATCTAAACCTAAGTCTAATTTAAATCTCAGTATATTTCTAAGTAACTAAAGCTAGCTTGTTTAGATTTGGCTTTTTTTTTATTTTGTTTTTTTAATAAAAACGGTAAAGACCTTTAGATATTTTAATCCTTGTGTGTTTGATTGAATAGGTCACTGGGGATCTGTATCAGCACTGTAACTCCTCAAAGTGCAAAAACACTTTATGCAACTATTTACAGAAAACACACAATATAAAGCTCATAACTATGAGAGTGGTCCCAGTGGTCAAATATGAAGTTTGAGACACACAAAGACCAAATTCATTACCAGCATTAGATGTCTTTAAGCCTCTATTCATCCTTAGCAGCTGATATAGGTACAACAAACAATACAAATACTGTCACTTCATTACATTACATTATCTACATACTGTCAGGAATACAAATTCTGGGGAGTGGATGCAAGTGCAGGTCAGTTTAATAAGAACAAATCACAAAATTAGGAAGAGATTCAGTGAACTATCCAAAATAACATTAGGCAAAGACAAAAGTAACAAAAGGCACAGTTTGGTTGATGTGCAAAAGGAAAAAAAAGAAAAAACTGATAATCAATATCAAAAGGGGCAGCACAAAGTAAAACAAAGACACTTTCAAGCAGTACTAGCCAGAACTTGATGAATACAATCAGAAGGCTGGCAACTGGGAACGAGGACGTACAGGTGGGTGCTGGGAAGGTGAGTCTGGCGCAGACATGATTGTAGGAAACAGGGTCTTTGGTGTCTTCAGATGTGACACATTACACATGCACATACATGCACACAATATTCCACTGTCCCTCTAATTGAGGAGAAGGCTTTCAGGAGCAGGTCTGCTGCCATTTATGAGCTCTTTTTGTAATCTGTGTACTGATAAATAAGATTCAGATTAAGAATAATAATAACATCTTGTTTCAGATCTTAAATAAGCAGTCATTTGCAAATAAGATTAAGCATTAGATATTAAAAATTAAAAATAATGTCATGTAGGCACACGTACACACACACTCACACACACAAACACAAACACACACACACGCCTTCTGAATCTTATGTACACTCTGACAGCTGTACTCTTGTGACAAAGTGAAACAGAAACAGTCATAAATCTCTTGTGATAAATGTAATCAATTAGAAGGAAGAAACTGCTCCAGCTTGAAGCAGCTCACCCTCACTCTCTACAACATTTTCCCAACATAAAAGTTGACTACAGTGGCTCCCTGCATTCCCATACTGTGCACAGCTCAGTTGACTCAGCAGTAACACAAATGCAACTGTGTAGTGCTTTTTCTCATTAGCTGGATGACTCAATGGAACACATGATGAACCCCACGGTAGTGGTGACTGTAGAGCTCAGTGACAGCCTTACAGGAGCCCATTCTCAACAGCAGAGTCATGCTAGAGTGATCCATTTGCTTCAGTTCATATCTATAAATAATATAAAACTATAACACTGGACAGAACTGTCTTCTTCTTGCCAGAGCATGCTGGCTGTTAATGGCAGCAGAGAAAGCAAGTGGGCAAGACCAGTATTTTGGTAAAATAGATTTATTTTATCATTGCAGAAGAATACTGTATCATAAAGTATTCATGGTCTCAACCTCCTGACAGAGAGTGAGGTTAAAGAAAACAACATTTCAATACCACAATAGTATTTGATTTGACCAGCTTACTCTGGAAAGCCATAAGAAGAGAAAATATCTTTATTAGGGTTGAATAAAACTCAACCAACTATATTTTTAACTTTTTCCTTTTTTTGCTTTGCCTGATAATATAACTTATGGCTTAAACATCATGGCGTTTCTCTGATAACATAACTATTGAAAATACATTGTGTATGAAATAACAAAATCCATGATACGATTTTCCGCCAAAGAATTTAAACCATGTCCTCTGATTTCCTTGAATCAAACCGTTTATGTTTAGGACAAACATGGCTTAATCAGCATTTCAGTTTATTTATTTATTTTGTTTAGTCCCAAAGACCATTTCTGAGGTCATCCAAATAGGTCTAATGGTCCTGCTCTTCTCTGCCAAAGAATTTGGGAGTATCTGTCCTCCCAATTCTGTTCTCTAACAAAATACCAAGGACATGACACTAAAACATGTACTCTTAAGTAAGAAACACTTGCTTGTGGAGTATTTGAGTATTGAGCATTTGTTTACTCCCTGATCAAAGGGTTTGCACCTTTTGGCAACATTAGACCTACATTAAATTCTCAGTATTTCCCAGACATCAGGTAAAAATTTTCACTTATAAAAATATAATCATAAAAATTATATTCCATAAGCACATTAAGCACTGTTGTGCTATGAATTCCTTCCAGGGTTTAATAAATATAATGACTGTTTTTTTTTCCTAGAGCTTTGGTGTTATCATTTAGTGTATTGGTCAACCTGAATTAGTGGTGGATCAGCTGGCGCCCAAAAGTGACCCAACCTAAAAGATCCATTCTGTAAGATTAATCAAATGATGAGAAGGAATTATGGGATAATGGTCTCCTGGAAGAATTTGATTAGGCTCTGGAATGCAAGGCTTCTAAGCATACGAATTGTATGGACACTGAAAGAGATGTTATTGCTTGATGGATGGACTAAAGAAAAAGAACATTTTCTCTGCAAAAGACTGGCTCACTGCTTACCCGTTACTAATTTCATTGTGCTTTTGTATTCCTTTTGGGGACATTTCTCCTCATTTGAATTCCTATTGGTCATTCACTACAAAGTACTCAATTTGGTAATGCAATTACTCAAACCTATTAAATAATAAGTTCACCAATTTCCATAAAAATGGAATGACAGCAATAAATTATCATAAAATAGACTTCTGATTTTTTACACAAATAAAATCTTTTACAAAGTGTCATTTGTCAACCCCAACCAAAATCTTGCCCAGTCATGAGGTAAAACCTTTTGTTAAATGGCTTGTAGAAGTCTTGCAGTTGATGCACCACGGTGGGGTGGATGTTTGGATGTGTGCGTCCTTTGGTTTTGCCCAGGCAGTGGGGCTTGCTGTTGCTTGATGGCTTCTTCAGGCATGGGAAGCCCTTGGCTGGATTGAAGTGGAAGTGTTTCTCAGTGACCAATCTCCTCAAGTGCAGGAAGTCCTGCACACGTGCCATCTCACCAGCTGGGTCAGTGATTAGTCGTTCACCACTCACAAACAGGATCTGACTGAGTGGGAAAAACTGCAGCCAGCGCTTCAGGTGCCGGGCATACATACCGATCTGCAAGGCACTCCATGTGGCATCAATCACGCCTGTTGATGCATTCTTGAAGGTCAGGCTCTCAAAGGAGGGTATGTCAGGTTTCTTGGAACGTGTTTGAGTGTAGTCTGAGATGGCTCGCGTAACTGGGTCCCGCACCACCACAATCAGCTTAGTGTCCTTCGACATGGCATAGATGCGACCTGGGACCTCCTTGGTCACAAAGTAGCTGGGGGTCTTTTCCATGGTGATTTGCCCCCTTATAGTCTTAGGCATCAGCTCTCTATAAGACAAGACAAAAGATGAGTGCTAAAAAACTATCAACAGGAGTATTTCACATTTTATCCACATTTTTCTGTCTCTGGCCCAGGTTTCTTGCTGTGTTTATGATCCATAATCTACTGCCACTTAGAGAAATCAAAGGTTCTATAAAGAACTGCCATCAAGAAAAAAACAAGTGTCCCCTTATGGTCATGTTCATTTAACAAATTTCCTGATAATCTCCATATAATAAAAAATGCCTTACCAACAATATCCACAATAGAGTACCTTGTGTTTAACACCTATAAATGTGCTATAGGTGTTATATAGTTATTAAAATGTATTGTAAATATGGTGCATGTAACATTCAGAGTGATTCACTAATAAAATTTGTCGTTTGTCAGCTACAATCAAGTGGTCCTTTGAGGAAAATGCAAGAAGGAGAATTTCATTCGATGGCATCTTGTGCATATCTGAACCTGTGTAATGGTTATTCCCTTGCTGGCCCTGTCAGCAGGGTCAGACTGGTCCATAATTGGGAAACTAACCATTTAACTTTAGCCTGTATTCAGGGAATGGCTGATGCAGGCCAAGTGGGGATTATGCAGCACTAGGTGCTTTCCAGCATCAAGCAGATCCTTGTAGCTAATGTGCTCCAGAGACAGAAAAGAAATGAGAGAACACCAATAAGGACACCTGGGTAATATGATATTGAATTGGGATATGTCAAAACCATGATACACTTTTGTGTGTATTTTTATGTCAATGCTTTTAAACTCAAATCTGTTACTCGCTGTAAAGTAAGAAATAGATCAGAATTTAAAATAAATTTTGCAATATTTGTACCAATTTCCTCCATGTCCGCCATTCCCTTTTTAAAGATTTTTGTAGAGGAAATATACAATGTAAAATCAACAATGTAAAAATAAATTTTTAGGGTTTTAAAATAGTCCTCCCCTAATTTTAAACCTGGCTATTTATTAAGAGATAGAGGAATGGTGGGCAGAAGGAACGTGAAGAGAAAATATAACCATATATCATAAGGAGTCTAGAGAAGGGAGGTAAGTGCACCAGGATGAATTGCGCTGAGTAGTCGTCCTTAATTGACTACCACATTAACCACGGCATGGTTTATATGCCCATGTAATCTTCTGAACCACTCCTTTATCACTCTTCCTCTCTATCCCTCCTTCTCCCAAAATCTCCCTAGACCATAATCATTATCACACAGGCTGAAAAAAGCACCAAGCTAATGAGAGAGGGGCATGTGGGAGAAGAGGTGGCAAATCAGTATCGCTGCAATTATCCTCCCCATCTCTTGGATACACAACCAGAGTGCTAGAGGCTGTTCCTGGCAGCCCGAGGGACTCAGAAACTTACTACATATCCAAATTTACACTTAGTCCCCAAGCAAAACAAACATAGATTGGAGCTATGAGAATTATTTCTCAAAACAGGCACCTTAAAGACAAAATGATGTTCAACTTAGTCAGCAGTGTAACCTACTGTATGCAGATGCAGATGCAGATCCTTCTCTGCTAGTGCCTAAAGATATTAAGCTGTGTGCAGCATTTTGTTTAGTTTAACTGAGAAACGTTAGAAAGTGTATTCTAGCTTTAAAACTGATTGCTAGGTTAAAATTTTACATGCTAGGATTTGTTTTAGCTTAATTGACAGATTAGTAAAGTAAGACATCGTATGTTGCAGGATGTTTTTCATCCATTTTTGAACCTTAAATGGGAACGTATTGGTTGTAGGAATTAAGTTGTGAACAGTATAGTAAAGGACTGGTCCGAGGAATCATTCACACGCATTTTGTTTCACCATGCTGTTCCGAAATTGCACCGAATTAGAAACTATTTCAAATACCGCTTCTTATACTGTTGATATGTTGAGTGCTTGTATGAACTTAACACTCAGTCTAATTTTCCCATAAGATATAAATCTAAAGGCAAGAGATTTTGCTGTGCATAGTTGTTGAAGTTGTGTTGTGTCTTGGGAAGAGGCGAGGTATGTCTGCAGATCTGGATCCTGAAAAGCTAGCGTTTGAAGAGCTGGCTCTAAAACCTGTGTTTACATTATCTGCTATCAGGTCGCTGGTTCAAAGGCTCAAGTTGGAGACTTTAAGAGTGCTGGGTGTTTGCTGGTGTGAAGTTCACTCACAATGCAGTAATGAGATGGTGAGTGGGTGGTAGAAGTGGCAAAGCCCTAATTTGCACCAGAATACAGGCCTTCTCTGGGTAGTTATTAGGCTAGCAAACTCTCATGCCAGTGATCAACTAGATCAACAGACAAATTCTGTCCTTGAATAAATGTTGTTGTAGCCCTTTCAAGCATGTTGCTTTAAGGGAAAATGTAACCTGATTGAGATTTGTGTTTGTGTGTGTGTGTGTGTGTGTGTGTGTGTGTGTGTGTGTGTGTGTGTGTGTGTGCCTGTATGGGGAATTCCTGTGAGAACATCCTTCTTTGTTAAACCACACAAGAGGTGACATGAGGTGGTGTTATGCAGCCACTTCAAATAATCTGACAGTTTCTGCAGGACATGTTCCAGACCTGAGTCAAAAACAATGTGGGCAGCTTTTATGTCTACAATATGTCGGCTTGTCATTTGTGTTTAGCTTGTCATAGCATTTTCCACTGCTCTCAGCTTGAAAAAACACCTTATGTATTTGATGATTATACAGCAGGTGCATAAAAGTACAATTTCAAGGCAGGAACATACACATGTGTGCGTGTGTGTGTGTGTGTGTGTGTGTGTGTATGTGTGTGTAATACGTGTTATGTGGGCTGTTACCTGGAAAAAGACATGTCAGTTTAAGCCTTCAGAATAAAGTCCTTGTCTGAAATGTTTACGTATTGTTAAAACAATTCCTAAAAACCTACTTTCATATGAATAAAGCATCGTCATAATATTTGTTTTTTACTTATAGTACAAAGGAATAGTTATAAGAGTAAAGAATTTCAAATCCAAAATAAATCTTTGTATCAGTACAATTCATCCTTCATGGCAAATGGGCCACATGTGGGGCAGTTGAGGCAGTCTTTCTAATGTTCACTCACTTGAATTCTATATACAAATAAAAAATGACACTGAATATTCTTGAAATATTTTCCCTTGTGATTTAAATAACCTAAGAATGATTCCTTTTAAGCTTACAGTAGATTAACCATGAAAAACTGAGCAGATATTTAACAATTCAACCTCTTGCTGATTTAAAGTGCATTTTCACAATCCAAACAGAACAAGAGTTGAGCTTTTAGACTACCTAAAACTCTCACATTAAAAGCTCTCACATTAAAATATCAGGCTGAATCTTCTAAAGTAACTACAAAGGAACTCTAGTTGACAGATTAAATGCTAGCTGCTACTGTTCCCTGTTTGAAATTTGAATAACTGTGTCAATTATAGTGAACTTCAAGTTAAAACATGTAGACATTTTTATTCATTAGTATGATTTATTAAATTCACTGGAAGCAGTCTGGCAGGTCATTTGAAACATGGATAAGGGCCACATTTGGTCTGTGGGCTGCCTGTTGAGGTCTGATGTAGACAGTGGCAATCTATAACCCTACTCAGAGCAATGGAGTACATTTTCTCCATAAATATTTGTGACAATGAGGAAAGTTCCACAGGTACATCACTGTCTAGTGCTTAGAAACTCCTCCTGAGCCAAATGTTTTCACTGCCTTTTTTTTTTTCAACCGAGAGTTCATGCTGTGTTAGTCAAAAAACACTTTCACCCTTCTGGGCACATTTGCATACAAAGTGAAGAAAGAAACAACACAATTCACTCTAATTGCGTGCTCTCTCTCACCATGGTTAATGCAGACCTCAGGGGCTCTGCCGCCTCCTTTTCAGAGCCTGGCCACCTCTGTTGAGCTCTCAATAGCTTTGCTCTCAATTTACTGCAAGCATCTGCCACACTCTCACACACACATAGTGCTGCTTGTTTTAATATTCTCCTCAGAAAATGTGAAAATGAACAAAGCTTAAACAGGTGTTGATTATTTCATACTTTGAGTCAGCACAAAAACAAAAGGAAGCAAACCAAGACATATCTAGGACCAAAAGAAGTAATTAGTACATTGCTGACTCTGAAAAGTCATACAAGGGCATGAATGTCACAGCTTTTGCTGAAAACCCTGCTGTGTCCAAAAGCTTCTGTAGAAACCCATGGCTGCCTTCACCATGTTCCGCCAATAGTGCAAGTCTAGCTGAATGTCTCCACAGGGGGCACTGGCTCCTGACCACATGCTCCTTTTATACAGGCTTCTGTCTAAGAACTATTCAGTGGGGACCGCTGGATGAAGGCAGCCATCCGCCTCTTGGGCTCATCTGATTGCATCCAGTGGGTCAACATCCTTCATTCCTCCCCAGAAAGAGCTTAACATGAGAAAAGTCATATTTTCCTCAAGGTCCTGTTCATTAATGTTTGCATGCAGCAGCACTGACTGTAGCGAGGTGTTATTAGAGTTCACAGGGTCACGTAGGAGTTACAAGTGGTGTAGACTAACAATGAAAGCTGTGCTCTGAGCAGTCATTAGAGAGCTTTTATTGTGCAAGTTGCTGGTGGAGGTCAGGCAGCAGTGCATGGCCCTAACTAGGCTTCCTCATGCAGAGATGTTTTAATTAGACAACAGTGTTGGCTTACAGAATGGGGCAGTCATTAGAGCATTGAGCCTTTGCTGCCCAGAAATTGCTGGCTTTAGGACTGATTAAGACATTCAAACCATTACAGTACCACATTCAATCCTGAGCACAGCAGCATAACCAAAACATAAGGCTCAACTCTCCAAAGCATTTTTTCATGACAGCAGTTTTTTTCACATGACTTACAGTTACATATAGTTTATGGTTTTGCTTAGCTCAACAGTTCTTTCTCGGCTCTTTGATGGGACAGAGACAAAGACACACAGAAAGAATCCAGTTGTGTGTTTCTCTTAAAAAAACACTGTATGAAGCACACTTTAGAATTGGATTCAGCACATGCTGAGAGCAAAGTGATTACTTTTTTCTTTTCATCATACACAATTATCATTCAAGCACAAAAATGATTCTTCAAAAATTGGGAATCACTTTATACACAAGGAAAGGGTTAAAGGTTGACCATAGTCTCAGTCTGATTCAGACAACCAATGAATATGAATCCACTTAGTGGACCACTGTGTTTTACTGTCCTGTAACCACACACTGTAAAACATCTATACAAAAGCATCAAGCTATTAAGCTTCATAAGAGATTTGAAAAACTGCTGCTTGGTTTGTTTTAGCCATATACTGATTTGTCATAATATAGATGGACATTAGGTTGAAGTCTAATAGTTGAAATGAAATTTCTATTTATGTGCCTGGAAATAGAATTTAATGGTCAGTATAATATAAAGCACAAAGTATTGTTGTGTAAGAAAAACTGACCATATGCTGCATTTCACAGTGTGTTTGAATAAGCTGTGTTTGTTTTATGATTACAAAAGTTCAGCTTAGGTCTGATTCACCGTTACCAGACTTTGCTCTATGTGGGAAGCGATATTCTGAGAAGAGTCAAACCTGCACATAAAGTAGTGTGTGTGAATGACCCCATATCTTTTAAGTTTTTCTTTCTTAGGCTGCCAAAGAAGGATTTCCTGAAACAGCTTTAGTGTTATAGTTCAGCATCTTTACCTGTAAATGTACTACAAGAAAACAATAATAGGATTGAGTGTTTTATATAAAGCAATGATCCCACAAACAATGCTAACACAAAAGGATGATGAATCACACTGCTAGCAGTTTAAATATGAATCATCTATATTTTTATGACATGACACCCAAAACTGTCAACTGTCTCCAGCTATGACAAGTACAACAATACAGTAACAGGACAGGACATGTTTTAACATAGGCTATTATGACCTTGACATCATTGTACCTTTACTGGGATTTTTTTTTACTGTCGTGTAAGTGGATGTTAAGCATAAAATAAAATAAGTAACATATGCATAAATACACCTAGGATGAATCCATCAACAAAATGATTTGAAACTCCCAAATGATTTGTTAATTAATAGCATGTTCTTTTAACAAAGCAGTCTGTCTATTATTTAATCCATTAGAAATCTGAAGTGGTGGCCAGCATCATCATCATCAACATCATCATCATCATCATTATCATTATCATGATTATCACGATGTTGACACAAAATTACAGTTTATGATTACAGTGTTGACAGACAAAGAGTTTGTGATGACATTGCGTACACTCTCAGAAACAAAGGAACCAAACTGTTTATTGTTGCTGGAATGTTATCACCAATAGTGTGTTTTGGACATTTATTATGCATCTTTACCTAGGAAAGTGCAACTGGTTTTAGGTATAAGGTTAGAATTATCTTTTAGAGTAGTGGTCTTTAAGGTCCATATATGTAGGCTTGCTTTAAATTAGGTGGTATCTTAGTGACTAAGATGTTGGATTATTAGTCTTGAAAGTTGTGCATTCAGATTTTAATAACTCTCATGAGAAATACCCTTAAATTTGAGTTAACTAAATAAACATTTGGTATAAAAGTAAATTGCTGTGAATGCATTTATTTACTATAGTGTAATAGTAATAGTTTTGGTCAGGGTGTCACACTCACCTGTACCACTCGAGCCCTTTATCGTAGTTCCGGTCAAAGAAGTGTGGCTCTGCGCCCACAGCCCTGATGTCAGGGTGCGCACGCAGGAACTCGAGCAGCGCGCGCGTGCCGCCCTTTTTCACCCCGATGATGATAGCTTGGGGCAGTTTCTTCGTCTCTGTCCCATTGTAGGCACCTGTCGCCGGTTCTGTCCCCTCTTCCACAACCCTTAGCTCAGCCTTGCTCTCATCCCACTCATTTGCTCTGCTGTCCAGCTCGTTTTCGTTGTTTAACAGGTCCCTCGAGTGCGCTTTCGCGTAAATGTCCCTTCGCGTCCCTGCGCTGATAAAGGAGTCCACAGCAGTCTCCGGGTTCGTCCTCATCCCAACCGAGTCCACCGTGAATCTGGGCACTGAAGCGCAATAACCAACGCAGCAATAAAGCATGTACGCCCAAAGTGTCAGCATGATGCACGCAAACAACAGTCTACTTTTTCCCAGGTGAAAAGAAACAGCGCAGGATGTTTGACAAAACAGCAAGCTATATTCCATAAGAGCGCCGCTTACGCGTCAGCGACCCGTTACGCATGTTGGCCAACTTGTGTCTCCTCCTTTAACCCCCACAGAAATCCTTAAGACATCTAGACATTGCCTTAAGTCCGAGTGATTTCTGTGCAAGATGGTGTATTCATAACATTTTAGGCCTGAAGGGAATGCGTAATGTATGCATGTGTGTTTGTGTGTGTTTGTGTGTGTGTGTTTGTGTGTGTGCGTGTGCGCGCGTGTCCTTTCCTACACCGATAGTGAGTAACCAGTGTAGAGCGCCTGGCATCATAAGCTCTTGATAAAGGGGGAGGAGTTTTCGCACTAAGACTAACCAATCAAAGCCAGGAACAGAACACAGGCAGTCCTTATTATAAAGTTCCAATTAGGCTTAAGTCTGAAAAACGAAAGAAAAGACGAAAAAGATAAGATATTCTTCTGCTAAGAATTTAAACACGAATTAAATTAATATTTAAAGTGATATTTATAAGAGTAAAAATTAATTCCACAGAATTCGACTCACTCCACCTTGTACACAATTACTGTATTTTTTTCGATGATGATGATGATGATTATTATTATTATTATTATTTCCCATTCAGTTTTATTTTTTATCACTCGGTACAAAATGTTGAATGTTAAATCTATTATATTAACTGATATTAAAATAGTAATAACTCTTTTTGAGGACCAGTTCTGTCAACTCAGGACTCAGTGTAATAGATCCTGATCATAAAACCTTATCCTGAACCTGTGGGTTTGCTTCAAGTTGTTCATTTGTCTTATGAATCTGCAAAACCTGTTGAATTTGAGCAACTGTGTGTGTGTGTGTGTGTGTGTGTGTGTGTGTGCGTGTGTGTGTGTGTGTGTGTGTCTGTGTGTGTGTGTGTATGGCAAGAGACTCTGGAGCTCTAGTACCAGCAGGATTACCATAGAGCTGATTACATTACTAAAGAGCTGCTATGTCAGAGTTTTAGCACTGCCTGTTAATCCCCTTATGTGTGTGTGTGTGTGTGTGTGTGTGTGTGTGTGTGTGTGTGTGTGTGTGTGTGTGTGTGTTGCTCCAAGTGTTTAACAGTTTCTCAATTTTCTTATAAACCCCTGTTGCTGAATATTGGTTGTTATTAAGAAAATGCCTTGAGCAACTATTGCAGAAATTCCACATATTCCACATGTAATACTCAGAGCCCTAATATTTTTTAGAAGTGTAACCATGTGAAAAATATCATGAGTGAATACAATGGAGTAAAAAAATATTCTTTGTGACTTTAATCATCAGTGGCTGGTTCCTCACGAGTGCCCTGTTTGCTTTTGACTGACACATCAAAGTGGCACCGAGATGGGGGAGAAGGCGAAAATCAAAGACACCTGAGGGGAAACATCCAGACTTCTGAGCGTTTCAGCAGCCGGAAGACCTTATGCGTAAAATAGAGTTGTGTGTTATGCTTTGCGATGCATAGAGACAACCAACCCCCTCCCCTATACCCCTTACACACACATACACACACACACACACACACACACACACACACACACACACACACACACTGATGCATGTCTTCAAATAGAGAACCAGCCTGTTTGTCTTCACTGGGACTTCAGAGAAGTTATGGGTGACACATCAAAGAGCACCATGGTCCTGAACATCATCTCTAATGAAATTTTACTGTACTATTAGCCTCTTATCAGCGGAAAATTTTTACAGTGCTCTCTAGCATTCATATGGATCTTTTTATTAATTTAATTTAAAAAGAGTTGTGAATACAAACAGTATGACAACCTTTAATTCAATTCAAAGTATCAATTTAAAGTTGATTCATGATTCTCAGTCCCTTTCTTGTAGTCACATACTAATAGTGCAGTGGAGCTTTAGTGTAATATTTGTGGCAGCTTCAAAATCAATTTAGATTCAGTGTGACGAATAAACGGCCGACCTATTATATTTACAGTATTTGGCAGATGCCCACATAAAGAGAAACTTACATTATTTAATTTTTTTTATACAACTGATGTTAAGGGCCTTGCACAGAGGCCCAACAGTAGCAGCTTGGTGGACCTGGGATTGAGCTCACAACCTTCCAATTGGTAGCCCAACACCTTAACCACTAGGCTACACTGGTAAGACTGACCAAAGAAAATGACACAGTATACGTGCAAATTATGCAATGACAATGACCAGTATTAGCTTGTACAGACATGGACAAGCATTCAAACATTTAGACATTCAAAAACAAAAAGTCTTTACCCAGAAAATGGAGAAAGTATCTCTATTCACAAATTGAACCTCTACAATTTTGGGAGTATTATTTTTTATTTTCTCTATTTCCAAGAAACTGAATGTATGTATATCTTATGTGGTTAAGATTTTGGCTGTACTATATGCCCCCCTTCACGCACAACAACTGAAGTTAAACAATCCAGATGTGATCCATCTTGTGACGCTCACAGTGCCGTTTTTGCAAAATTGGTTAAAAACCTCTGCAGTGTCTCCAAAGTCCATGTTTTTATACCCTTTTAGGGTCATGTGTAAACATTTTTTTATTATCAGGCACGCACATGTCTGGACAGTTTGGTCTTTGTTGTTTAATGTTTCATTTTTACCCAACATGGGAAAAGCAACTAAGTATGTCACTTCTGTCAAGACTGAAAAAATATCTAATGTCACTTAGATTAAGAGTGATCTATCAGTTGATGGTAGAATAATGATGTATGAATATCCATATCCATGAAATATTTTAGCAGTGTTACAGTTTTGAAAGTTGTGTCTGAAATAAGGCAATAACCATTTCTGTTTTATTTCACTAAAATACTCCTCTCTTGGGTGGGAGGATTCAGCTCTGACAGAATCAATAATAAATGGCTTTACAAAACCACCAGATTCAAAGCATGTATCAAAACCTGAAAGGCACTTAAGACCAATAAACACAAAAAAAGGAGGAAAAAGATTTGTGGTAAAGGCATGGTTCAGTGTTAAAAGCAGAATTATTACAGATATTTTCTGCCTGTCACTTAAGCTCAATGCTTAACCTGACCGGCAGAGAGGAAAGCAGTGAGGAACCACAAGGAACAATGAACTTTCAGTTCGGCCTTGGCTATGACTCACCATCTATGTTCGCTGCAGTACAATAATATTATTTCAAAATAATCAACATTTCAACTTAATCAGAATTTGGCATCAGATGAGAATTAGCTAAGCACTCACATTGCAACTCTGACTCTGACAATTATGTTTGATTGCATTAATTACCCGAATTCTTCTATGAAACTCAGGTGGAATTATGTTTGATTAATTGGAGCCTCATTTGATGGATTGCTCTGAATTCATGTGGCCATCAAGTCCACTTGTTTTTTCCTAAGTGCATGCACATTCAGACATGAATGTACTTCCATATTTTCTCTTCTCTCTTTCTACTTCTCTCAAAATAGGATTGCTTTACCTAGTTTAGTATTCTGTAGTCGTATTCAGCCAAAGCACCTTGACCTGGGTTGAAGACAAAAGCTATTGTGCCCTTGTGTGGATATTGCTTTAGGACAGAACCCCCAATGGCCATCCCTGATAGACAAGAGCAGAATATAAACACATCAAAAAAGACACACTTAACTGTCTGTTGATTATTCCTAGATCTATACTGCTTATGAGGATTGCATATAAAATGTATTATGTTGGATTGAAATATATATATATAGTTTGTCTGGGAAAAAAAAACTTTTTTGGTGTTCACCGAATGAATTGTTCATCCCCTCAGGTCAGGTAAAGTCAAAGCATAATGGGAAGCTTCCTCAAATTACAGAGCACAGTCAACCTTAAATAGAGTTCATCCAGAGGCTGAGGAAAATAAGGTCATCCATTAAAGCACCCAGTCCATACCCAACCTACATTCCTAATGACACACGTCAAGAGGAATAAAAGCTGATTATTACTTGTGTTAATGCCCCTGAGCACGACAGCCTTTAAAGGCACTTAGGGGTTTTTTTTGGCTTTATGTCTGTGATACTTTTGATATTACATGATCTGTAGTTCAAGATGTGCAAACGCAGCCAAGAGCCAGCAACTTGTAATTAACAAACAGAACAGGAAACCCCAACTGTGTAAGGGCTAAATAATAAATCTATTGCCATGCTGAATGAATTAGAATCTCTGTTCTGTAGGGTATAGAGGAGGAAATAGTAACATACAGAATGTATATAGAATGTATATCTTGTATTTGTCTACTGTTAAGCCATCTGAGCCATCTGAAGCCAGCTATTAAAATAACAAGAAATATATTCAAGACTCTTCTAAATATTGTTTCTAACACTCTATTCTTGCAACTGGGCTATACATCTTAAGACTGAATCTCTGAAAGAATATGCCACTGCAGATGCTAGGTAGTAAATCTCACTACCAGCAATGGTCTGGAATTACACTGTTATGTAGCCACCTCATGAATTCAAGACTGGTTTGTAATGATTTTCCTCCTAAGCAGATGAGGCAGCATGGCTTCTTCAAGGACTCTGGCATTGGGGTTCAGTTCTGATGAAGCTCTTCCACCTCTATGTAAAACTCAGTTTCCAACCATGAATAGAAAAACAGAGTATCCGGATGAAATATGCTGTACACCAAAGTCCATAAATAAAAAAAATGTCTATTTTAATTGCAAAGCATGTCCATATCTGGTACAAAGAACATAATGTTCTTTCATCTGCCATCAAGTTAAACAAACTCAATCTAGCCTGTCATGGTTTTGAAAAAATAAATGCACTGTTTTATCCTACTTAAAAATCCAGTAAGTACCTTTTAGGATTCTTTTAAGTCCATGTGCATCCGTGTGTATTCTGCATTGCTTTTGTGAAGTCAAACTGGCAGTACAGTTGAATTCAGCTCTCAAAATAAAAACTCATATTTACAAAAAGCACAATAAAACACAATTAATCCGGTCATGAACAAACAGTCTGACTATACATTTGATCCTATAATGTTTCATGTGGTTTAGTGAATACTGTAGTTTTGGCTAATGCAGCTGTTCAGCAGACCAAAAAGATGTCTAATACCTGCCTTTTCACTCTTCTATATGTCAACATAACATATTTATGGAATTTTATTTCAAACACTTTCCCTGAACAGCTACCTTATGTCACAGTTTTACTCGCACATCTGCATGCAAGCCTCTCACCCTAACAGCTTTGTCACACAACAGTGGCACAAGCAGATACACCTGGTGAGCACATTATCCCCTGTGTGTAAGATATGCTGTACCTGTGACAAGTCAAGTGTATTGATATTATCAAGAGATGCACAGAAGCAGGCTTGGTGCTCACTAACATTATTTGTTTTTGGAGACCAATTAACATGTACGTTTTAGAAAAACAACATTAACTCCAGAAGCCTAATGGGTTCTTTGCTATATTGCCCCAAGTAAACCCATTAAGGTCTATGTAGAGCTCATTACTGGGAGGTTTCCAAATTGAACTCCTTTAGACAGCATTTTTCCCTTGAGAAGTTATATGTAAAATGATCCAAATGAAGCCTGTCAAAATATGACCCAGGTATACATTTCCTTTAAATAAGCAAATTCTCCTTGACTAGAGTGGAATATAAATTTCTAATTAAACAATATTATTGAAGCTTAAATGCTAGATAGAACAACAGCACTATGTAAACAACTGCATAATAACCTTGACCATGAGAGTCTGTGAAATTGATGTTTAATTATCTCTTTGCTGCAGTGATTTGACAGATGACGTCTACCGCAACTCTTTTGAATGGACAGAGTATGATCAATTTATTGCTCCAGCAGAGAAATGTAAAAATCCAGAATACAATATAATAATGCAACATACTGGAAACTAAATCCAAACTGATAATGTACTGTTTTCTTTTTTCTACTGTCTGTATACCTGGTGTAAAAGCAGAATAGGTATGCTTGGGGTCATGTAAACAGCTTTAACAATCTGGTGCCACTCCTCTCAGAACTATTATCAGGTCAGTCTCCCAGACCTACGTTTAGTGCCATAACGTTTCAAGGCATCATTTAACACCACTACTGACACATAGAAACAACCCTCACATTTTAGGGTTGTAATATATCTTTCCCTCAGAAGGCCTGTTTTCATTAGGCCTGGCTCAGGGTTTATTGTGGTTCCACTGCTGATGGGATATAACAAGCAGTTTAGTGTCTTATCCTCTGCTTCTTAAAGCCATTGAATCTGTACAGACATGTGCCAGGGTGAGGCCTGTCTGTGTATGGACAAGCGGAAAGGAGTGCTCATAACCCACTTTTAGCACTATGACAGTATTTTCATTCATGAAACTGGTTATGGCATACTTTATTAAACATCAGAATCAACATTTGTACCTTAATCTGGAGAATTTATATTGTATTGTATAATAAGACTGGCTAAGCAGGGAATGCAGATTTTCCAGTAAGAGATTATTCAAACATTTCCCAACACTGTTAGTTTGCCAATATGGCAAACAGCTTCTAACAACATAAGGCATGACAGAGCCTAGATTCAATAAGCCAAAAGATTTATTCTTGGAATATTCCAGCATTTCTCAATAGGTTGTACCTGATGTTGTGAGTCATTACCATTTTTTAAATGTTACATACACTCATCATCTACTTTATTAGAAACATCTGTACACCTGCTCATTTATGCAGTTATTATGTAGCCAATTACAATGGCTTAGTAGCAAAATACATAGAATCATGTATATACAGATCCAGATAAGAGTTTTAGTTTATGTTCACAACAAACATCAGAATGATGAAAACGTGACTCAGTCGTGTTAAACGTGGCATAGATGTTGGTGCCTGATACGCTGGTTTGAGTATTTCAGATACTGATGGTCTCTAGAGTTTGCATAGGATAATCGAAAAATAAAAAAACATCCTGTCAGCAAAGGGTGTGTATGAAATCCGTTGCAGATGAGAGAGAACAGACAAGAATAACCAGACTGCTCTGAGCTGACAGGAAGTGTACAGTAACGTAAATAAGCACTCATTACAAACATGGCAAACAAAAAAGCATCGCAGCATATAATTTGAAAGAATCAAATTAATTCCTCTTAGTGGCAGCATCAGATAGCAGACTTTTTCTTCATTCTGATGTCTTATCGAAACATTAGCCAAAGTGCTTAACTTGTATTTAGATGATATTTTTTAGACATGAATTTGCAGGTGTACAGGTGTTCTTATATAGTGGGTAATGCACATTTGGGAAACCAGAAGCTGACTTTACAGACTTTAATAGAATTTTTACTAACGAGTCTTGTTCATTAAGAAAAAAGAATTAAGATCGTCATATTCTACTGTTTCTCTGTAGTTTGCACATACAGTAATCTCTGTCTCTTGCATTTGTAACGTGTCACTGCACAGATAAGTATTTTGACAAGTTCCCTGCATGTAGAGAAAAAATGGACTCAAACATTCACTCAAAACTCAAAAATAATGTAAAGGGCAAAGGGCAGTTTTTGAAGCATGGCAGTGTGTGCTGTTATTTAAAACAAGCAAAGGTAATAATCAGATATAATAAAAGATCATTTTCCATTACGCTTCACACAAATTAGGATAAAAATAATTTATTAAACTAGAATGTACATTTCCTGAAGAAAATGTGAATGGTGCTTGCACGTGGCAAGTTCCCCTCATTGTGCTGAGTGTTTTGATATGTCACATGTCCATGTTGTAAAAAGTTTTTTGATTTTGCATATTTTGGGGGCAGGGCTGCGGCACAACCGGAAGGCCAGTCGGTACACCAATTTAAAAGTTTGTTCAGAGTATCACCCTAAAGGAGCTGGCCGGGTTTGGTGTATATAGTTCAAAAGCTTGCCGAGTTATAAACCTCTAAATTTTAGAATGGGAGTCTATGGCAAAAAAGGCCACTTTGAGACCCGGTACCGGAAGTACCGGTACTCGGATCGCTTAGAAAAGTCATAGCACACCTCTCCTCATTGAGTCAGTCGATTTGACACCTCATTCATGGGTCTAGGACAAAAGCTGCAGGACAAGTTACGCACCGAATTTTTGTCTGGAAGAGTATGCAGGATAGTAAGAATGTTGCTTTGCAAGCACCATTAATTACTTCATTATGCCAGGGGTCACACTGGCTGTTCATAAATAAATTTGGCTGTTCTGAAAACCGTATCAACATGTCCAACTGAATGGAGCATTCAACAATGCAACAGTACAAGGGACATAAAATAAACAAAATTAACAAAGTTACAGCCATTTCACTCTAACAATAAAATCTTGTAACTTATAAAAAGTATAATATCATCTTTATGTTTTACTAAAGCTGCTCTTGTGTGGTAATGTGCAACTATCCAGCACTGGAGCAATAAAGTAAACAGGATAATAATTCTGGTTATACTTTCCCAAAGGTATTGTGCTAACCATGTTCATTTGTTTTAAATTCTAATTCAGATTTTATTTGTCATATACACAATCTGTATGTACAAGGAGCTGTACAAGGTTAAATAAATCCAGAAAAATATAGCATGTGAATACAATGGCTGATATGAATGAAATTAATATGAATTGTTATATAGTGAAAAGTGTGTGTGATGTGTGTGCAGTTTATAATACATTTTATATATAGTGCAATATCCAAACTAGTCTTTTTCTTATTTAAAAGAAAAAGTCCCATCTCTAAAAGGATAAACTTTTCCAGACCCCTCTGACTGAAGAATTCCCAAAAGTTTATAATATTTCAATTAAAATATTTAAACGACAAAAAGCCACATCATACAAAGACAGTGCTTAGATAAAAGAAGCCCCAAATTAGAAAGCCGTGAAAATCAATTGTAGGGAAGTCAAAGGGTCACTGCCAAAGCCCAGCTCAGGTATCAGTAGCAGCAGAGGTCATGGTTAGAGAGAAGCAGCTTCATTAGCTGTACAAGAACGACTTCTTGATCCCAGCTGAATAGGAACAAGGGGAACCAAATGATGCTTGTTGTTCAGCATTCAAATGTGCAAATGAATATGTGAAACACTAATATAATTCAACTAAAACAGCAGGAAAACCATCAGTTGTTTTCTATTCGAATGCCATTTGTTCTTGTCAGTTACTCCATATGGACCTGCATCACAGGGGTTAATGAATAATAAAGCTTTACTTGCACTGCTGATTAGGGAAGCTATTCACATTTGGAGCAGAGCAGACACAATATGCTCCGTTGCCCTTTGACTTCTTTGCCTCTTGCATTCTTTCCTCCTCTTGCAAGCAGGATGGAATGATGGAAAGACTTTCTCCAGGAAGTTCAGCAGCAGGAGTCTATTTCGAAGAGCACAGATGTTGAGCTTCCTCACCCTATTGATTTACAGGAGTCTGGAGAGGTTCAGAAGCTGCAGGTTACAGAGCAGAACATGAGACTGTAAGGCACACAGACACTAAAAAGCCATATTGCTGCTAGGACAGGCTTAGTGTTTGAGTCTGAGGTAATGAAAAATAATGTTGTGGTCAGCTCAGAGGGGCAAGATCAAGGCTCTGAGAATCTCCTCTCCATTTCCAGCACCTCAGATTAATGAGGTTTGAATGGTCTGAGCAGTGAGGAGCCATTTTTCAGTATCACTTACTGAAGGGGGCCAGTGAGCCCTAAGGCCATGGTGTTCTGTCCACCTGTTGTCTCATTACGCCCTAATAGACTGCACAACAACTAGCCAGGGGGCACCACTGCTTTTGACAGGGGTCGTCTTACCAAGTTTCAGTCATTAAATGGTTTTGTAACTATATGG